>NC_088995.1:742500-1080639 GCF_963932015.1 Anas acuta
GCTGCTGCACAACGCTCACTTGCCCTGCATTGTTTGGGAGCTGCACCTACTCCTGCTGAGCCTTTTACCTCGTTCACAGCTTTTCCAGACAAGGCTGTTCCAAGAGTTAAATGTTGGTGTCTTCTGTGTCTAGCTGCAAGACGTGCTTTTATGACAATACACTAATAGGTTAACTTACTTATAACCATTATGTCCCTAGTTATGCCGGATGGAAGTGGCTGCTTTTGTTAACCATTTATTACCTAGGGAGCTGGTTTCAGCGTGTTGCACACGATTATTTTCCAACACTGCAATTTGGTACTTGCTCGGCGTCTGGAAGGATTGTTTCTTGCAGAGGTGACCTCCCCGCAGTTAGACTGCGTGTCAGTGTTTGAGGAATATACTTGAGCTGATGGGTAGGTTGTGTGCATCTCCTGACCTCAATCGTTTTCACACTGTGAGAACTGCTGGGAAGTGGTTTGACATAAAGTGTTTATAATCTCCATCAGAAGGAAGTGCAATTATAATGGGGCCATCTTAGCAAGAAGGAGACAGCCACTAGCCTCCCTGCAACAGTGGCCTTAAGCTCTTCTCTGATTTGAGCATTATAATTAGTAAAGAAACAAGTTGTAATTAAATTAGGAGAATGGAAAGCAGGAGTACAGCCGCTGCAGAGCGCGATGCACGCAGCCACTGCCTGCCAACCAGGAGCAGTCGGGGTGTCACGGCGGGGCCCATCCCCGGGACTCTCCTCTCACCGGGCTCCCTGCAGCAGGCAGGAATTGGGCGCTGGGACCGGTTGGGATTCTCGGGAAGGTGCCGTGGCAGCAGCCCACTGCGAGCCCTGCAGCCACACCGCTCCCTGTGGCCGAGCCCCCAGCTTACAGGGGCAGCCCCCATGCCCACCCACCCTGGCCCCTGTGGGAGCAGGGAGGGCGGCGGTGCCCGGGGGGCTGCACGCTCTGGCTTCGCGGTTTGGCTGAGGCGCTCTGGCCGTGCAGATTTATTTCCTGGCTTTTAGCCAGCCTAGGAATGAAAATACTCTAGAGGGTGAAAGGCTCATAGTCAAGAGCTCTTCACCTCTTCCCTGAAAGGACCTCTCATCCTCATTCATTCAGGGTTTATTACCACTCCACTGCCTGAGAATAACTATTTGTAAAGATGGAGCTTGGGAAAAACAAGCTTCCCAGGTGCCCAAGTGCTCAGACCTACCATTATGGGATTCAGTACGGAGGCAGCACTGGACTCTTCTTCCTCCTCCTCATCTGATTTATGGGCATTTAAATTCTGAGGAAGTGGCTGTGGCTTTAGCCAACGTTTGGCCACCAAAGAGCATCGTTGCTGTCTGCATCATCCTGAGCACGTGGTGGGAGCAGCAAGGTCTCCACCCTCAGGTCAGGAGCGTCTGCCACCAAGGGGCAGCTCCTGCTTTCCTCTCTTCTGCCACCAGCCCCTCTCCAAGGGCTCAGCCGCTGCCTTGCAGAGCCACCTCTCCTCCCCAGGACCATGGCGTGTGCTGGATGTGGTCGTCTCATGGGTCTGGGGTGCTGCATACGTGGTGGTGTGAGGAATAGCCGTGTCCTTGCTTGCTGGGAATTAGCACTCACAAATAACCGGGAAAATGGGCCAGAGGGGTCCAGAACGAAGGATGAGAGCATGGGCAGCACCGTGGTGAGCATCGCCCTGGGAGGGCTGCTGCTCCCCATGGGGCATGGCCAAACCCTGCTGACCCCTCCAGCCCCTGCTGCTTTCTAAATGCACCTTCAGATTCTTCCCTCTGAGTTATTTTTGCAGTGCTCAGACTTCCTCCCAGTTACTCCTCCCTTTGAATCCTCACTCTTTGCTTTCTTAAAACTGGACCAGTTCTTATTATTCGCATTGCAAGTGCACAGCACCATGCTGCCCTTTTTGCTTGGTATTTTTCCTCAGCTCTGGAAAGCACCGGGACAGGCTGTGACGGTCTGCCGAAAACTGCTCTGTGATGAGCCAGTGTTTGCCTGCCGTTCCAGGCTGGCTCTTGTTTCTAGGTAGCGTGTCTTTGACCTCCGCAAATTAAGAGGCTGGGGAAGCAAAAGATGACAACACAGAGCACTGCCGACACGGGCTGGGAAGTCTCGGGGGAGCGCGAAGCTGACAGCACACTTTTCCACCACGAGCACCATCAGCTCAGCGGTGAGGCCAGCAGAGAGGAATGCAAGGTGCCTCCAGGATCCCCACGGAGCCGAGGCACTGTGGCAGGGCAGGGCACAGACACGGGGGTGCCAATGCCACTGGGCACCGCGCGGAGCCCAGGCGGTGCCGGTGCCGACAGCAGCTCCGCCATCCCGGCGCAGCCAGCCTGCGCGCACCGAAACAGGCAGCTAGAAAGTAAACAGTGTCTGAAACCTATTCTCATTAGGCTAATTTACGAATAAATTACCATATTCAATGGCCTTATTTTTACTGCTCGTTAACAGGCCCATGATAGGATGATAATTATGGGATTTTAAGTGGCTAATGGCAGCTGGGGCGTCAAAAGCAGTTTTTACGAATCTGTTTATGGCAGGGAAGGTGACAGGAGGGTGGGACACTGAGATGTTGGAATCGCATGTCGGAGAAAAAAAAGCTTTAATTGTTGAGTATTTATTAGAGAGGAGGGAAGACTGTAATTTAAAAATGAAACTCTGAAAAACAAAAAGGAAATTAATTAGTCTCTAAGCCCTCCGATGGCTAGAGTTTAAGGAGGACCTCAGAGGTTTGCACACGGGTAAAGTCTCCCGTGGCCAGCGCCTGGTGCTGTCTGTCCCCATGCACCCTGGGGTGCCCACTGGGACCCAGCCTGCAGCACTGCCGGGATGAAGCTGTCCCTGGGACCTGGCTTCAGGGCACTGCGGGCAGCGGGGCTGAAGCTGGAGGCTGCTGTGCAGGGGACAAGAGGGGACGGGGGTGCACCCGGGGGTCTCCATCCCCTCTGCCTGCTGGCTCTGTGACTGCCCCCTCCCGCAGCCCCCGTTCCTGGAGAGCCGGTGCTTTTTCCATACGTTTAGCCCGGCTGCTCATCATCTCCCATCTCCACCGATTCATCTTGATCTTTCAGTTTAGTATGCAGTGCTCGGAAAACAAACACGTACCAGACTGACAGTGGGAATAAATATCGTGGAGATGTTGATTAGCATTTGATCCCAGCTGGGCCTCTGGAAGCTGCAGCACTGGAATGCCTTGGCAGTTTTTTAATGCTGAATAATTTGATTAGATCAGTGGCTGAGCCTGCTGCTCGCGGTGAGATAAACCCTCCCTGCACTGCTGCTCCCCCCGCACCGCGCACGCACCTCTCCCTTCCTGGCTTGCTTGCTTTCTTTTATGGGGCCTTAAATACATCGTTTAATCAACTCTACAATTTCAATTTAGCACAGTTGTTGACTCGCATGGATGATAAGGTTCTGAAGACCCCACAGATTGCTGGCTGGTTTAACAGTGCCATTTTCCACGGCCTCCTGGCTTTTGCTGCCAAACTGCAGCCAAGCCCAGCCTTCGTCCAGACTGCCAGTGATTGCAGAAGGCTCTGTTTACTTAGCTGTAGCTGTCAATCAGCCATGTAGATATTTCCAGTCTCTTCACTGTGTAATTACCAGCAGGGACACATCCCCGCTGCACGATGACATGATAGGAACCAATGGTTCGTTTTCAAAAACACAGTAATAACATTTTTTTTTGTTCTTTTGAGGCATAGAAAGCATGAGGACATGGGGAGGGAAAACTGCAATTATCTAAGACCTCAGTGATCCTAATTAAATGATTGATTTCTGAAATTTTCTTATTCTTCAAGAAAAATGAGTTGGGAAGACTCCTACAATATCTAGAACACTTTTACTTTTAATCCAATTTAAATAATGCTGTAGGCTGAACCTTTCCTTTCCAGCAGAAGGGTAATCAGTTCAGCAAGTGGCCAGAAAGACTGCAATAAACAGTACGGCATTAACTGTTCTACTCCTTTTTTTTTTTTTTTTTTCCTTTTTTTTCTTTTTTTCCCCAAAGCATCTACTGATGTCTATTTTCAAACCATATTTTACATATTTTTTGTATTGGCAGAATATCATCTGAAAACCAAGCTTTACCTGCATTGCTAAGACTGTGAAGTTACATTTAAGTCAAAAGAGGGAAAATCATGAATTACAAAACCAGCATTTTCTATCTGAAAAGAATAATTTTATCTGAAAAAGCAAAAGTGTATATTTTCAGCCACTGACCTAATCCAAGATAAATAAACAGTCAGAGACTTCTGTTTACTTACACTTATTAACATTCAGCAGAGGGTGTGAGGGTGATACTATCTGACAACCACAATTTCAAACTTTCCCTTTGGTTCGCCGTCCTGTGATTCTGAAGCGCAATGAGCAGCACAGCTTCCACTGGATTTGCCAGCCAGGCTGCCTCGCAGCCACATCTGGAGCTGCTTTGTACACCTGCAGGATGTCGCCGTGCCATAGTGGGGGGAAGCAGACAGGGATTTTTTTTTTTTCTGTAAGTGGAAGAGAAGGATACAAATGCATAGACACCTTGCAAAATAAGTAGCTTTCCTCTGCTCAGGAGGAAGGGGATTTGCACCATATCAAATAATCAGAATAGTGCATTATATTATTATTATTATTATTATTATTATTATTATTATTATTATTATTATTATTATTATTATTATTATTATTATTATTATTATTATTATCATCCTTTTAAAAAACTGATAGAAAAAGCTGGTGGGAAATGCAAAGGAAAGAGTGACCCCTGTTTTGCAGGCCTGTAGCAAACCACAAACCCTCTCCGAGTCAGAGTTTTTCATTCAATGTACAAGGGACTTGACACCCAAACTTTTTGCCCGTATCCTCCCATTTGAGCTATGTTCCCTCCAGGCATTTGCCCACTGCTGTGGGCCAACAGCCTGCTTCTCTGCACAGCTTCAGCCTGCTACCTGCCAGCTCCCCTGCACAGCTCTGCTGATCTTGTGAGAAAGAGTTAACAGCAAATCCTTAATCACTGCCCTGGCTTTATAGATTCCTGTTGTGTCCCTCCTCAGACACCTCCTCTCCAGGCTAAAAAGCCTTAACCCAGGAAATCCTGCCTTTTATCCTTGTTCATCCCCATGGTCCCACTCTGTACCTTGCTTGCTTTTATCACCGTCTTTGAGGCACGGGGTAAGGACAGAATAATGCAGGGCTCAGGGCTTGGTGCTATACAGACGTCTATAGCAGCAGTGCTCTTCCTTGGGTCCCCTGTTTTTTTAGGGGTAATTCCCTATGTTTGATTTGGTTTTAGGCCACTGCTGGGTGTTGAGCTGGTGCCTTCAGAGCATTAGCGATTGCAGCGCTTGGTTTTGTCTCCTCGGTGGTGGCCATCAGTCCGGGGGCTGTGTGTGTGTACGGGTGGGAGTTCTGGCTTCCTCCAAGGCCCTGCTGCTCAGCCCCACACACGGGGGGCGGTTCTGCCGGCTGGTCCCACGTGGACACGGGGGCTGTGGGCTCAGCAGCTCCGTCCTGTTACTCTCGAGGAAAACATCACGGCTCATTATTCACGTTCTAGACCTCTGGTGGCAAGAGGATTTAAAATGAGAGAGTATATAACGCTGATATTAGATTACCTCTATCACAATCGAGCTCCTGGGTAAATACTATCTGTGCATAGTTCCTCATACCTGTTCCCGTGATCTCGTTTCCCTAAAAAAGCATTTTTGCATCAACACTTCAGTGTGAGACAGATACAACTACAAACACATCACTCTTCTGCCTGCACACAATCCAAGACAGCCGCAGCAGTTTCCAAAGTCAGGACACACAGAGACGGACGGACCGAGCACCCTGCGGGCGCTACCGACACTGTGATAGCGTGGACACAGGTACCGGAGCAAAGCCTGAGGTGCCACCTCCAGAGGTGACAGTGGGGGACAGGCGGGCATCCCTCTGCACCCCCAGGGCCCTTGCAGGACCCCCAGCCCGTGGAGGCTCCGGTGCTGGCGGTGCCGGCTTGCACCAGCCGAGGCGAGGGCGGCCGAGTGGAGTGTCGGTGCGAATGCCCAGGGCGCCTGTGCTCGCCTCTCTGATCACTGTGCAGCTGGTGCAAAAGGTGCTTCGTGTGAAATTAAGAGCAGGATTTGTTTCTTCAAACTTTTGCAATTTTAACATCTGCTTGTTTTGGTAAATTTGACAGGGACTCTCTTTTGTCTTTTTTATTTTATTTTATATTTTTTTTACAGAAATTCTATGAAAAGTGTTTTAAAAAGTGCTAACTGACAAGCCTACACAGGCTGCCTCCACTCAGGGAGCACTCTGCACAGTTGTTAACTTGTTAGACAGGAGCTAGATTACAATCATAAATAAATGATTTGCTGTCTCCTTACATTCAGACATGTAGCTTTTAAAGTGTAGCTGTCATCCCTGAATCAGATTTAGTCAAATGCTGTGTAACTGCAAAATTATCCTATCCTTACCTTTTTTTATTCTCCATATAATGGACAGTTAAATTGGATTTTCAAATTTGAAGTGCATATGTTTTTCAAATCCCCACAGGGTTGCCATTTTTTCATTTCTAAAGCAACTCACTAATGTTTATCATTACCACACAGAAATATTACAATTCTTAAGGGGCACCTTATAAAATCAGTACAGGAGAAATATGCTTTATCGTCTCAAAATGAAACCAATTTCTCAGCTGATTTGCAATTTATTTACATGTTAGCATTTGATTTTCTGCTGATTTATAGCCCCACATGCCTGTGTCTTAGCTGCTTTCTAAATAAACACAATCAGGTTGGGAAAGCTAATACCAAATTACAGAGCTTTGTTCTAGCTTTACTCTATTAATAAACTAAATCTTTTACCAATAGCGCCTAGCCTCCCTCAGCACTGACTGCAAGGAGAAGTCATGCATGGTATTTTGTAAGGCTCGAGTTCTGGTATGCTATAAATAATCAGGAGACGTGGAGAATCTAAGGTGAAAAATAGAGATCTCAGAAAAGGCACAAGCAAAAAATGTGGTAGCACAATTATTATTATTATTATTATTATTATTATTATTATTATTATTATTATTATTAATGCTATACACTTAAAGATTTAGTCACATCTCATGAAAACTCTGGTGCCACGGACATTTCATTTTACACAGCCATTTAAGACATTCCTTCCACCACAACTTTGCAGCAAACATGCCGTACATACGGAATTCCACTTTCCCTGCGGTCTAGATGCATACATGCAGCTGTACAGGTAATGGATGGCCAGAGCTGATGATTGTTTCAGAATAAGTTTTTTAATGGCAGGTAAATTATTCATTGGCATGTAAAATAATACTCTCAGCCTTAACTAACGTGGTAGTAAAAATAACCTCTGGCAAAGATCTCATACTTTCAAGGTTCGGTTCATTAATAAACAATATGAAGAAAGCAAGTCGGCACAATGCATTCTGGAAGTCCAAGTGACTTGATGCGTGATTCAGGAGGGTGGGGGCTGAGAATTCAAATATGTATTAGTCTTGGGGAAGCACACCTTTTTCTCTATGTAAGGTGCGTGTGCAAATTCTATGGATAATTAATGCAACAGTTACTTCAGCAGCATCAAAAGACCCACTGTTTAATTCAACATCCTATGAGCACGGTGTGACAGCAGAGGAGCATTATTCCTGGCAATGAGTGACAGAGGGCATCAAGCATTCTTCTGAAATGCTCTCGCATCTCCCTCGAATGGCACATCAGGTGTGTCTGAGCTGCATTAATTACGGGAGGTGTTGCCAGCCCCAGGCATGCACGCTCACATCAAGCCCCAGCTGCTCGGATGCCAGCCTGCGTTGGCACTGCACGTCGCACGCCCCTCGCCATCCCTGCAGACGGGGGCACGCTGAATGAGAAGCTAAGGAGCGACCCACTCTGGAGAGAGCGGCTGTGGCTCCTGGCGCTGAGACTGTGCAGGGGGCCTGGGGAGGAATCCAGCTGTGGTGGGCACCTGCGGGAAGCGGGTGCTAGCACCCAGCCATCCCCACTGGGCGCCCCCCCTGGTGCCCTGCGCTCCCCTGGGACTCCAGGCCAGCAGACACGTTCCTGGTGTCTCAGGCACTGGAGCACAAATGTAAAGCAGCCAGAGCAGGTCATGGCTCAGTTTCTTTGGGGAAGTCAGGGTGCCTTTAGCATGTTTATGGCCTGGCTGCTGCAATGCTGCCAGTAGAAGACCAGGAATGCCCAGCCTCGGTTGGACCAGGCACGTAGCACGGGCAGCATGCAGCACACGGGTTGGATTTGCTGTCTGGTTCCGAATCTTGCATCTCGGTGATTAAAATCCAACGTGGCAAGAAGGGGCCCAGCCGAGGGCCCGTGGGTGGTGGAAGGGCTGCCTGCTGTCCTGCCCCATCCCTTCCCTGGGTGCTGCCGCTGCTCCCCGTGGCAGCGCACCCTGCCCGCCGAGCCACAGCAGCCAGCAGCGAGGCCGCCCGTGCCTGCGCACGCTGCCGGCTGCTTAATGGTGGTTTCTTTGTTTTTTCCTGTTGACATTGATCATAATTGTTAGCCCATCGATTGACACGCAGACTCCTTGACAGAATAACAAGGAATACTCTGTGGCAAATTATTCATTCTCCGCCAGTTAAATCGCGCATCCTCCCGTAATCAAACCGCAGCCGCATCCAGCGGGTGGAAAACAAAGGTCCTGTAATTCAGAGCCGGGATGCGAAGAGCCCAGCGGAAGTGGCAGAACATAAGGTTCCCAGCGCTCACCACGGCCTGTCAATAACGCGTATGTGACAGCAATAATGATGCCGTCAGCAGAGCTGGTCCTGCCGTCTGTGCCGCTAGTGCAGCATGGAAATATGGGAGGGAAAATGAATTGTATCAAATGGAAAGGGCTAAGCAACGAAAACCAACGGAGAGCAGGGCAGAAATTACTTTTACTCTTAGAATTTGGATTTTGGAGTTTAGGATCTGTCTTGCAAGCATAATGGAAAAATGCCACACCTGATTTGGGCTGGTTTAAATCCTTGTGGAGGTCAGGGGGAGAGATCCCTGCCAGGTGAACCAGAGTAACCCCTTTTGCCGCAGTGGGCAGGCACTGGTTGCTGATGGGCTGTGGCCTGCTCAGCACCAGGCTCTGTGCCAGTGGCGAGCTGCTTTTCCAGCCCAGTCTTAGGAGCCTGGGAGGCATCACCTGGGGCTGACTGTACACGAGAGCAGCATCAAGGAAAGCACACTCCTCCTCCTGAAAATCACAGCTCTTCCAAGTTCTCTCCTATGAATATTCATCCGTGACAAGGATCTCATTCAGCAACGGAGGCTGAAGAACCTGGGGGTGCTTGTGCAGAAATACACGGCATGTGACACCACAGATTCCTGTTCAGTTGATACTTAGTCTCCCCAGTTTGCTTCTCCCAGTACATACACAAGCTTTGTGGGATTAAAAAATATAATCTAGAGGCTCACTCATCAAGGACCTAGAAAAATGCATAACACATGTGAATGAAAATGGCCACCCAGTTAATAGTGTAAAGACATCCAAGAAAGATATTTGATAAACCAAAAACTTCCTGTAAATTTGTGCTGGAATAAAGGTTAAATAGGGGATTATCTGCAACATCTTGTGTCAATCAAACGTAGCCATTTGTGCAAATCTGGGACCAGATATCAAAGGAAACCATGGCATGTCAGAGGCTGGGCAAGGATTAGTCAGTAACTTGAAAGAACTTATACAAACCCAACACGAAAATGCTTTGCTTTGGATGCACTTTTATAGCACAAAACTATATATGGAGTGTTTTTATCCTACTGGCTGCTATGCAGAAGCAGGGAAAAGCAAAGAAATATATTTTGGGAAAAAGAAGGGACTTGTCATTTAAGTAGCCCAACATGAAGTGACTTCACAGGAGACATCCTCCCAGCATGGGAAGGGGGTTGCTGAGGAGCCTCTCCCATGAGGCTGGGCAGAAGCCCCTCGCAGACAATTCTTTCCAGCCTTCCCTTTTTCCCCTTTGTTTTGCCTGGACAAGGCCTCCATCCCCCTGCCCCCTGCTGCGGGACCTGGGCAGTGGGGTTCTGCCGCACCACGACCTGCCCGGCGGCGCTGCTGCCTTCAGCAGCAGTCTGTCCAAAATTTCCCTTTAAGAAATCAGGGCAGAGAGAACGGGAAGTGGGTCTTCAATGACGTAAGTGTTACAGATCTCTGGAAGGAGCTAGGCTCTTTAATAGCTTTTCTAAACATTGCGTTCTCTGTAGATGATCCCTGTGGTTGTTTCACGTGTGAGAGGGCTGAAATTTGCTGGCGAATCTTGACATTTTCAGATCCATGGTGGGCCACGTGCTGCAAGACCTGCTCGCTTCCTTATTCCGATCAGTTCCACAGCTTCACCGTGATGTGGCAGATTGCTTTGAGGGATCCATGTCAGGATATTTTAGGGAAGTCACTGCTAACATTGCCATGAATAGTTTCTCTTTGCATTGCACAAATCCCGCCCTAAACGGAATTAGCGAGGCAGTGCCGGAGCTCTGGGAGGGCTGCTGCACGCGGCCATGGAGGTGCCTGCTGCAGAGGCAGGCAGAGCGGCTGCCCCAGCAGCTCTCCGTCTGCAGCAAGGAGCCTGCCTGTGTGGCACTGCCTCCGTCCTTGCCTTCCCAGAGCCCAGGCGTGGTGCTGGCAAGCACCGCAGCGCCAGGCCACGAGGCCCAGAGCATCGTGCTGGTGGCCTCCAGCACTGCACAGCACCGTGGGGTGCTGCTCTTGCAGTCCGGTCTGGAGAAATCCCCGGCACTCCTCAGACCACCCAGGCCACCCCGGGCATGGGTGCTATCATCCCCAGCACGGCTGACCCCTGGGCAGCACAGCACTCTGCTCCTTCAGGAGAAGCTTTGGAGGCTATTTAATAGATCACAGCAGAACGACTCTATTCCCATTAGTTCATATGGCTAATTAGTAAATAATTTACTCCAAGACAAATTTGGTGTGAGGTAAGTTTCTAGCTTGCGGTTTTGGCTGCCCCTCAGACACCTCCATCCCCGCTGGAGGCATGGGGTGCACAGGGGGCGCGGTGCTCGCAGCCAGGCTAGCAGGATTCCCCCGTGCTCACACTTGGCTTCAGAGCCTGAGACTTGCTCATCAGAGCCAATTTCAGTGAACCTGGTTTCTCTAGAATACACACACTCCAGTTGTGTTTTGTAGAAAGGGAGGAAAAAACCCTAAATATTTTCCCCGGGATAAGCCCCCATGTTAGAGCCACGTCCCCTCCATGCTGTTGCACACAGGCTGATATTTAAGGCAGGGACTTACTGCATAACCCAGTGCCTGTGGGATTAAAAAAAAAAAATAAAAAATATATAGTCTCCATGGAAATGGAGGCCATATCTTTTGAAAACTGTATCAGAGCTCTCTATCCTCTCCCCTTTATCATTGTATTTTAACCTACCAGCTGCATATTTAAGAGCAGAGCTTGCAAGATGATCTTACCCTTTTTTATTATTTTCCCTCATGTGTTAAGGGAGGGAATACTGACAGGGACAAGTGACAGCTCGCTAATTATTCCCTTACTGCCACTGCTGTTCTTGTTTTGGACGTGTTGCTCATTTTCCTCTGCTCTTCGCACTGAATAATGCATGGGTCCCTATCAGTATTCATGCAGTACCTTCGGGAACTGCCAGCCTAACTAGCTGATAACTGATTCAGTTTGTAACCGGTGCCTTTGGGAGTTGCAAGGAAAAGTAGCCAAGAACAAATTTAACACTTCTTTCTCATTGCTTTAGAACATCAAGGAGAGGTACAGGAGGACTGCGCATGAAATACATTTGTTGCCTGAAGCTGTTGGAAGTACATAACTAAAGTGAGTGCGTTTAACCCAGCACAGTGCAGCATGTGAGGTCAGTGGGCTATCCAGATGGGAGCACCCGGGAGGGAGAGGGCGAGGAATCGGCTCTTTCGAAGCAGTTGTTTTCAGCAGATGCCCTCTCTAGGTTTTGCAGGGAGGTGCCAAGAAAAGCCACCCCAGAGCCATCTGTACTTTGGAGTCAGAAATAGTGCAAGCCTGGTGTAAGCGGTGGTGCTGCTCGGTGTTAGCAGTTGCTATCATCGTGGTATGAGCACATCGGAGCAGCAACCCCGCAGGGCTCGAGGCAGCCGGGAGTGGGACGGGGAAGCACCGCCTCAGCACCCCCAGTGCAAGCTGAGAACGCCGTTCCGCAGGACTGGCCCCCAGCACCTGTGAAACAGAGGCTGGCCCCTTACAGCAAGGTCTGCACTTGTGGAAAGCAAGCTTCAGGAGCATCCTCTCATCCCAGGGAGAACAGAAGGCAAATGGGGATGGGGAGAAGCAATTTCCTCTCTTCCTCTGTTAAATACAATGGTGAGCAGGAAGAAAGGGAGAGTGAAGTCTGGCATTTTCATGTGCATCACATTTGTTAAAGGTGAATAGATATTCCGTGTGCTATTTGAAACTCACACTGCCTTGACCCGCCAGCAGGGAGGACTAGACCGATGCTGCTGAAAGCTGCTCTGCGTGAGACCGGCTATTCCCTCTGCAGAAAGGATGAAAAACTGCACCGAGCAGTTCGCTGAATATTCTTGCTTGAGTTTTTCATCTGACATGTGTCAGATGGTGTGACCTTAACCACCCTTAATGGCATGACCTTAACCACCATATTCACAGTTTCATTCCTCTCCAAGTACATATATATTTATACATCTAAACTAGTGCCATGGAGGAAGATACGCGTTGCATTTTGGGTTGCATCAAAGTTGTCAGACATGTCTTTTTAAAGGCACTGAAAGCAGATGGGGAGATGACCTCGTAAGTGTCCGTCATGGCTTGTGAAATGGACAGAAGTTGAAGCAGGAAAATGTAAAAGGTTTTTCTTGAAGTTTGCACTAGCAATATTTCACTAGTTCAATCAAAATGAACTGTGCTGAGAATGTTTAAATGTTCCTCTTCCACACAAAGACCATCCAGATGGGGGCTGGACAGAAAGCAAAGTTTTTTTTTTTTTTTCCACAGGGAGGCCAGCATCCACCAGTGCAAGCTGGATGGGAACACTGCTGGATGCAGGAGGAGACTGGGGAGCGTGGGCAGAATGGGACAGAGGGGACATCACTGCCCAGCTAAGGAGTTCCTGGTTCAAACAAAGCTGCTTTGTGTTAAATTGGTGATTTTTCACGGTCCTCTTTAGGGGCTTTTCTGCACATAGGCACAAGGATGCTATAACCAGGAGGGAGATCAGCTGGTCATATTGGAAAATACTCTGTGACCTGCACCATCAGACCTTCCAGAAACGTGCAAACAAAGCATTCTCCGACAGTTAAAAACCTTGGGGGAAAAATGAAAATGAACCTCTGTCTCTTCCTGAGTTCTGCAGAAGTTGACAGCAGTTTGTATTTAGTCTGCTAAAACCCGAGGCTAATTGGACAAAATTAGTGACATGTTTTAAGAAGTAAGGAAAGAACTGAATAATGTTAATCTCTTTATCATGCTGTCTATAATTACAGCAAAAAATAGGATGTCAATGAGAAAGTGAAGTATGGAATTCAAAATCTCGTGGTAATGACTGTGCTCTTATTGCTTGCCCCCAGTCTGCTGGAGAAGTTTGGCTTCAGCTGCAAGGCGCACATTGTTAACTTGGCAGTGTCACTCGTGCTCCTCTTTCAGTGAACAATTTTCCCCAGCCATAGGAAGCCTTGGAAAGACATTCACCAGTGTCTCTGGTGCCTCTGGGGAGCCTTGGAAGACAAGAAAAAAGCCTCAAGATACTGCATGTCAGTCTATCTCTCACTATAATTATCTTTATTGATTGGAGAATCACTTACATTTCCATATCTCTGAGTTACCTGTTAGCGTTACTGTTTAGATGTGTTCACGGATCAGATTTCAAGAGATTTAATCCCAGGGAAGTGTCTTGTTATGTATGAACTCTATGCAAATTTCAGAAGAGAGGTGATGCGGTTTCATGGCAAGAAATAACACCAGAACCCAATCATCAGTGGAAGGAGAAAAGAGGCAGCGGCCGTGGCAGCAAAGCCATTTTCGCAGCAACCCCACAACACATAGTGGTGCACTACGCAGTTTTTATGGGTTAAGAGGATCTCAATATTTTCTCAAAATAAAGAAAGAACAGAAATGCGTGAGGACACAAAGCCACCAAACCAGAAATTCTCCTTTCCTGTAGGTTTGTGACGAGCCCCGTGTGGACGGTTCTTGTTGCAGACAGGTTTACAGAAATACCTGCTTAACTCAGGGCTGGCAGCGGCTGGGAATGACTCCTCTGAGCGTGCTCTCCCCTAATGCCTGCTTCCTTCTGCTGATGGAAATCCTGCCGATTTCCTCCCCGGTTACCCCCGCTCTGCAGCTCTGCGTGCTTCTGCTGCCTGCCGGTGGCACAACCCTGCCTGCTGCCCCTCCGTCGTGGGGGTGCCTCCAGCCTCTGGGGTCTTTCAGGGAAAACAACGTTATTGTGCTGGCTGGGGGCGCTGGTTGGTGTGGGAAGGCAAAGCAGAGCAGTGGCAGCAACACTTTTGGTGACGAGAGCAGGAAGCCATGGCATGGCCTGGCCATCTCCACGGAGGCCGTTTTGGCTGTGCTCACCCGGTGCTGGGCAGAGCGAGCGGCCGGCCACAGCTCCCTGCAGCTCAGCAGCCGGAGGCTGTACCAGGAGGAGCACATCCAGTGCCGTGTCCCCATGTCCTGCAGTGCCCCGTTAACCAGGACCTCACACCTCTGGGATGTGGTGCTGCCTGGGGTGGGTCTCCAGGCGTGAGCCTCACAGCAACCAGCTGGCTGCTGTCAGCCCTCGGCAATTCGAAGTGCACACCCGCACCGCTGCTGCTGCTCTCTGGTGCCCAGCTGGCAGACAGGGAAGAGCAAAAAGTGGGCCAGAGCCTTCTGCAGCCCCACTGCAGGCTGTGCCTGGCCCTGCAACCCCAGCACCAGGCACAGGCACAGGCACCGAGGACAGGAGCCGGCGGCTCTCCTGTGCTGACCCCGAGCATCCCTGGCACAGGTCCTGGCCCTGCTGCAAGGGCGCCGGGGGCCTCTGGAAATGTTCCTGGCCACCGGCCCCTCCACTGCAGCCTGCTCAGCCTTGCTGAGGCTAGGCACAGAATCCATGCTCCAAAATGGATGTTTTTCACATTAAAGAGCTGCACAAACATTTTATTTCCCATTTGTGGCCCTTTTGCAAACAGCAGAGAATCCACTCTTTCCTCCCAAAGATTTGTGTCCAAGGGAGCTCCCAGGCTAACATAAAGCTGCCCATACTTTCAAGAGGCCTCTCCGGTAAGCTCTTATTTCTTGGATTCCTTCCCAAAATGAGGCAGTATCGCTTATGGGAAGCAGCAAACAGGAGTGATGTGAAGCATTGAGAAAGCCTTCCAGTTTCAGCAGAGGCACAAGTGTCATCTCTCTACAGAAATATCAATTATATTTCCTGTACAGCTAATGAGATAGCAGTTGGCAAACATTAGCAGGTAAACAGTCAAACACAGCAGAGCACATAGTTTGGGCTTTTTGAATTAAATTTTCGCATTATTAAAGTGTCCCTGAGCACTGTACCCTCTGGCATGCCCAGATAAAGAGCCTATAATAATCAATGGAGTGAAATGAAATGCACGAGGGAGCCCCTTCCTCCCCTAAACCAGCCCACAGCCAGCGTGGTGCCTGCAGGGGGGCCGCACCGCCCGGGGGACACGCGGCCCCATCCTGCGGGCTGCTGTGGCTCTGAGCACCGCTGATGAAACCCCTTGCAACAGGGTTCTGGTTCCTCGGTTTCAGCTGTGTTGCATTACTGGGTTTAGTTAAACTGCCATTCCACCAGCCTGAACCACCGTGCTCGGGGACAGCGGGGGCTGCTGCCCTTCCCGTGTGGTGCCCTAGCAGGGGACGCGCTGCGCAGTGACTTATCTGCTGGTCTCCAGCTGTAGCCTGCTAGGATGCTCTACATGAATATATTCAGGTTGATTTTGAGTAACTTGAGCATTTAGATGTCTTTATCCTGCAGGGGTTACCGACTTGCCCGATGGTTTAGCAGCGTGTCACACAGTCAGCAAGGAGGGTGCAGTCTGCCTTTTGCCCGGCCGATGGCTCTGGGTGCAGAGCTCCAGCTCCTCAGTGCTGTGGGATTCAACACCAAAACTACAGCACCCAGACTTTACACTGGTGGCCCTGGGGTCACCACAAGCAGCTCAGGACCCTTCTCCGCTCTGCAGACAGGGAAGCGGAGGCACAGGAGGCACAGGGTGCCAAACTGGACTGCGTGGGCTCACCCAGGAAGGCCGCGGCGGAGCTCCAGCCCCAGCACCCCGCGAGGTCCCGGCATTGCGGGGTCGGTGCTGGCAGTCCCTGGCCAGGCAGGGGGTGTACGGCCCAGGCACGGCTCCAGCCAGCAGCCAGGCACTGCAGGCTGCCCCCAGCAGGGCAGCCCCCTGCGAGAAAACGTCTCCCTCCAAAGCACGTACTGCTGCCGCGCAAGAGCTTCCTTTGCTCATTTTTACTGCTCTGCTCTTTTCGGTGAATAAGAGAGTATAACTGATTCAGCATTATTATTAATCCCATATGTAGCTTAGGAGGGGAGGAAAAAGCAGTAATTAAGTGCAGTCATAAGTTAAAAGAATTGAGCGTGTGTTTCTTTCTTGCCTAATATCTGGCAAGTGCCTCGTGTTTACTCAGTCATCTGCCTCTCCGTTCGGCTGAATTGTGAGTTTTTTCAAAACCACCCTGTGTACTGCTTTTGTTCCCCAGGGTGAGGACCCGGCTCCCCCCAGGCAACCTCCGGGGCACGGACACAATGGGGTATTGTGGGACGCTCTTCATCGTCCAAAGCCTGCTGCATGCTGAAAGAGCTACCTGCAGGAGCTGCCCCACACCTATGCACAAACGGCACCCGCTGCTTCCTCAGCTGCAGCCGGGGCTTTCCTAGGCAAGTGCCATAACCAACAGACATCAGCCTCCAACCTGAAAAGATGCAGGCCTCCACGTGAGAGGGAGGCCAGCAGGAAAGATTAGGGATTGTTATAGTTTGATGGGAAAGGGCAGCTGGCTGGGATGCAGGAGAAGGTACAGCAAGGAGAAAAATGAGGAAAAAAGGCTGACATTGGGCACTAAAGAAGAAATCAGAAAGGAGACTTCCATGGGATAGAATGGAAAAATTCAAGCTAGGCACTAAGAAAATGTTACAGAAGTCTGAAAGAGCAAAAGAATAGATAAAGAAAAAGAACGAGCAACAGCAAACCATGAAGGCAGAGCGGACCTGCAAACACCTTCCAGGAATGCAATTACTGCCGTAGCAATGCCCCCATGGCCATGGGGCACCCAACAGCCTGAGCACACCAGCCTGCTGCCTTCTGTGGGGTCTGCAGCTGGCTTTGGATGAGTGGGACAGGGCTTGTTCCTGCTGCCCTGCTCGTCACAGCTGGGCCTAGGGCAGGTGAAGCATATATAGGGGTGAGGGCCTGAGCCCACCAGGGAGGTGTGCTAGGGGAGGGTTTGTGGGGCTTGGCATTCTAAGCTAAGGCAATGAGTAAAAGTTGGATGTGTTTTGGTTTATTTTTATTTTTTTTCTTCCTTGTCTGGAAAAACAAATAAACCAAGAACTCTTGTTCTGTGAGATGCTAGCATGTGGTTTTGTTACTAAGAGATGATATATAGCTTTATCTAAGGAATTAAGATTTTGCTCAGTCTTAGGAGCTCTTCTCCTGGAGCTGCTCTGTGAGAGCATTTTGGAAAGGTCCTTCTAGACTGAAAGTTGGGTAATCCTTTGGAAAAAAATAAAAAAATAAAAAAAAATGCTGGCATTAGTAGCAATGTCCTAGTAAGATATGAGCAACAGGGAGAACATAGATATTTACCTAGTTCTAATGCAATGAGCTTTTGAGTGGTTCCTAGATCAACCTTAATCTCTCTGAAATGCAGATGAGTTATGAGCTTGCCTTAAGTTGTTCCTCTCCCCCAGGCAGTGGAGGGTTTTAGAGTTTGCCCTTGCCAGGGTCAAGTTCTGCTTCAACGTGCTCGACTAGAAGGCTGTGGAGTGAGGCAGAGGAAAAGCTGAGTGCTCCAGGTGTCTGGTGCAGAGCGAGCTGGTTCCTGCCGGGTGGCGCAAGAGCTGGCCTGGCTCTGCGTGCTAGAGTGACATTAGGAGGACATAAATTTTTTAGGCTATACTTGAACGCTTCAACTATTTAAAAAACAGCCTCTGAAACACAAATTTAATATCCTGATGTCCCATTAAGCCACAAGGAGGACCTTTGCTTGCGAGGGCTGTGGTGTGCTTTTGTGGAGCGCTGGGCATGGTGTCACCCTCTGGTTGCGGTGACCATGTCGCTGGTAGCCCTGCATTCCCACCCATCCCTCCGTCCCTGTTTTTTCTTGTTATTCCCTCCATCCAGAGGATCATTTTTCAGACAGCCCCAGTGCTTTGCCCTGCAGTCAGACTATTTAGTCTGGTTTTGGTGACCCTGTCTGACTGTTCAAGAATAAGCTCTCAGGTTTCTCTTTTCTCTGCAATCACTACCATTTTTTTTTTAAACAAATACATACCTTTGAGCCTTAGCCTTTCAGAAGGACTTAAGGTGGTCCCATTCTCCTTCCTCTGTGCAAAGAGAAATGCTCAGAATAGCACTGGGATTTGCATTCCTTTGCAATTGTGCTGTGTGGAGCGCAGGGTTACCTTTGCTTATTAGTCATTGTGGAGTGGCCATTCAGAACTAATATTAAATAATAATAATAAAAAACCACAACACTAAAAAATCAGGAATACCTGTGTTCTAACACACAGGCAGCACTTATCTCCAAGCATGACAGCCAAGACACCGTTAGTTTTCTTTAGAGAAACGATGATATAATTTTTAGTTTGACTAATATGTGCTGAAAAAGCTCATTGTGCTTTAAATGTTAATTCCAAAAGCTTTTAAAAATTCCCATAAGCTCTCTCCTTTGTGCTGCTCAGCCATTGTCCACAGCCCCTAGCAAGAGTTCACATTGTGCGTCTGCATTGTGTGCTCGTGCGGAGTCAGCAGAAAGTGCTCCTGCTCAGGATGGATGGAGATGACTGTTCACCAGTTAATTTTGTTTTAATTACTATACAAAAGTCGAAGTAGATAATTGCTCATCATGGGCTTTGTTTTAGACCCCGTTACTCCAGCTTCTAAAACAAAGCAGTCGCTTAGCCTACAGAACGACTTTCCTGAAAGCTGGGGCCTATAAAAGGGTTAACAGCACAAAATACTTTTCTTTATAAATAACAACCAAAGAATATATTTCAAAAATAAAACAAAAGGGACTGATGCTGTATCATATACAATTCCTGGAGCAGCAGAAGTGCTGACTGTGACACGCCGGGGAGGCTTCCTATTGATCAGGAAATCAAAGCCAAGCAGCGCCTGGCGCTGGGTGCGCGGGCGGCTCGGGGCTGCTGCCGGCTTCGTTTGGCCGACTGCAAAGCACAGCGACCGCTGGGTGAGGGTTGTTCAGCCACGGCGTGCTAATGAAGCTTGCGTTAATTAGCCACTGCGGATTGATTTTCATGATTTGTCTGTCTGGGCCTTTCAAACGGGTCTGGGGGAATTTGGCATTGCCCTTTGCTGCTGCTCGGTGAGACGAAGGAGCTCCCAGCTCCACGGTGCTGGGCACGGCCGGGTGTCAGCTCCTGCGGCCCCAGGCACCCCCCGTAGTCCCCAGGCTGCTCCTGTGCACACCGCTTTTCACAGCAGGTTGGAGGCTGGGAGCTACGTCTGCTCCAGTGACTGCTGCTGTGGTGTGGGGAAGGCAAAGTGGCTGGGTGAGGCACCAAGGTGAAGGAGAGCAACTGCACGTTAACAAGCCAGGGTATTTTTGCAGAGGGTTTTAATGGGGAAAATGGCAGAAAGCTGACTTTAAAGAGAATTCTGAGCCGTTTCTGCGAGACCCAGCCTGCTCCTGCACCCCCTTCTGCCCTGCCACCCAGAAAGCTTTTCAAGTGGAACAGCCTGCAGCTATTACAATAAACACCTCAGCCGCAACCTGTCTCTCATTTGCATATTAGCAGCCTTAATTTTGATGAAATATGCAAATGTATGCAAAATGAAATTCATCTCATAATGACACAAGGCGATTAAACAATTTTTATGCTTAAATATTCTGTTTAATGAAATCAAACAGACCCATGCGTGTGACAAATTTGCCTCAGCATGGAGAAATTAGTGGATATCAAAAAACTACCACAGAATCCCAAACACAGGACGTACTGCACTGGGCATTGAAATCACCTCTTCAGCGTGAAAATAATCAGTGTTTCTGATAACCAAATGAACTGGAAATTATGTTAGTGAGAACTGTTAAAGTAAGTTAGTTGCGAGGTACTTTGTTTTCTGCTCTCCAAAGAGATCCCACTCTCTGGCCATCTTTTATTTATGTTCCAGATGTTAAATTGAGTAAACATGCTTGCAGATTCTTCTTGGATATTTATGTATTTCAAACAAAAACGTGGTGATATGGTCCCGTTCAGCTGCAAGCAAGGCATCCTTCGTGGCTCTGGCTGCCCCGACCCTGGTGGTGCTCCTGCTCCTCAGCCCCTTCCCGCTGCCAGCCGCAGTGAGCTGCTCTTTGCTTTAATTTCGCTCCCGTTCGCTCGCGCTGCAAACGTTTCTTTTACAAGATGCAGGAGCGGAGAGCCTGGACACGCATCCCCCCACACTTCAGCACGCTGTTTAAAGCTTATGCCAGACTCATTAAATGTTTCCTCTGCCTCTCTCTGCAGCCCGATGATCCTGTCCAGCCCCACCGCCCACACGCGCCCCCAGCCCCATGCTCACGGGGCTGAGGCTGCCGGGG
Organism: Anas acuta; assembly: GCF_963932015.1. Classification (NCBI taxonomy): domain Eukaryota; kingdom Metazoa; phylum Chordata; class Aves; order Anseriformes; family Anatidae; genus Anas; species Anas acuta. The sequence goes on from NC_088995.1 coordinate 763,255, forward strand.
CAGGCGCTGACAGCCGCCGAGGTGCAGGGCTGCCAGGGCTGTCACGGGCGTGCCATGGCCCCAGCAGGCTCAGCACCCATGCACGGACCTGCTGGGGGTCTCCTTGGGGTAGGTGCAGCTCTGCGGGGTCCCCTGGGCACAGCGGGGAGATACAGCAGCATGGGCTGGCTCTGTGGGGTTCACAGCATCAAGTGAGGGATCAGAGCTGCTGCTGAATGTGATGGAGTTGTGTGGCTGGGGCATCTTGGGCTGCTCTGGATGTGAGGAATTGGCCCTGGGATCACACCATCACCCCTCTGTCCTCCTGGGGGTGGGAACACCTGGCTCGTGCGCAGAGAATGGAAAGAGGCTTTTTTTTTTCTGAGCAGCTGCTATGGAAAGTGTTTGTTTTCATCAATGTGAATTACACCCGATTTTCCTCATTCCTTTCCTCATTCTCAAATAAAAGCCTTCCCCCAGGTCCCAGGGCATCCTTTCCCCTCCAGCGCTGAGGAGAGCTGAGCGGGGTTTGCTGCAGCGCGCGGCCTCGTGTGGGTCCCTCCTGTGCCGGCAGCGCCGATGCTGCCGCGTCCCCGAGGCTGCTCCTGGGGCAGTGCAGGGAGCTGCTGGGTCTGCAGGCTCTACAAAGCCACCAGCCCAGGTCCAGGGACCGGGGGAGAAGTGCACGAGGCCATTATCTCCCAGCATTTCATTTCAGTTTTACTCCACATCCATCAAGTCTGTGGATTTCTAAGGCACATAAAAGGTGACAGTGAAGTTAGCCATGGGGAAGTAACCTACTTTTCGAGGAGAAGGAACTAGTTAGGAATTATTTCCAGCTTGGTGGCCTGCTCCTCCTCCTCTCCCCATGGAGCACATTCGGCCAAAAGCATCCCTTCCTCCGGAGGTCAAAACCCCGGCTCTGGGGGAAACGCAATCCCTGTGCTCAGCCCCGCACCGGCTCTGGTTGCTGTGCTGGAAGGGCTGCGGTGACCCTCGGCTATAATGCTGAGCCTGTTACTGCTAATGATTTGTCCAGATGTCACTGCATTCCCCTTCCAGTTCAGATATGATAAAGCTGAGGTAATTTAATCTCAGTCCCATGCATACTCCTGCTTTATTTTTCTGTGGACTATATTTATTACAAATAAGTTTTGTAAAGACATTGCTGCTGATGATTTTCCCATGTTCCAATTAACTTTGTTTTGCTGAATAATAGGTAAATTCACCACCAGCCTCACTGTTTCTAGACCCAGAGGTGCCGAAGAACTGTTAAGTCACCTCGTGAGACTGCACTCTAGGATATATTTCCAAATACTCAGTCAATGTTTTTATTTGTTTCTGTTTTGTTTTTCACTCAACAGCATGCACAATGAAAGTTTCTACTGCTTCCCTTGGGTATCTCATACATCATTCTGCCAGGAAAAGAGGAAATCAGGAGTGCTTGGTCTGCGCTCAGGTCTGCTCCTTATACCTCCTCCTGGGAACCCGTGTGGCCAGCTGCCCGTACCCTGTCCCAGCTCCTCCTGCCGTTGTGTGGCGGAGCTGGAGGGCAGCCGTGAGCCCATCCGTGGGCAGGGGGTCCGATGGCTCTTGCGTTCCTCAGGTGTCCTTGTGCCTTGGAGGAGCCCAGCCTGGCACCCAGCATCCAGCTCTGCTCCAGCCACCGACAGAATGGCTGTTTGCACGGCCTGAAGTGATGGCACTGCTGGAAACAATCTTTGCTTTCATCCCTCATTGCAGACTCATCCCAGTTTTTGTCTGAAATCTTTTTTGCCTCTTCCATCCTAACTGTATCCAGATTTTCCTGTTTCCTCCCTCTCCCTCCCTCATGTCTCAGCTGTATCAGCTGCACTGGTCCCAGCCGTGTTTCTCTTGGTCGTATTCTGCATTTTCCTGACTCTTCCAAGCCCCGCTTCTTTTGCTGGTGGTGGTATTTGTGATTTATCCCAGCTGAGTCTCGTCTGTAAACTTTATTGATAGGGTGTTTATTCTCTCTTTCAAAGTGCTAGTGGTACTTACAAGCAATACTTGTCCTAGCGCCTGCCGCCCACCCTCTCCCTCCCCAGGACGCCCGTGCTGCTGCTCCAGGGGCTCCCGGAGCTGCTGCAGGGCCAGGGCTGAGCCCGAGCTGTGCCCTGGTGTTCCCTGGAGCCTGAGGTGCGGCACAGCTCGGCCAGGCAGCGCGGGAAGCCTCGTGCCCCCCCCCAGGGCTCCTGCATCTGGAAATGCAATTGCTGCCTCCTGACTCGCAGCCTTGCTGTTGAGCACTGCGCTCTGCTCCTGGCCTCATGCTCCCCTGAGCAGCGTGTCCCTGACTTCCCCTTCTTCCTTCAGGGCTGTCACGGTGTAATTGATGATTTTAGGGAGTAGTTGACTCCGACTGCCTGGTTCTGCTCTGTAAGTTCATTCCCATGATCTGGACCCATGGCGACTCGCGCCTCGCTGTCAGGGCACCGCAGGAATGTCCCTGATGTGATGCGATGCCCACGCACACCAGTGACACCCTGCAGAGTGCCCGGTGCTGTGCCAGGCTGCACGCCGCGGTGCTGCCCTGCTGTGCAGGCTGAATGTCCCCAGCCTGCAGCCTGATCAATGACAGGGAGCTGCGGGAGGATCTCTGTCACCTCCCTCCCTGGGGGTGCGAGACCCCAGGTGCCGGGCTCTGGGCGAGCCCCCGCCACCCCCAGCACGGGGAAGGGCACGCGGTGCCCCTGCCCCATCCCCACGCCCCGGCAGCCCCACACAAGTCTCCTTCCCCGCCTGCCAAGAATTACAGAGCGCTCGGGGCCGAGCTGCAGTGCTGAAGCGCGGACCCCTGCCAGGCCTCATAGCACAGCCATGATGTAAGAGCAAGAAGTCAGCAAAACCCCCACTGCTCACACAGCAACGTTAACCCTTGCGGCGAGGGCGGCCGCGCCAGGCACGAGAGGCTGGGAGCTGGCGGAGGGGAGGGGGGGACCTGGGGACCCCCCAGTGGCTGTCGTGCACCCGGGGGCCCCCCGCAGCCCCCGTGTCCGGCAGCGCTCAGACCAGAGCCCCGGCCTCGTGCTCTGCTTTTCCACAGCACGTAAATCATTCGTCAGGCAACAGGTTACTGGCTGAAAAGTCCCTAAATTATCCGAGAAAGTTGATGAAGTTTCACAGCACGAGATGAATGTGACGTTCCCCGCTGTATGAAGTGTTCATCAGAAATGACTTGGTCCAAACAACCTTGTGCTACGAAGCCATCGGTCCGCCAAAAACCTGTGACAAAGCATTCGGCTTTAAACATGGCTTTGCTGGAATTAGGGCTGGTTACAATCCTATAGCTTAGTGTTTCGACCTTGTTATATTCCCATTATTTTGGTAGTTCACCGAATATTTGTAATATTTCACTCTGGATGAGCAATCTCAGAAAGTGAGGTACATCCAACTGCCACATCGTTTATCTGTGTGGATTCAGCTTGAACAAGAAGAGCTGGTGTGCTGTATTCTTTCCCTGCTGCACTTTAAAAAATATTCTAGTTTGGACTTTTTTTTTTAAAGAAAAGGGTACAGAAAGATGTTCTTCACCCAGAGGCTGCCTAACAGACACGCACCCCGTTGTGTCTTGGTCCGGGCTCGAGGTGTGCCGAGCGGTGCTCGCAGCCACAGCAGCTCCGTGGCAGCACCCGCGGGCTGGGGGCTGGGGGCTGGGGGCTGGGGGCTGGGGGCAGTGAGAAGCAGTCCTGGCCTTGTCCACGCGCTGCTTTTCTGAAGAAAAGCACCAGGAGGCTTTTCTTCAGGGACCAGCCAAGCAACGCCTAAATAAATAGGCAAAGTGGATGCAATTCCAGGCTCATATCATGTTACAGTAATCAGAGGGTAAAATTGTTTTTCTCTGTGACCTTGTTACAACCAGTTGTGAAGTCTGTGGAGAGAACTGCATGTCTAAATCAATGCTCCCCTTAGAAAGCATCACGGTTCCTCTCTGAAGTCAATTAAAAGGGAGCCGTAGATGGGGAAGGGGATGAGGGACCGGGGCTCACAGCAAAGGCTGGGCTGGGTGCTGGGGGGGCCCAGCCCTGGGATGGGATGGGGCTGCCGGCAGCGCTCACCCGGCGGGGGGGCTGATAGTGCCTGCTAATTGATTTGCTTTTGATAATGTGAGCTCGAGTTTATTGTAAAAACTCGCGGCACGATTGGAAGGCTGCCTGTTATTATCAGTCTAAATAAATACGGGTTAGCAACAAATTTGAAACATCTGCTCGGGATGAAACTGTCTCTCAGTTCAGACTTTCCCAGTACAGCGCCGTGACGGTCTGCGAGCCCAGGGCTGAGGAATGTGCTCAGAGGCAGGAGGTCCCGGTCCCAGCCTCGCGCGCAGCAGCGCTGGGAACGGTGCTGGACCCAAGTGGTGACAGAGCCCCCTATGCCTGCGGGGCTGGATCGCCTCAGCCCCACGTGGATATTAAAGCAGAAATCGTATTTGCAGTGTCTCAGGTTCTAAAATCACAGCCAGGCTCTCTGCACAAAGGCCAGTTGTAAAGAAGAGCTGAAATCAGAAGGAAAAGCTGCCCAGGAGAGCAGAGAAACCACCTGAGTGGCGGCTGAGGCACTGGGGGGCAGCCGCCAGGACGGGGACAGGGACAGGGACAGGAACGGGGATAGGGATGGGGATGGGGATGGGGATGGGGATGGGGATGGGGATGGGGATGGGGATGGGGATGGGGATGGGGATGGGGATGGGGATGGTGCTGATGGGCGGCTCTTTGGCTGGTGGGGGGGACGGGCCTGGGGCTCCCCGGTGTGCAGGGGTTAAGGCGCTGAGCTCAGCAGTGCTTGGAGATAAGATAACCATTGGCGGAGGGAGGGAGGGCTTTCTCACAGGAACCTTGTGGGAAAAGCAAAACCTCATGTCGTGGTTCACTAACTGCCCGCCTAATGATATCCCCAAGGGAGCCGGTCAGGCATCATAAAATCAGGCAATTTGCCCCGGAAATAGGTGAGGAGATGTAAATGTGCCCCCCTGCAGGACCAGCATCCCGCTGGGCAGCTGGTGCAGCGCAGGGCAGGTTTGGTGCTGTGCTTGGGACGGGGGCTGGCTGCCAGGCTGCTGGGGGACCTGGGGGCTGCACTGCCCGGCCCCCATCCCCACACATCACAGCAGCACACCAGGGCTGGCACCATGCCCTTGAGACCCCGGAGGGGTGCATGCTGCAGAGCCCCCCATGGTTGCCGGTGCTCGTCCTCCCACGTCCCATGTGGGGCATCCCTGCTGTGTGCCGGGACAGCCAGGGCCGGCCACGAGCCTGGGAACTCGGCTCAGACAAGCACCCAAGCTCGGAGGCGTGTTCAGTGCCTGTTGGACATGAATGAGGCTGGAAATCTGAGTGTGTTTTAGTGGCAGTGCAGCTCTGGGTGGGGCCTCAGGCTGCTGATGCAACAAACAGTTTTGTTTATTTTTGGATGCACGGGATGCTTGGTACTGAATAAATAATAACGCCTGCATCAGCGGAGACAGCGTGGTGCACAGGCTGCGAGCGCGCTCAGGGTGCGCTGTAAATTACGCGCCAGAGGATGTCGTGGAGACGAGCTCCACGTTAACCTCATGCACCAGGAATTCAAGAAAGCCACCTTGGCCACCCTTATCGTTCCTCCCTCCGCGTCTGAAACAGGCCAGATCCTGTCAGCTGGTCATCTGCATGGATCCTCCTAAATCACTGCTCTGCTCTTGCTTTTCACTGAGCACAGCCCTATCTCCCCACTGTTGGACAGCGGCCAAACAAAATCAGTTCTTTGAAAGACTTGCTAAATATGTTCAGCAAAAGAATTTAATTAGCCTCTTTCTCTTCCACATGAAGCTTTAAGAAAAAAAGGGGGAAGAAAAGGGAAGAAAGCTCCCTGTCTTCCAAGTCCATCTTCTCAGCTCCTTGTTGTAGTCTTTGTACTTTATAGAAGATTTTAACACTTCTCTGGTGGGGAAAGCCATACCCAGATGATCAGAGCAGGTCCTGCCCATGTAAAGTGATCGTCCTGAGCGCAGCAGTGGAAAGAGCTGTGCATCCCTCCGCCTCCTGCTCAAGGAGTTGATTTACTGGATATTTGGAGTTTAAAGGATTGTTTGGTTGGGATCTTTGTTTTCAGCCTGAACTCCTGTGAGGGATGAATCATAGCTGCATGAGTTTGGCTGAGCATGCAGAGTTTTGCTGAAACACATAAATGCTAGGGAACACAGGGATTGGCACGTGTCCCTCGTCAGAAGAGCGCTTACAGCGAGTACCGTATATCCCCGCGTAGGGGCTTCCTCCGAGCCGCCGTGCATTGCGCCCGCGCGGCCCTGGCACAAAGGGGAAACCTCCTGGCACGGGGGCTGCGGCTGGCTGCAGGCTGCAGGCATGGTGGCAGGGGGCAGAGGGGCTGCTGGCAGCACGCGGTGCCCCACGGGAGCCGCCCTCGTGCCGGGCTGTGGGGAAGCTTTGGGTGCAGGGGAAGGGAGCCCTGCTCGGTGAGCTGGGAGAGCCGTGGCTCTGGCTTCCCAGCTTGCCGGAGGAGCTGGACGTGGACCCTGCTGAGCTGACGCTGGAAGCTGTTTTTGCAGCTGATGTCTAGACCTGGATAAACTGTGCTTGTTTCCACTGTGGTGCCAAAAACCATACCAAGAAATCCGTTCCCCCCACCCCTGCACTGGCAAGGGCAGGCGAGAGGCTTATCCCGGTGGTTGTTGCCAGCCCCCGAGCTGGCCGCGTGTGCTGCAGGAGCGGGTGGGTGCCCGGCACGACCCTGCGGCTCTGCCCGCCTGGGGCTCATGGCACGGGCAGCACCGAGCTGCCATGGGGCCGGCTGGGGTGGCGGCTGTCGGGCTGACGAGCGGGGAGCCGACCTGCTACGAAATTTATGAAATGTTATGTAACTGCGAGAAACCAAAGGACAGACTCTCTTAAAATGATATCCTTGTTAATAATCTCCTCCATCCATCACTGCTGCCCGACGATCCTCTTGCTTTCATGCAGAGCTCGTGCTCTGGGGGCTGTGACCGGTGGGGGTTACGAGCAGCTGGCTGACCCAAACTGCACAGCCGGCACCCGCAGCTGGCCCGAGCACGGGGACTGAGCCTCCCAGGGCACACTGAGGCTGACACCACCTATCAGCACCCGAATTTCTTTCCTGCATATCCCTGGTAAGGCTGTTATGTGTAGCCACAACTGCAGAGGCCTGTGTCCAGCATGGTGAAGCTTCAGAAGCTTTTGGTGTTTATCATGAGCAGCCCCCGAGGGGACCTGTGTGCACGGGATTCGTGTGGCTGCCCTGGCAGCTCAGCCCTGCTGCCTGCCCTTACGAGCACAGCACGTTGTGTTAGCTCTGCAGCTGCAGGATCCCTATCCTTAGTGTACCCAGGTCATGCCTGCATCACCCTGTGCTCATGAGGATGCCAGGCCCCTGGGGTTTAACGCGCAGCCCCCAGAGCTGACTTGGGACGCTCAGAGCTCAGTGTGGTGTCCGGCTCCCCACCCTGAGGTCTGATTCCCACAGGGACAGACTCAGCGTTTCCAGAGCCCTCCCTGGGTTTCTCGGGTAGTTACCCAGAATCACTCATCACTTCTGCAAATCTTGGCCATTGCTGCTATTTCACAGCATCTGTGCAGTGCTGATGTTGGCTTTCGTGTGAAGCTAAGGGTTAAGGGGAAGGAATCAAACCGCAGAATATATAGTGAATGCAGCTTTTCTTGTTCGTGCTGCATTGTGATATATTTAAACTTTCATTTAGCATAAATACTGTAGGTCAAACACCAGACAGATTCACCAATTATATTTTCCCCTATTAGATGAAATATGTTTCTAATTTGGCTATAGTTTTGTTTTATTAGACCTGTGGCAGCAAGGGTGACCCTGCTTCAAAATAACCTTTTCAGATCATTTAGCCCTAGTCTTTTGCAAATAGAGTTTGATAAAGCAAAAATGTGCCAGTCTATTTTTTAAGTGGGGGTTATGTGAACCCAATTCCTTCCCTTACTCAAACAGGGGCCCCGCTGGAGCTTCAGAGTCCTTAGGAAAGCATTCTGTTACAGGCAGAGGCAATGTTAAACCCGACGCCCATAGTTCAGAACTGAAATATTGTTTATTTTTTCATAGATTTTTCCACGGATTTTTGTCTCTTTAAAATGTAATAAAATATAATATTAGCATTTCCTGGGTTTAAATGCTTTCAAGTCTGACAGCCTTTGAATACCAGTTAAAAGTGCTGCGCAGCCTGATTCACTGGCCCCAGTTACAGATCTCCATGTTTGTCTGAAAAGTAAGAAAGAAACCTCTGAACCAATGAGCACACATCCAGCAGGTATCTTTTCGGATCAGCTCTTGCTTTTTGTATGTGGTGAAGACCAGATAGATTAGTTATTTTTACTTTATGCACTTCCATTTTTTTTTTCTCCCGCCTTATCTGATCCGCTTATTTTACCAAGGGCTTTATTTCCTTCAGGCTCCGAGGCTCTGAAGCTCAAAGCTTCTCGGAGACCAGGGCCCTGCTCAGCCCCTGTGCCAGATAGGCATCAGCTCCGATGGCTGCGCGCTATCGCTGCCGTTATCACGCTTGCTGACAAATCCGCGGAGAAGCTGAGCGGGGAGCGGTGCACGGCATCGGGTGCTCTGCGCAGCAGCGGGCAGGGGGCTGGAAGGGACCGTCCTCAGCCAGCACCCAGCACCCTGCCCTGACCTCGCTGTAACTCCTGATAATGGTGACTGCAAAGTTTTTAACTTTGAAAGTAAAACCAGCCAGAAAACACGATGGATCTTACACGGAAAATGATATTAAAAAAATATTTTGAATTGGGGTAGTCACACCTGAAAATTGCCTGAAATTTGGTGTTCTTAGGAAATATTAAATATTTGATGAAACAGAATAATAAAACCTGAATGAACAGTATCAGTAGCTGCAGAACAAAATTCCTGTAAAAGTGTTCTCAGAATCAATATATTCCTGGGAAATGCCCTCATGTCACTGAAATCGCAGTTTCCGATGGAAATGCTCAATCAGAGAATTTCCAACTAGCTCCACTTCAGGCCTGAAACCCCAGAGCTATACGATTTCAGACACCACTCAAAGCTGTTCTTTAAAACCCTTTAAGTCTTTATGGAGAGAAAATCCCTCCCTGTGCTGCCCCTGACTCCAGCGGGCGCCAGGCTGGGGCGGCCGCCCCTCTGCGGGGCTCTGCACCTCCGCGCCTCCTCCCGCAGCTCCTGGAGGATGAAGCCTCGGTGCCTGCTAACTGGGAGTAGCACAGCGAGCTCGTTGCTGAGCTTCAGGTTTTAAAGCAGCGTGTTGCTTCACCTCCGAAGCCACCCCCTGCCTGAGCTGGGCGTGCTGCCTGCCCTGCCCTGCGCTCTGCTCCAGCCCCGCGCAGGCTCTCCCATGGCTCTGACAGTTTCCACTTGCTCTTAGGGCTGCTGCCAGTGCAGACGACCTCCTAGACTGGGGCCAAGCTCTTGCACCACCGCAAAAAGGTGGAACTTGATCCTAAGCAAAACAGAAAGGCAGCCAAGAGTTTCAACAGAGAAACCAAAGCCGGGAGGAGCAGCGCGTCCACAGCCTCTGCCCAGCCGGGCAGCCTGGGCTCGGGTGAGCGGCTGCCAGGCCTGTGCCATGCCCTGGCTGTGCTGGGAGGCTGCCCGGGAAACATGGCACCACCATGTGTGGGTGCCTATTGCCATTCTCTCTCTCTCTCTCTTTTTTTTTTTTTCTCCATATTTTCACCCAGGTGCATTGTCCACTTGTATCAAAGGATAATTCTGGATCACAGAACTTGCACACAGACACACGACTGAGAGAACAAAGGGAATTTAGTTCTAGGTGGAAACCTACCTACCTACCTACCTACCTTGGCAGTATTAGCACTGGGAGGTACAGCCTTGGTCCAACACAGCACATACGATGAAAATGGAACATTTACTTGAATTCTATCCACTGAAAAGGGATTTTTTAATTATTATTTTTTTTAAACTGAGGATGCCGAACAACAGCACATGGCGCAGGAAAGAAAAGCAGGTGCAGGTTACTAAAATGCTGCTCATCTTTTCAACTCTGTTCATAGACAATTCCATATCCCAAAAACTGAAAGGGGAGAAAATTTCCCAAATAGTGAAATCTCTAAACAAGAACAACAAAAATAAATAAAAAAATGCACAAGTGTTTTAAAAACTGTCCTGTGGCCTGAATGCTTTATGTTACAGCAGCCATAAATTTTCTTTACAGTCCTATTAAAGCACATTCTATTTACAATGTCTGCTAACTGTCCCAGAACCTGACAGAAGATATCAGCGACTGAAAAAAAGTCATTTATTTTATTCAGATGACTGGGAGGAGAAGTACAGTGTTCTTGAAAGAGCTTCAAGCATCCAAGAGCTGTGTATCTGCTGGTTGCTTCAGCCCTACACTGACTGCAAGGTCTTTGAGCAGCTTTTATGTGAAAATGTTCCTTATGAAAGTAATACTTCACATACGAGACAGGATAGCTATCTTTTCTGAAAAACATTCCTGAACATGCTGGTGTCCCTTACCTGATAGGAATGGATCATGCAGAAATAAAACAACGAAGATTGGACTCCTTTCATTCATTATTTATACACACATCAGAGAGCAAGCATTTGTATGATTGAAAAACACATAAACAGTGCTTTGAGCAATGCTTCATGTGCCTCTGCCCTTTCCTGGTCTGTTACTGAAAATTGTCACTGTGAGAGGAGGGAGTTGCCAGCAGCAGCATGAAGGCAGTGAGCAGAGTTTGCTGGGGATGCCCCGACCAGCTGGGACCAGAGTCTTGCTTTGTTTGTTTTCCTCTTTGGAGAAGCCAGCGTGCTCCTCACCAAGCTGCTCAGGTTTGTCGGTATGACTGATATTAATGAAATGTTGTTAGGTATAAATTCCGGTTTAATCTTCCAGAAGTAAAGGACATGGCTTTTCCTGATACTTGGATACTTGCCCATGCTATACATGCTGTGTTGTCCTATCCAGGACCGTGGTCTGCTCTGAGATTTTTGGGTATTTGGTTTGCAATATTTTAATTTTAAGAAGCCATTCTACATTTCTGAATTAATCTTTTCCTGTGGTATATTGCCTAAGAAACAGCAATATTAAAGGCCAAATTAATGTAAATAAGAGGGCCTTTCACTCTGTGGCTGTGAAATCCACCGGGGCGATGTGAGCCCGCAGCAGTGCCACGGCTCCGGGCTGTGCCGGGAGAGGAGCCCGGCTGCATCGATTGCCAGCCCCAAGCTGCAGCGTGCGCACCCTGCTGCTCACCAGGCAAGGCGCCCGTGTTAAGTGAATTGACAGAGGCCAAGAGAGAGGAATTTTCAGCTGGATATGAATATTTGTGAAAAAAACATGGGGACCCCTGTCCCCTCACCGCAGATCAGGGAGCTGTTTTGGCACTGTCCATGCAAGGCCAGAGCAGCAGAGGGGTTCAGCACCCAGGGCCGCGTGGTGCATGTGGATCCAGTGCTGACTTTATCACTTGTACGTGCTGTCTCGGGCATTTATCAGCAGATCACCAGCTGCATTTGCACAGCACAAGCAAGGTCTGTCCAGGAACCCAAAGCCATGACCAGGCTGGTGGCAAGATGCTGCATGAGGGCAGCACAGCCAGCAGTGTGGAGATGAAGCTGCCCAGCTTTCTCTGCAGCACCTGGCTTTGGTAGGAGCTAAACCAGGGTTCTACCAGAGCACGGGTAACAGCAGCCCAAAGTCAGGGGCAGCAGCAAAGCCCTGAGCACGGCTTGAAGCCAGCTCGGGCTTCAAGTGAAGGGTGACTGCTGCAGCCAGGCAGGATGCTCCTCGGCTCCCAGGGAGTGCGACAGGTTGAGGCAGCAGGTGCTCTGTGGGGGATGCTCACTGTCCCCGTCCCTGCTCCTGGCAGCACTTGGTTCGGAGAGGATGCAGGAAGGAATGGTATTTGGTGTGCAGTGCCTCTCTGGAAAACCTTCTGCTGCATGCGGCGTAACTGAAGACGTTTGTCAGTAATGTAGAAGTTATTTTCCTAAGTGGACATTAATGTTTTTCCCATTAATTGGAAGAAATTCTGAGGCTGTGGAAAACCTCAAAGTGATATCACTGTGAAAAGTTTCAAAAAATTCACACTGAAAAGGGCTTATGAAATCCAGACTTTTCCCAACCCAAAGTGACTTTAAAATAACCCCTCTTACTGCCCCCCCAGCAGGTAACCAGGGTAAGGACTGGGGAGCGCAGAGCCCCTGCCCATGGAGGGGCAGCTTCAGCTGGCACCAGGAGGGCACCCTGCTGCTGGCCACCCCGCAGAGCCAGGAGCCACCAGGAAACAAGGGCACATCCCAGCTCAGCTGCCTGACTGCAGGTGCTGCCAGGAGCCGGGGGCTTCTCCCTTCAGGTCACGTACCAAGTGCCTGCAATGGAAAGCAGGCGGCTGAACCAGAGCAGCTGAGCTGTCCCTGATGCCCTTTGGTGCTGAGCGGGCACGGAGCAATGGCATGGAAAGCCCCCAGTGGAGCAGCTGATCCTGCAGAGCTCTGTGCTCTGGAGCTGGCATGGTCCTGGCAGGGGTCTGTCCTGTCCCCTGGGGTCTGTCCTGTCCCCTGAGATCTGTCCTGCCCACTGGGAACCCGCTGGCACCTTGTCCTGGGCACCTGGTGAGGTTGAAGCCACAGCACTGCCTGGCTACCTGTGGGCTCAAAGCGCAGGGACAACCAGAACAGCAAGTCTGTAAAAATGATGCTTCCCTGTGCCACATCTCCTCACCTCGGGGTGCTGGGGCCAGCTGGGCATTGGGGCCAGGCCCTAACGCTCCAGGGACGCGTCCTGGCCCCGCTCTGCGCGGTGCAGCCGGGGCAGCAGCGGTGCTGCAGGCAGCTATGGAACGGGCATCCCGCCCGCACGTCAATTAGCCACGTGCTTAATTGTTTGCAGAATGGGAACCTAAATTTGCTTTTACTGCTTCCCAACTCCCTCAGTCCCCCAATATTTCCCTGCTTGTCAGACACGCTCCGTTCCAACAGAAATAGAGATTTTTCTGGAAATGTGATTTATTTCCCCTAATTTTGATCTCTTGTTGCATTCTTCAGTTTTAGAAGCAGAACCCATGAAGAGTTTGGCTGACATGAGTGTTTGTGGAAAGGTTTCCTTTTTCCCCCTTTTCCATATTTTTCTCAAAAACAGCTACCTAAATCCAAATAAGATTAAGAGAAAAAAAAAACTCTAAAATGGGTTACGTTAATTTAGTAAGTAGATCCTTTGTAACGATGAAAGAAGTGCAATATTCTTATGTAATAAGTCCTGCTTTATACATGCATTAATTCTTAAATTATATTGTTTTAATAAACAAGGCTGTAGACATGCCCAAGGGCACTGTTATTCTCAGAAGAGTTTTCCAAGAAGGCTTGTGTTGTTGGATTATTATTCCATGACTTCCAAGTTCACTGACTAGAACTATTTTTTTTTATACTCATATTGCAGTAAAAACAACAACTTTCAAATACTTTGTCAAGAAGATTGGGAATCAAAATGGAAACTATTTGTGTAGGATGAGAACTGCTGAAAACCTCTCGTTTTATGCAATTAGATTTGGAATCTGGAGCCTGGCTCACATTTAAAAAAAAAAAAAAAAAGTGTTTTCAGAAGGCTACACTAATAAGGGGTGGAGGTGTAGGAAATTCAGGTCATTGCAGCGCTTCGTGGGCTAATCCTGCTCGGGGGGATGTGTTCAGGGCTACAGCTGGGCCCCAGGGAGGTGAGGGCCATCGGCGGGCTGCGGGCAGGAGCAGCCCAGTGGGGATGGCACCACAACGCCTCCAGCTCCTCCTGTAGCGCCCAGGCTGCAGAAAACACAAGCCAGAGGCAGAGCGAGTGGCAGAGGGCTCCGGGGAGGCATACCCCGGGCTGACCCTCGAGGACAGGATCCATTGCTCCGTGTGTCCCCTCCATGGGGCTGCTGCTGGCATGGGGTGAAAGGGTGCTGCCTGCCTGGATCACTGCAGCCAAAAAGCCAAAAAGGCCCAGAAAAGCTGCTGTGCCAGGGCAGCTTGTGCCATCTTCAAGGCAAGACACGCTCAGGATGTATCCGTGCCAATTAATCACTGTCGATGTCCTGTGTATGGCTCCATGCTCTCCTCCAGCCCTCGTACCTACCGGCAGGGAACAGGAGCTCCCACCGAGCCTGTCAACAGGGAGCTGCTCTCCTGTCTCACGTTTCTGGCTTCGCTGGCCATTCTTTCAAAACCGGATACAAATGAAGGGAAATCTCACCAGTTTGTGCCTCTGTCAAGTATCTTCTGCCTTATTTCCTTGAATTATTAGCTCTCTTTTATTGGGTTTGGCTTGCAGGAGGATGACTATTTCATCCATCAAATCAGAATCTTTTTAACACTAATACTGAATTTATAGAAGTGGTTAAACGAAGTGTTGACAATATGGACAATGTGTTTCTGATTAACGCTGCAATTTAAAGTGAAACTGCCAACTGCCTAGAGTTCCTAAAACAGCGCAGCATTTTTCCAGACCCAGCGGGCTGGAGCTCCGCGTCGCAGCGCAGCAGATGTCAGACACCGCGCACGCTGCACTTGCGAAGGATGGACTCTGGAGCCAGGGCTCCCCTCCAGAAGCTTTGCTTTTCCCTCCAGCGATCATATTTGTCCTTTGCTCTTCCCTTTTTATTGCCCTGTTTGGGTGCATTCTCCAGCTCAGGTTATTAGCACTGAGACGTGTTCCTGCCTTTCCCGGGGAAGGGCAGGGCACCGTTCCCAGCCCCTGGGAGCAGCTCTCCCTCAGCGGTATGTTCAGTGCATGGGGAGGGCACCCGCGGGCTCCATGCTGGCTCCTGGGGCTCAGCATCACCCTGTGGCACGTGCACTCAGCGCCGTGTGTGCGCAGTGGGTGGAGGAGCGGGGATGGGACGGAGCACAACAGCCGGTCCTTTCTCTTTGAAGGACGGGAAAGCAGATTAAAATATCTTTTTTTTTTTTTTTTTAATATGTGACACAAAAAAGGAGGAGTTAAACCAATGAAATAGCAACAGGAACAAAAGGGAGAGGGAGAATGGGGAGTGCAAGCAGAGCCGAGCCATCACTACAGTATCTAACAGAAGCGGTGTGATCACAGCCGACTTAAGAAGTATCACTTCCACCTGAAATCTCCTTTGAGAGCACTCACAGGACCAGGAGCTTTGATTCCCTCCTTTCCTTTGCTCGTTAATCGCCTTCAGTTGCAATACTGAACTTCTGAAATTCAACAGCTACTAAAATCTAAAGTATTTAGGGCTGGGAAAACCTTGTGGAGTTGGAGGTTTTGCAAAATGTTTTGGCTTCCCCAAGTTCAGAGCTGCAGTTTGAGTTCCGGAGTTTTCTTCCTGTAGTTTTAAATCTGCTGGGTTTGCTTCTTGTCCAAGGGTGGTTAAGTTTAGGCAAAAATGGCATCTTTCCCTGGTGCATGGTGTAGGATTAGCAGAGCACCCGCATTTCCAGGGGTGAAGAGGAGCACCCAGTGCACGGCGTTACCTGCATGCCCCGTAGCCCTGTACATCTGCACTGCTCAAAGCCCCTCCTTGGTGAGGCATCGCTCAGGGGAACGCACTCCAAGTTAATTGTGACTGAAGTATGCTAGAGTTAGCCCCACTGCTTATCCCCCTGCTGATGCTTGCGAGGGCATTCAGCTGGTGTCCGTCTCACCGGTATAAATTCCACCTGTGGTGGGGGAGCTCTGGTTGCTGCAGCACTGAATCTCTGGTGCTTGGGCTGCTCGGGACTTGCTGAGACCAGGCTC
Organism: Anas acuta; assembly: GCF_963932015.1. Taxonomy (NCBI): domain Eukaryota; kingdom Metazoa; phylum Chordata; class Aves; order Anseriformes; family Anatidae; genus Anas; species Anas acuta. The sequence continues at coordinate 778,976 of NC_088995.1, forward strand.
ATCCCAAGGTAACAACTGTGGGGGGGATGATTTCCAGGCTGGGTGTATGTTTGAGATGAAAGAAAATCACTTTTAAACCTTCACTCCAGGCTTGAACTAAAGCCAGGCTGACCCTTTGCTAAGCTCCTGTTTCCTTCCTTCCCCCAGTCTTTTGCAGTCCTCTTCCCCTACCCGTCCCCAAAATGTTTCAGCCCCTATCTGGCCTTGTTTAAGAGTCAGCTTCAATAGTACCTTTGTTAAGGGAGAAATCTCATTAAATGTGAGGTAAGAGGAAATGAAAAAGTGTAAAACATCCAGATTTATTACCTGTTGTCTTCTGAGTATTTGAAAATAAGGAGCAGGGGGCGAGAGGGTGACTGGTATCAACGTTGTAAGCTTCTGAGTCTTAATGTTGCTGCATGTGCTGCCTTCAGCTCTAAGGGTGCTGCTTACTCATAACACTGTTTTATCAGAAAGAAAATATTTGAGTTTTGTGCTTCTTGAGATAAAGAAGTGAATTGGTCCTAATGCACAAGCCTACTGGCTATGAGCCCCGTTACCCCATGCACATACAGGTAAATGTTTTTTTGTAGTTGAATTCAGAAATTTTTCTCTGCTCAAAGGGAAAGATTTTCCAGGATAGGTACTGTCTACTTTTTCCTGTTTTTAAGCTGAAAAGAAAAGTGCAAACCACTGAATTAGTGTTAGGCTTAACAGCACTGCTAACGAGGGAGCAGGCTGCAGCGAGTGAGCGAGCCCCCTGTTCTTGGGCATCATACCCGGGGTGCCCTGAGCCACTTGCAGGAAGAAGGGTGCAGTGGTAGGATGTTTCTAGACAAAACAGCTGGATTAGGGAAACCATAAAACCTGATAAAATAACTCTGTGGAACAGCCATAGAGAGCTCTGCATGCTGGGTGGACCAGCACAGCTGCACGAGCTGAGTTACTGCCTGTTGGCTGGGTCCCGGTGCAGGGGCTCTGCACTTGCCCTCCGCTGGAGCAGTGTGTTTTATCCGGGTGGTGAAATGCTCAAATGTCCAATCTGAGGCACGTGGGACCTGAGGTCTGCTCGTGTGGCACCTTCTGTGTGTGTAGCTGACCTGCATGCATCTGTGAGCGTTCATCTCCGACGTGGTGTAAATCCCAGAAACCTCTCGCTGGGCACTGCACAGACAGGGATGGGGAGGGAGCAGGCAGCTGTGAGCACCGTGTTGTAAATAACTTTGCCCACCCTCACACAACAGCTCCAAAAGAGAGGTGCTCTTCCAGCGGGGCTTCTGCTGTGTGTGTGTGTGTGGTGCGTGTGGCTCTGCCTCACCCTCACTGTGCTAACGGGACCGATGTGCGGCTCGGTTCAGCCCTTTAAATGCATCAGTTGTTGGGGAGTAATGCAATAATTTGTCCTCTCCCCACGCGGTGTGCAGGAGGTTGGTGTCACCGGTGATAACCGTGCCTGCCGCCCCCCGGGCTGGGCGAGGCGAGGGGCCGGGTGCTGCCTTGTTTCCCAAATTGCTGTTCCCGGCTTGTTGGGCCGTTACCATGGAGAATCAGCAGCCAGGGGAAGGGGGGGGGGAGCCTCTCGGCAGCGCCGGCTGCGGCCACCCCGGGCTCCCTCTCCGCGATTCCGGGTCCCGGAGCGGGGCCGGGGGCTGGCGGGGAGCGGTCCCGGCGGGGCAGGGCCCGGGGGCGGCCGCAGCCCGGTGTGTGCACGCCCTCCAGAGCACGGGGAAGGGCGCAGCAGCGCCTTTGTCCTCGGCCGGCCGAGCCCAGACAAAAGGCTCGCTCCTGCTCCGCGTGGCAGCGGGCAGGGCTGCCCCGGGCTGCTCGCCTGGGAAATGAGGGGACTGCAAAGGGAACCCCCCCGGCATCGCCCCCCGTGTGCTGTGGGGCGCTGGGTGCTGCTGGTCCCCCCCCCACACCTCGGCTGTGTCCCCACAGGCAGGGCTGGCGGTCCCACTGCGGGCTCTGGGAGGTCCCCGGGCAGGGGGCTGTTCTTGTCGCCCCCCGCTCCCCGTTAGGTGGCGGCTGAGGCCCCCCTCGTGGCTCCAGGCTCCGTGCGTGCTCGCTGTGCTCCTGGGCAGGACACAAAAAGGCTTTCTCCAGCGCAGGACACCGCAGTGGCTGCTTTCCTTTATCGTGAGTGCCCGGGAGATTCATGTTCATTGAAACTTTTTTTGTGTACTCGTGCCTCTCAGATAGCAAGAATCGATAGTTAATAGTTCTTCCAAAGTAAGCATTGCTGTGGGACAGAAGTGTGGCCCCACAGGGCTGATGAGCATCGCAGGCTCATGATGAGCAGTGTTAGCAATCAAAGAATCATCTAGGTTGGAAGAGACCTCAAAGATCACATACAGCTGTTTACCATTTAACCAAGCACTGACAATTCAGGGCTGAATTGCCCAGCCCTTCATCTTCCAGCCTCACAGTTCCTGAATTTGGCCTGTGGTGCCTCTGAAACATCACAAGTGACCACAGGAGGTGGTTTGCACCTTCTGTGGTCAGAAGCTGAGATAATAAGCAATGCCTTGCTCAAGAGGGTATCGATGTCCTGTGATAGCCCCAAGCAACCATCCAGCCTGATAGATGTGTCGAAGGCAGAGGAATGTGATCTGTTGTAGTTTTATTAAGAGCAGTGATGTAGGATGACCCACCATCGCTAAGGGCTGCTCAGTACACGGGTTTGGTGGCATCCCCACCAGTCTTGGTAGCAGCCGGGAACCTCAGAAGCCCATCTCTGTGGTACCACACAGGTAACACATCCCCCTTCGTTTGGGAGCTGCAGCCCTGGTGTCAGCAGGCCAAAGCAGACTGGGTTGGTGAGTTCAGTGTTTGATTTTATTTGATTTTTGTGCTGCCTGCAGTCTGGAGCTGGGTGTTGCTCTGGCTGTCAGAGCCAGCCTGGCTGCACACCTCTGGGGACTTGCACCCATTTGTGCTCTTACCCTGGTGCAGAGGAGACCACCAACCCCAAGTGCCCTGGGGAGGTGCCGTGCCCCAGCACACAACAAGGGGCCAGGGCCCTGCTTCAGCCGTGTGGCTCTAAAACATCCCACCTGCATGCCCACAAGCAAATCCTCAGTTGGCTACTGCCATGGTAACTGTGCACCCCCAGTCTTTGCTGGGGTGGGGGCTGTATCCTAGAATGATGCCCACCCCACCCGGCCTCGTGTTTGCTGTGCACCCCAAGGCCCATCCTGGTGCGTGGCACCAAGTGCGGGGGCTCGGCGGCACCGTGCGGGGTTTGAGGCAGCAGATGCAGGGAGCAAATTCACCTTGTCTGTGCTGAGGCAGCTTTAAATCAGGGCATGAGCGAGTGGCAGGGCTCTGGGTGCCTGCTGGTTCTCCCTCCATCCACTCTGTATTCTAACCCTAATTGTCTGCAGCAACCTGTTATTACCGCGCCTTTAACATGATAGACACAAATAGGACGCACTAATCCACTACTCTTTGGTTTAAGAGTCATTACAAAGTGCTTAATTAAGTAAGCCTCACTTAATCACAAAATGTTTGCATGCTAAACGAGTTCTTGTGAAGCACGACACTTGACATATTCTGTACAAAAATAATTACAAGCGGGAGGCCTGGTACATTGAGCCTCCGAACATTTCATTTCAGGCCTTGCCCATTCATCACCAGGCTGGAATTAAAAGGCTTTCAGTGCCGAGCGGTGCCAGACTCCCACATTCCTGCCGGCTGAGTCACTGTGGCCGCCGAGCTGCTGCGGGCGGCCATGGCACGGGTGCTGCCGGCATCAGCTGGGGCTGGGGCTGCGGCACAGGAGGTGCGGGTGCCCTCGGTGGGAGGCTCACGTTTGGCAGTGCGAGTGAGGCTGTGGTCTTCTCTGTGCAAAGGACAGGTTCCCCTGAGCGTGCGCTTGCAGCAGCAGAAGTGTGGTGGCAGGGACTTGGTTAGCATCAGTTTCGAAAGCCAGCATTGTGGTCACTTGGGGTGCAGTGGGAACGGGAGGAGGTGAAATCCTCAGTGCCTCCAGAGCCTCACAACCACCCCTTCCTTGGGAGGCAACGCCACCCCAGCTACATCCACATCCCCTGCCTGCAGGCACAGCGGCGTTCCCAACCCTGCTCCCTCCCAGCCTCACAAAAGCTGCTGAATGGGATTTTGTCAGGACCAGCGTGCAGACCTTTGTTGGAAGTGCTGGTGCCCATTAAAATCTGTATCCCCGTCGGGATAATTGGGAACCTTACCCAAGCCTCCCTTTTGATGGAAATCCTTTAATTAGTGTTCTGTATGTGCTATAATGCCCTCAGCACCCTGGTTGTTTTCTCACATGTTAGCTGCTCAGGTCGGAGCATTCTGAGCTCTGCAGCACGCTGCACAACGTGCACGAGGGCGTCCTTCAGCGCCCAGGGTGCGTGGTGCAGCCAGCATGTAGGTGCTCCTCATCCTGCCTGGGGTGCCTGCCTCTTTCTGACTGTTTTGTGGCCTCTGAAGCTCAGCACATGAAAGTGAGGAGAGCTGACCCCCTCGCAACCAAGCCCCCTGAATCAGGAAATAGCCCTGCAGGTGGCTGCGCTCCCCTGACGTGGTCAGCTTCATGGGCACGGCCGGTCTCCTCTCCCCATGTGCTCTGCTGCACGGCGGTGTATGACGGCAATGCACAAAGCCAAGGACGTGTTTGCTGCATGGGGGCTGCCCCGTGTCTGTGCTGGAGGCTGTTACCCATGGAGCTGCCCTGGCTGGTGCTGGGGGAGTCCAGGATGGTGTCCCCTAAGCCGCTGATGCTTCTCGTCCTCAGCTGGACGAGGGGGGCTCTGCAGCCCTGGGGGGCCCAGCTGCAGTCAGCAGGGTGGGAGGGGAGGTGCTGCCTGTGCTCTGCTGGGGGGCCAGGTCCCATACAGTATGGGGTCAGCAGCAGAGTGGCTGGACTGGCCCCGTGCCCTGTGGGTTGCTGGAGCCAGCACAGGGGCACAGCCCGCCGGGCTGGTGGGGAGGGAGCTGCTGGTGTCATCTGTCATTGTCAAGACTCACGCCTTCAGTGTTTATCAGGGGAAAACAAACAATTTGTGTGAGTTAGGAGGGCATTTGCAACTGGACTGTTATTACAGTGTCATATAAGGCATTTATTGCATAGGATAGATCACAGCATTACGTGTGGTGGAAAGACACCTCATTTCCAAGCAGTGTAAAAGGAACGCAGGCTTTGACATCAGATTGGTCTCCCTGCACTGTTCAACCCACCTTACGGCACAGCTGCGGCTCACCATCCGCTGCTGGTAAAGACCTCCAGCTTTCTCCTCTGGACCCCATTTCAGAACAGGGTCCCTCTGAGTGTTCCGTGGTGTCCCCTTGTTTGATGTCGGTGTCTGCTGAATCCTGGCTTAACTTCGCTTGCACGTGCTGTACCTTGCTGTAAAACCTTGGTAGTGCTGATGTGCTGCAGGGCTATCCTGTTATGCAGACAACCGGGGAGTGATTTGTGATCAGGGTTATCTGCTGCGATGGCACCTCGTGGTGGGCTTCTGCTCCCCCGTCTCTCTCACCCCCTCCGAGGCCATTGTCCCGGGCAGGAAGCAGCAGCGACCTGCAGCTGCTGGGCTCGCTCGTGAGCAGCATTTGGCCTTTTCTCGGGGATTACGGAGATGATAAATATGTGGATGACAACCCTGCTAAAATATGCAGCTTTGAGGGGGGAGTTACCAATCTGTTTTTCTAGGAGGGGCACGAGGGGATATTTTTTCTTCCTTTCCTGATGGCCCGGTCCCAGTCCTGAGCTGCGCTGTCGTCATCGTTGTCTGAAGGCAGGGATGAGCCCCGGGGGCTCCGCAGGGCGCAGGGCTGGGTGTCACGGGGTGGGACGGGACCCCCGCCCAGCGGGGAGGGGGGGCCGGGCCTGTGCTCCAGCCTGGCCCCCCGCCAGCAGCCCGCAGCGAGGGCCCGCGGTCTGTTGTGTTCTGTAGCCATGGCAATCGCTGCTCCGCCACACGTTCTGCACGGCTGCTTGACATCGCCGCGGGAGCAGGGGCCGGAGGGCACAGAGCCCCTCGTGGGGCCGAGGGGAGCCCCCACGGCCCCCAGCAGCACGGAGCTGCCGAGGAGCTCCTCAGCACTGCGGTGCTTTGCGGAGCTGGCCGGGCTGCAGCAGAGTTTTGTTTTGGAGGCAAGCTGGAAAAACATTCGAGCACGCTATGGCATCCTGTGTGACATTTTCGTATCAAGTCATTTCAATTTTTAATTCAGAAACAGCTTGTATTTCAATATTTTCATTATTTATCATATTACATTGTGTTTTGCATCGTAACTGTTGTCTTCTATATTAATTTTACATGATAGATTATTTTGCTTGAAGTCAAAATTGAAATAAAATCCAAGCGCTTTTGTCAAAACCGACCCGTTTTAGTTAAGCTGCAGCACTGCTTTCCAATGTATTCCTTCACAGACAATTTAAAAACGTTTGTTTCTGCTCTCATTCCAAAAGGTTTGTTTGTTTTTTCTTTTTTTTTAAAGCTTGAAATTCACGCAGCAGGACCGCCGAGGCGCTCGGACTTGCAGCTCCCGTGGATGCCTTTTGGCCCACCCGGAGCATGGTGCGGGACGTGCGGGAGGATGGAGGAGGTCGGGAGCACCGGGCGATGCTCGGGCTGGGGCTGCTGCAGCAGCAGAGCCCCCTCTAACCTGGGGGAGCCGTGTTTTTTGGACACAGGCACTGACAAAGGACCAGGAAACACATATGGTAAAAATTAGTTAGCAACATTTCCAAACTTGGTCATCTTCTCTCCTGCACGAGCGCAGGTTGCCAAGCATCGGGCTGTGCCGTGCCGGGGATGCTGCCCGGCCCCGGCTGGTGCTGAGCGGTGCTGAGCCGGCCGTGGGGCAGGGCGAGGGGTGGCTGCTGGCCGGGGAGGAGCCGGGGCTGTTTGTAAACCTGAGCTTGAGTTTGACTAATGCTTTGGCCCAAAAAAGGAGGAATGATCTTTTTTTTTTCTTTTCTTTTTCCAAAACCTCAAAGCGTATCAGATTGCCATTTTCAAAATGAGATTTTTCATTTCAAAGTGGCATTTAACAGTTAAGGATGGATTTGGGTTTTTGCCTTTGTGTTTGGAGGGAAGGCTCTAGGAAAGGGGTACAACAACTCGAAACAAAATATTTCAGTTCAGCTTCGACAATATGTTCAGTGTTTTAATTATTTGTTGCCCTAAAATTCCAAGCGCTTATTTTTGGGTTCATTTTCCGCCACTGAAGTAAAAGAAAGTCTGTGATTTGTCTGGCTTGCCTCAGGACCTGCTGGGTGCCACTTGGAAAATCGAGCTGGGGGCTGGCTCGCGCCTGCGAGCACTTTCACCAAAACCCGCTCGGCGCGGGGCCTGGCAGGGGAACAGAGGCAGCGCGCTCGGCTTGGCGCGGGGAGCGCGGCGCGGTTTCGCAAAGAGCATGCGTTTCCAATGTGTTTATTTTGTGCTCTGGGAACAGCTGTTGATATTTTGACACTTGCCAACTCTGCAGGATCTTCAGGGAGTCTCCTTCCCTCCCCTCCGCTCGCCGAGGCTCCCCCTTCTGCTTCTTGCTTTCTTTCCTTTTTTCCAGGCGACCTCCTCCTTTTTGCATTTCTTTTGTTCGCGGCCGGAGCGAGCGGGGCCGGTGGCGGGCAGGGAGCTCCTGCACCGGGCTGCGGGTGGCCGGGCACCGCTGGTCCCGCATCGCCTCCTGCCCCGCGCCTCCCCTGGGCTCCGGCCGTGGGGTTTTTGCCCCGCCGGGGGGCAGAGGGGCCCCCACCGCCGTGCCCCATCCTGCCCTCGCTCGGCCGGCGCGCGTCAGCCCGCATCGGCTGCGTGCCAGATTAGCTGGGTTAAACTGCTAATGCTCCTGCTACGTGGAAGGCTGCTTTCAGTAAGTGGCTCCCCGTAGCTTATTTGACTCCAGGCCCAAATCTAATGTCTCAGTGGGCCTGTTACATTAAGCAGGCCCAAGTGGTAGGAGATTTAAAGCATCAAAATGAAGTGCTTTATCACTCCGTACTGTGTTCTTGGCTGCTTTCGTTGGCCTCACTTCACAGGCTTTGCAGCCTGCAAGCAGAGCCCTCTCGGCAGGCCCATTACAAATTCCACTTGTTGACGGTTGCCTTGTTGCAGGATTTAATGGTAGAATAATATTTACACAGTAAACTCCTCTGGAGGTGTTATAAACACCATAAAAAGGATTTTAGAAGCTTAATGAGCGTTAGTGAAGTCGAGACAGGATAATGTGGCAACTGTGCACTGTAATCTGATTTGGCACCTTCTGCACAGCAGGAGTTAGTGGGTGGAAGAGCTTTTTAGTTTTTTTGTTTGTTTGTTTTTGGTGTGTAATATCGCTTGTTTAGCATGGTGCTAAGCATGGGATTTGGGGGGAGCCCTGTGCAGAACTGGCTGACCTGAGCGTGCAGCCGGCTGCAGGACTCAGGTGCTTCTGAGATTCGTGGTCACAATGCTGCGGAGACTTTTTCTCAGGTGTGAGGGGTATCAACACCTGGGCCAATGTAATGCTTGGCCCCAGGAAAGCCCCACGCTGAGTCCACGTTAGACCCTGGTGCTCACGACTAGCATGTTGCAGCAGTACGTTCCCTGTATCTTTTTAGCATTATAATTCCTGTTTCCTCCTTTATCTGAGCTGCAGATGCCTCCCTCTCTATTTGTATGTATGCTTACACGCGCACAGATGCACACACGTATCCAGGCTATTCTGGGATCGATTTGCAAACCAGCCCAGAGCATTTGGTTATTCATGTGCAGATATTTTAGGTTCCCTCTTGGGAGGGCAAGGAGGGTGCAGAGTTCTCGGCACCTCCTGCACCTCTCCAGGGCCGAACCGGAGCGGGTCCTGTGCTCAGGTACCTGCACGCTGCCCTTCTGTCACCAGTGTCAGCCTCTGCTACTGGAAAGGCCGCTTTGTGAAAGGAAAGCATTTCTGTTTCAGCAAAGTGCTGGTTAACAAAGGGTGTCTTCTGTTTTGCTAACATTTTTTCAGAATTTAGATTCTTTTTCAGTTTGAATTTTGTACAGTTTATATATATATATTGCTGTTATACAAATATATATGACTTCTAAAAAAATCTATTCCACGCACACTGTTGAAAACCTGCATTTTCATCCACTTTAGAACAGAAACCCAAGTACACCCATAGTATTTCAGCCACGAAGCAAATGGCTGCTCTCTCTGCAGCTCTTCTCCCTTCGTCTTGGCTCAGGCTCAGCCCTCTTTGGTGGGGTTTTGTGCTGCAGTACAAGACCCTCTGTCCGTTTGCTCAGTGGAAACACCCGTCCCTTTCTACCATGCAAGTTTGTGGTTTTGTGAACTTTGAGGACTTTGATTTTGACACTGGAGGAGCTACCCTCAGCCTATCCAATTTCTGAGGGACATGAGGAGCTGTGAATCTTGAGGCTGACTTGCCAGGAGCAAAAAGCTACCTTTTGTAAATAAGCCAATATTTTCTTTCTTTCAAGGGGAAGCTGACAAAGATCAATACCAGCCTGCAAAAGACATTGCCCTCTTAAGAATTAGCCCTTTGCAGAATCATTAATCCAGGAAGCTGTTACAGGGTGACAAGAGCATGGAGGCTCTGCCAGGTCTTGGAGGGATCGCAGGAACATTGCCTTATGCACAGAAAAACAAACCGAATGAAATCACCAAGAAAATAGCTGCTATGCTCTGGGCTTGTTCTGCCCGAGGAGGTGATCTGACTTTAATTAGGGAAGGCTGGTTGTACTCCTGATAAGTGTCATTAAAGGAACCTGGTATTTTGCTTCTGTTTCACTCCAGTTGGTCTGTGTGGGGCTGGGTCCATGGGCTTGTGCCCCCGCAGCAGGCGAGGAGGCAGAGCGTGCCCCCAGAGCAGGCCGGGCACAGCTGCAGCTGCCCATCCTGCTGATAAGGACGGAGTGCCAAGAAATCAGTAAGAGTATATTGTTGGATAAAACAAAAACGCTCGTTTCCTGTTTGGCTGCTTTTACCCATTACCACATCTTTCCCAAGTGCTCCAGGACTTTTTCCCTTCTAACCATGCTGGCACGGGGGGAGTGACAAGGGATGAGCTTGAACCTGCTGGCGAGGCCACACAGCACTGAGCCAGGGTGAAGGGGACCCCGACAGTGCGATTTATTGCACTCCCCAGTTTCCTGGAGGAGAGGCGAGATGCCCCATCCCTCGAAATATTTAATGGCTTAATTCTGCACAAAGAATTTACACATATGCTGTGATGATTAGGCACTCAAAAACAAATGCTGAGTGAGTATAGGAGCCTACAGACAAAGGAAAATGTTAAAAGGAAACAGCAGAAGAAGGCAAAATATTATCAAGTGGGTGCTTTCCTGGTCCCAGTCCTCCCAGTGACATCCTGACACAGCTGGGCCGGGAGGTGCTCCTCTCCCCAGGGAAGAGAGGTGTCTGGTTGAGTCTGATGGGGTCAGGGCTTGCTCAACGTGAGCCGTGTGAAAGTGCTGTTTGAAAATGTGGAAAGCACTTCAATTTTTTCTGACCATTGGTTCACACCATCAATGGGTGTATGAAGGGTTCCCAGCCCTTGGGGGCTGCAGTGTGTGCCTCAGTTTCCCCTGAGCTGTGGGAAGGGGGTCTGTGGGTGCCAGTGATGGTCGGGGGTACGCAGCACACTGAGTGGCACGTGCACATAGTAAGCAGTGGGCTTGGGGGTGTGAGGTAACACACACACAATCTTATTTAACTAAGAAAAATCACAGCAGAAAATGCCAAAAGCTGAAGCGGTGACATGTCTGGTTAACAGCTAGAAATGAAAAAATAATTCCAAACAACATGTTTGTCACAACATTGAAGGGTCACCCGCTAAGCAAAGGAAGCCAAAGAGGGAAACAGTTCTTAGGTGTAATTACAGTTTCTAAGAAGTTTTTCACTTGCTCTGTAATTGTCGGAGGGTGGTGATTGGCGCTGCAGCGGCAGTGGGAAAGCACAATAGAGCTGTAATTTACGGGGCTGGAACCGTGAAGTCAGAAATGGTTTGGGAATTATTACTAATCTTCACAGATTCAGCTGCTCGTATGCTGGCCAAGGCAATTCGGATTATAGTCTCAGGAGGAGCCGTTCGCAGTGATCTTGTGTGCTTGCATGCTGCCTGGGCGCAGGAGCTCTACCCGAGCATCTCCTCCTGAGACCAGCATGGACCCGACGTTGCTGGGTGAACTGGGGCAAATCTGGTCACAGAGGAGGTGGGCATGCTCAGTGCATCATTCCAAGAGTTGTGTGGGGTTTTTTTCTTCTGTTTCTGGCCCAAATGTGGGAGCCTCAGTCTGGGTGTGGGATGGTGCTTTGTTTCTGCCTTGAAGAGCTCTCCACTACCAGAAGGCCCCCACAGGAGGCAGTTACAGGGCGTGAAGGTTGCCTTATTGCCTTTCCCTAATAAACTCAGTTGTTGGAAGTGCTCTGAAGCCAGGAGCAGCAGGCACAAGGCGGTGAGCTGGGGGCCACCTGCTCCACCCCAAAAGTGGGAGCATGTGCCCAGCCTGGTGGCCCTGTGCCTGGGGGGACATGTTGTGGGGACACTGGGGTTGGGCTGAGCGGCTCCCAAGCCTCCCTCTGCTTGTGGCCACAGCTCCCCATACCCAGCAGTGTGGTTTGGGGCAGGATTGCTTATTTTTAACTAGTTATTTTCCCAGCCTTTTCCCTCCCCATGCCCGAGTACTGCTGAGCTGGGGGCAGTGCAGGTTACGAGATGTGAATTTCTGAGATAAAAGCTCCTCTCTGCAATGCCATCCTCTGCCAGCGTGGAAATGCGCAGCTCTTTCACGTCAGGCAGCTGCCTGTGTTCGGGAGAATTAAAAAAAAAAAAATCACACTTTTTTTCATTTGTGCTGATTTACATATTAATAGTTTGCATATTAAACAACTACTTCAGAGGGTGGGCGGGCTAATGAATGCAGCAGTCTCCTCTATTTTAACTCAATTTGCCTCATCCATATTCCAATGACTTTGGGGATTGGTATTCAGTTTTCATTGAAATTATCCAAGCCAGACCTAATTTGTGCTGCCCTTCCATTAATCCAATTAATTAGCACCATTGATGTGTACTGCCTTTGTAATGCAGCTTTGTTCAGCGCTGCTGCCGCTAATGACAGCCTAGTATCAGAGCAAATAATGAGCAAACCAAAGGAGCATTTGACCCTTGATGTACCCTCAGACAATGCAGCAGTTTTTAGTCTGGAGGCCCTAATTTAGGTTCGATAGCCCAAATTATAGACAATAATTCAATATTCTTTGTGGGGAGCTGAGCAAGTGTCACCCTGCTATTTGTTTAGCTTATCATTTTTTTCCTGCCTCTCTATTTATGTATTTTTTTTTCCCTTTTCATTATTTTCTAACCTGGCCTCCCTGCTCCACCTCCAGCATTGATTTCTGACCTTGTTTCCACTGAGGGGTCTGAAGATCTCTTTGCTCTGAAGGAATTCATTAACCTTTCCCCCTGCCCAGAACTGGAGAGAAAATCTTTATATTTTTAAGTAAGGCAAATAAACACAGTTAGTGATTATCGGAGTCCCCTCACTAGCTGCTCCTGGAGAACTCAGTTGCTGGCTCAGGAACCATGCAGCGTTTCTATCTTTTGTCCAATCTTCCCCTCCTCGTTCTGCAACCATTGTTCAATGCCTCCTGGTTGTAACGGGGCCGGGGCTGTCCTCTCTGCGCCCTGTGCTCACCCAGGCACCGCCGGTGCTTCCAACCCGGCACAGAGCTCAGGGCATGAGCCCAGTGCTCCCCCGTGTCACCGCGGTGCCGTGTGTTAAAGGCAGAGTTTGGCTGCAGTTACCCACAGGCAGGCCCCTGAACTCATTACGGTTGTTAATTACATGCAGCACAGCCACCGCGTCCGCCAGGGAGGGGACTGGAAGCAGGAAGGCGCTGTCGGAGCTGGAGGGGGACAGAAAGCCTGTTCTGCTAAGGGACATGGGATTTTGGTGCTCAGCTTCCTTTTAACTGCAATGAAACCCGGTTATTTTGAGATTGTCCCTTCAGGAAAATTCTCAGGATGGCAGAAAAAATGTATTTTGGGAAGACTGATAGATAATTGGCGCAAGTACTGTTTCAGATGCAATAAATCAGTTAAACTTTTTATATATCACAAAGGACAATTGAAAAAAAGTTCTTACAGGAGGACAGGTCGAATGCTGTCACCGCTCTTCTTTGTTTCTCCTCCTCCTCACCAAAACTTCATTTTGAGCAAATAGCTGTGGTTTTGTGAGGTGCCTGCACTGCACGAGGGCCGTGCTCTCTGGAGCTGCCTGTGTGTGCCTGGCGCAGCTCCCTGTGGGTGGTTTGGGTGCTGCACCCTCCTGAGGGGCCCACAGGGACCATCCTGCTTCTGCTGGGCACAGAGTGGCAGGGGTGTCCCCCGCTACCTGTGCTGGGTTGGGGTGGCAGACAGACAGACAAGCCCTGTGGGAGCACAGCTCAGAGCGGGGTGCCTCTGCTGGGTGCTGCTGAGCTGTGCTGGTGCCCGTGTGCTTCCGAGTGGGGAGTCAAAGCCGACACCTTCCCTACCTCTCCACGCCGCTTCCAATCACTTCTCCTCAGAGTTATAAATCATGCTGTATGAATGGAAGCTTATACAGTTAGTTGCCTGAAAGATTTTACTGATTAACCTTAAAATACGCTATAAATCTTATTCTCTTACTTGCTCATGGAGCACTGAGAAAGCAAACAGATCCCTGAGGCTCGAGCCTGGCACATGCAGCAGTGCCAGCTCCCTCAGCCTGGGTGAGGAGCTCCAGGGCAGCAGGGACTGGCGGTGTGGGGCTGCTGGGTGCCACAGGCTGCAATCAGCATCGTGGAAAAAAGGTGTTTTTATGTTGTTTTGTCCTCCTGTCAAGGTATACAGCCAAAGCTGCACCACCATGTCTGAGGTCTTCGGCTGGCCTGGTGGTGGTGGAAGAGAACTGGTGGCTGGTGGAGAGGCAATGCCAGCCTCCTTGCCTGTGCTTTGCCTACAACTCCAGGATGAAGATATAAAGGCTTATTTTGAAAAATGCATTAAAACCACAGTCACTGGGCATTGGGCCTGTGATCTTATGCTGGGGTTTGAGGAGAGCTTACACCTGGAGGTGAGATGCACGGGTACTAAATATTGCAGCTAGTATTCGGACTGGACAGCACCGCGAGCTATTCCTGCTAAATTGTATTTCCTGTGTGTACGTGGGGTGGTTTCTACTCTGTTGGTGCTATTCTGCTCCTGATGGAACGTTGGTGAGGGTGGTTTGACCAGCGGTGGGGTGTTGTGGTGCCTCTCCCCTTGTCTTCTGCTGTGTGGCAGAGCCCTGCCGGTTCCTCCTAGTGGTACACCTGAATTTCTGAGCTGTGAAGCTAATGAGTTCAGGAAAAATAAGTATTATGAAAGATGTAGCGCAAATATTTTTAGCTCATGTATTCCACACCATGCCAGTTTTTTATGCTGCATTGTAATGCACTAAATGTAGACTGTGTGGTTGTAAATGTAATACTAAAACCACCCCTGTGTTCGGTGCTGGTGCCCCCCTGAGAAGCCGGGACGCGCAGGGGTTTTCTCTGGCCCGTTACCTGCTGCATCGCCTCCAGCTCCCGGCTCTGCCTGGTGCGTGGCCGTCTCAGGCTTCTGGTAATCCCTCTTAATAACCTTGTTGGTGGCAAGAAGACCAAGTGAGATATCCAAAGCAAGCGGGTATTAAATGAATGTTTCTTTGTCTGTTACTGAGACGGGGGCATTGGTACCAACCTGAAAGATATTGTTGTCTGTCTGGCACTGATGCAGCAAGATCCCATTTAGTGGCATCACTCAGGACTTGTCATATTACGGTATGTCACAACATGTCAGCCTGTGACAGGCTGGATACCTGCTATTAGCTTGCAGACTAGCAGCAAACACAAAGTGCAGGTGGTGAGCGAAGGCAGCGGCTGGAGCAGAGCAGAGGGAGCGCCTCCGGGCACTCAGGGGCTGCTCCTGCACGCCCGGGGCTCGGCTGGCACGCGGGAACGTCCCGGAGCAGGGCAGGATTCTGGAAATGCAGGCGTGACCCAGGAGCCCGGGGCCCTCTGAGCTGTGTGAGTACTCTGGTATTTGCTTGCTTTGGTGCTTCAACTGGTAAAAAGCCTGTACACGAGCTGGATACCACAGTCCCTGTGAGATGTGCACGGGCCAGGAGCACAAACTCCTGCAGGTTTAATGGAAATCCCAGCCATAATCCTTGCTGCGACTTTCCTGAGCTGATAGTTTCCTCCAAAGACACCAAACATAAACTAAAAATGCCTGCTAATGTGCCCCAGCCGAACAAAAGGCTCCTGCTACACAGATGAAAAAGCTCTGAGCTGCGATGCAAACTGGGGAGAGAAAGCAGGAGAGAGCAAGGGACCTTTGGGTGCTGCTGTGGTGGGAATGCTCAGGTGGCCGAACCAGAGACAAAAGCAGCCTCCAGACAGCCAGGTTTGGGTGAAATTCTATCCTGACACCAAAGCATCGGCTTAATCCTGAAACAGCACCAGCCTGCAGGGCTGTCAGCGTTACTGGAAGAAACAGCTCGTGCAGCCCACATCCCCTCTGCAGCTGGGGCTGGTGTCTGATGTTTGGGGAGGGGGGGGACAGCAAAACACTGGCAGCAAAGTTCTGCACCAGGCGGCTGGGGAATGTCCTCCTGAGGTCCCTGAGGTATGAGTTCAATTAATTGGCTGCCTGTGAGCGTAGTACACCAAACACAGTAGATCAAGTCTCCTTTTGCCCCCATTGGTGACATGACTCAAGCCTCAGATCGCAGGTTTAATGACAGGATCACCCTGTTTTGTCACACAGTTCCACCCGTCAACTTTGCAAGCTCTGTTTGAAGGCTGGTGGTGTGCTCTGCCTCCATGCCTGCGATACCAGCCCGGGGCTCGCGGAGCTGGCTGGGCTGAGCAGGGAGTCCTGCAGCAGGAGATGGTGTCTGCAGGAGAGAGCACAGCCTGAGCCCGACGGCTGGGCACCGGGCTCCTTCTGGGCCCCTTCTGCCGGGGCTGCTGGTGCGGTGCCCGGAGCTGCTCCCTGGCTGTGCCGCAGCCTGGGCACCACGGGCTGGCTGCAGGGGGGAGCCGAGCCCTGGCCGTGCTGGTGGCCAGAGCAGAGCGTGCGAGCTGCTGCTGAAATCCTGGCACCTCACTGTGTTGGTGCTGGCTCTCGGTGTGCGCGCTTGGAGCCGTGGCAGCCACGTCTTCCAGCAGGATGTGCCGGGACACAGCTCTGTCTGCTCCTGCCCGGGACAGGACCAGGCTGGTGGGCAGCGCGGATGGACCACGACCATCTGGCTGGGGCAGGGGCTTCCAAGCAGAGCGTCCCCTGCCACCCAGCGGGCTGGTCCTCTGTGCTCGAGCTCCGTGTCACAGCCCAAATCCCTTGTCTTTCACAAAGTTCTTTACGTGATAACAAGCCTGAGAGCAGGCTGACTTATATTTGTTTTATTATTAAGCTGATGAGGTTATTTAGCCTGTTATATGCCCCATTAAATTCAGTGTTTGAAATTCTGCGGAGAGCTGGAGCTTTGCAGAGCGGGCATGCCCTGCGCTCATCAGCGACACTCGTGGTGTTTGTCTTGGAGCACCCAAACCACGCGGCCGCTGCTTGCTCCCTGGGTTCCCTTTCCTTGCAGAGACTGGTGTGGCTGAGAGATGAATGCTCTGTCTGTTATTGTTACCTCTTCTCACTTTTTTTTTCCCCTCCATGCTCTCATCACTAGTTTGAGTGCTTCTTATTTTCCTTCCCTCTGAAAGAAGCCATAAAATTCCCCAGACCGTGTGTGGTATGGTGTGCACTTACAAATTACCATTGAAAAATGAATTGCCTTGACAAAATCTAATGTTTTGTGACACAGCACAAATATGCATTTCATTCTTGAAGAGAAGGAAAAGGAGCTCATTGGAAATATTAAATTAAGCAGTGTAACAGCTGAGAATAATTTGGTTTTCTGCTCTGTTGCTTGTGATTTGGTATGGAGTTTGAGGTGGCAGGCCAGTTCCTGTTTAGAGTATAAAGCACGCAGATGCCTCTGATTTTATTCCTTGCTCTGGAGCAACTTGTTTTTGCTGGTGTTGGAGGCTGGGTGCAGCTCGGTGTGATGGGCTTTGGGTAAGGTCTCCGGGGCAGTGAGCTGAGGTGGAAAACACTGTGGCCAGTGGGTGGAAATGTTTACCGCTGCGTTGCGGTGGGGCACAGGAGACCAGTATGCAGTCTGACTTTATTTATTTTTTCACTGGTTCTCTGGTGGTTTAGAATAAAAATCCATCCCCATTAAGAACAAAGCAGGCAGGACTGGGCTTGGGAATTCCTGCTAACAGCTCTGAATCCCTGCCATAGTGAGGCATAAATAAAGCCTTTATTCTCTTCAGCTGCCCAGCCCTTTAATTACCTGCAGAGGTCTGTGCAGTGGCTCAGGGCCCAGAAGGGCCCAGGCAGCTCCTGTGGCACAGCTGTGAGCCCTCTGTGCTGCCACTTGCTGTCTGCAGGGCTGCTGGTCCCCTGGTTCCCAGCTGGGCTCCCCACAATTTGGGCTCCCCTGGGGCTTTGTGCTGAGCCAGCCTCAGCCTCCCCACCTCCCTGTGACACCCCTGGGGTGTCCCTGGCCCCGGGCTTGTCCTCGGGTTGCTCCAGGACCCCAAGGCTCTGGGCTGCTCTCCTGCTGCTGAGGAGCTCAGTGGGACCGTGGGGAGTGGGGTCAGAGCCATGGCTCTGGGTCTCCAAGTTCGGGTTTTGGAAGGAGCCCCACATGTGGGTAGAAGGGGCTGTGTGGCTGCCGGCACAGGTGGGGCCGCTGGGTGCTCATGTTGGGGGGCACCAGCACCTGCCAGCTGCGGTGGGCTCTGTCCGTGGGGCTTGCCCACCCCTGTATCTGCTGCTGGTGGCCGGGCAGCCAGAGTCCTGGGGCACGTCCCCTCGGCCGCTGCGATGGCAGCCGGGGCTCGGGCGTGGGGCTGGGTGCCAGCGGCCTCCCGTCTCTCCATCAAAAGCCAAGCACAACCTGCTGCTCCCGCCAGGGAGTCTTTGGCACAAGGATGTGGGTAGAAAACCCACAGGAGTGTCAAAGCCATGGACAGTCTCCAAAGTGAGAGTAGTGTTTGACGGGGGAGAATATGCTTTGGAAAGTTTACTTGATCCTTGTTTGGAAGCAGCGGGGAGAGGCACACTGAGCCCCTTGCAGACGCACACATGCTGCCTGGAGGATATCTGTGCAAAGCAAGGCACTGGAAACATGTTGTCATCCGCCTCCTCCCTCTCATTCCTGGCAATCCAGTAAATAGCCTCAGAGCTGCTCCCATTTGTGCGCAGGATCGCGGCCACCCCGGCCCAGCACCGTTGGCAGGGCTCGGGAGCTCTCAGTGCTGGGGGGGCACAGCCACCAGCAGCCCCTGCCCGGCAGCGCCGTGCGCCCTGCCCGCAGGAGAATGCTGAGAGGTGCCGCGGGCGGGCTCGGGGCTCATCGGGATCCTTCACCACGTGCCAGCAGCACTGGCTTCTTCTCTCCCATAGCCAGCAACGAAAGCCAAGGACGAGACATGGCATAACTAGTGTTGGTTTAGCATCCCTCTTTCTTAAAAAAAAAAAAAAAAAAAAAAAAAATTAAAAAAGAGAGAAAATCTGGACAACTTCCCAGATTGTACATCTGTCCGTATAATTTACACCACGAGGATGAGGAAGTGAGGAGGGCTGTAAACTCTTTCCATCTGTGCTATGTATGCGATGATTTTTCCATTCCTTCCTCGCCTCCCCCACCAATGGGCCCTGGGCCGGTGCGGGCTGTGCCCAGCAGCGGGCAGTGCCCGGGGGTCCGGCTGCCCGGCCTCCCCTCCCCTCCCCTCACCCCTCTGCCTTCCTGGGCAGTGCTTTGGTGGCTCCTCCTGCACAACCTCCCTTGGAAGTGTCCAGCCACCTGCCCAGAGATTGTGGCTGGTTGAAAATCTCCCCTTACAATGATTTTGATTGAAAAGGGCATTTTTTGACAAATGGCATCTTTTGCAGGATGGACCAGATTCCCTTTGAAAAAAACCTAGCTCTAGTGGAACGGCCCACTCAAGGAGATTGAGCTGGAAATGCTCTTTCAGGGGGGCTGCTCTGGGTGTTGGTCCCCGTGCATTGGTGCGGCCCCGAGCAGGGCCGTGCTCACCCCTCACCCAGCGCACCCCAGGGCTGCTCCGCAGGGCCAGCAGCAAAGCAGCCAGCAAGGGAGAGGAGCAGGGCGCAGCTGGCGTGCTGTCCTGTGCCACGTTGCAGCCGTGTCTCGGCTGGCACGTAGCTTGGCGCTAGCATCTCAGTGTCCTCTCCCTGCAGAGCTCTGGTGGTTCCCTGCCCACGTGTCCTGGGGTCTCCTGAAGCACCCCCCCTGCACCCAGGTCCCTCTGTGCAGTTCGGTGTCCCCGAGGAGCGGAGCTGCGGTGCTGGTGGTGGGCTGGAGCTCCCCTCCATGGCCCTGCAGCGCGTCGTTGTTAGACTGCCCTCTGGTCACTGAGGATGGGGAAGCCATTGGGATGATTTCTGAGTATGGGTTTTCAGTGCTGGAAAAGTTTTTGTTCTTCTGTTAATAGGATTTGTGTGGGAGAAGGGCCTGCGGTGGGGGCAGCTTTGTCAGCGCAAGCTGGAGCTGTCGGAGGGTGGCTGGGGTGAGCTCTGAGCTCAGCTCCGCTGGCGAGGCAGGATTTGCTAAACTCAGCCTGCTCTTTGGAGCTAGCCAGCTTGTTGTAAATGTGAAGGTACCAATATAGGCCGAGTGGGTGGTGAGAGGGGACCTCGTGTTCTGAGTAACTGGAGGGCTTTTGCAGCTCTCTCGGATGAAGAAATGAATGAAGGAGAGGGATGGCGTCACCCGCCAGTGCCCACTCGCTCCCTGGGCACACCAACGGGGCTGAGCTTCCTTCAGCCTCCTCGTGCAGCACCCTCAGACACCTCACACGGCTGCTGCTGGGCCCCGTGCCCAGGGCCCCGTTCGTGCTTCCAGGAGCAGGTCGGTGCCGTTGTCTCTGCGGGGTGCCCTGGCACCGGCTGCTCGAGGTGCGCAGGCAGCAGGCGATGTCTGTGCCCCCAGGTGCTCCTGGGCCAGCCCCGTGCACCCGCTCCATGCCCACCTCCCCGCGCCC
This sequence comes from Anas acuta, assembly GCF_963932015.1. Lineage (NCBI taxonomy): Eukaryota > Metazoa > Chordata > Aves > Anseriformes > Anatidae > Anas > Anas acuta. The sequence continues at coordinate 799,028 of NC_088995.1, forward strand.
TCCTTGCAGGATGGGCTCTGCCTTTGCCTGGCTGGGGATGCCCGGCATAATTCCTGTCTGCCACAGCGAGCTGGGAGCAGGCGCAGCACCGACGTGGTTAAGAAATCCGAACAAACTTTCTAGGCTAGGCACTCGGGCAGGCACTTCCTCCGTCTTGACATTAAATTCCTATTGGTGTGACTCATTAGCTATTTATTTATTTAAAGCCACTGAGCTATTTGCAATACTTTTAAAAAGCAAACACAGTGTGTGGGCAGGGGAGCTGTTCTGCCTAAACGTTCGTCTCGGTGACACTGATGATAACTTATCAGAATAAATAAGGAATCTTCCAATCATTAGTTTTTTTACTCGGAGACTGTTTAGTGTGTTCTATAGGAAAAAGTCACAATGTTTCCTTCTCACAAACTTTTTTACCAGCCTGCGTGTTACATCCAGGTTATATTTCTACGTGGGCAGCTGTCTGAATATTCTCTGCAGCCCCAATTAAAAACGGAATACATCATCCCTTCCCTTCCGCTGCTGAAACCCTCCTCGGCTCCGCTGCATCCCTCTGCGGGCAGCGGCTGTGCTGGGGATGGGTCTGAAATGGGAACCAGAAATTACCGGTGGCGCAGGCCTGGGTTCGTGACAGGGCTTTAGGGAGCCCACACGCTCAGACTTTGAGAACAAACTTTTGGCTAATTGTAATTCGGACATTATAATTCACTTTCATGCCAGCAGCAGCCTTCTGAGGTAGCCTTCCAAGCTGGGAGGTCTGGAGGTGCGCAGGAATTCAGATCAAGCTTGGGTGCTGGAAAAAATCAAACACTTTGCATCTCCTTATGCTTTAAAGTTGTATTATATTTATATAATATAGCTTGGTGCCAATCCAGGAAAAAAAAATCTGCTACCATTATTTCCAGGGAAAATGTAGCTTTTGTGCCATTTCAGAGTTTAAAATTTCACTTTGCTAAAATAGGAGCCTATGAAGAACTTGAAAGATAGTGACCTGCTCCATGTGACGGAGGTGCAGGAGCAGCTTTGTTTGTGAGACCCTCGCATGTGTTCATGTGAAGCAGCACAGCCAGAAGGTGCCCATCCTGCCCAGGACGTGGGGCGCGGGTCAGCGGGGAGCAGGCGGGCCAGGGAGAGGGGGAACCCTCGGGTGGCCGCATCGGGAACGGCTCCGTCGCTTTCCCTGCGGGCTGGGGGTGCCTGGCACAATGGGGGCTGCACAGCTGTGCCTGCCCTGCACTCAGGCGTTGGGAGACTTTATTTGTCTGTGTTCATCTTCTTTTTCTCTTCGCTTCTGAGTGTGGCTGGGGGAGACGTGTGTGTGGTGAGCGCGGCCGTGCTTTGCTGAGCACCCGTCCTGCCATGGCGCACGGTACACAAAGCCAACTGCTTTTACCTTCAAGCTCGGATTAAAAAAAAAAAAGTGGATCTAATGTCTTGCAGAATGTCTCTCTTTGTAAATCCCCTGCCTGATGCACCAGTCACATCATGTTACGTTATGCTCTGAAACCTAACGTGATATGACTGATGCAACATATGACTGATGGTGTATCAGCCAGGAAATGTAAAGGGACCCAATTTTCTAAAGAGCATTGTTACAGAAACAAACAAGATGCCCTTTTAACTCGTATTGATTGATTTCTAAAGAATAAGCTCCTCTCCTACTTTTGCAAGTGCTGTAATTAGTTGGTCGAGCTACCTGGTGGGGATGAGCCACGCTGGCGTCGCTGGGGCAGCTGGGTGGTGGGGATGCTGTACTGGGGTGACTGGGAGGTGGGGAGGCTGTACTGGGGGCTGCCAGGCAGTGGGCAGGCTGTGCTGGGGCTGCCTGCAGCTGGGTGGCCACGCAGGTTGAGGGGCTGCAGGGGGTGCCGGCTCTGTCCCACCTTGGCCGAGCGGCAGCGTCTCCTCGCTCGGGGGCCGTGGCTCTTTGCATAACAGTTGCTCCCTCCCCCCGCCCCCCCTCTTTTTATTTTGATTAGCAGCTAAAAATCACAGATATGTCTGGCAGGACAATGCCTTTGACAGCAAAGGGAATATTAGGGTCAAGCTTTATTAAGAAAGAAGCTATTGAAATGACATACTCAAACATATTGCTATTAGGGACTTGAAGAGTATTTGCCTCATTAATGTAAAAGGTAGCTAGCAATCTTCTTGATCAACAGTGGCAATTTATTTTAAAGTGTCCATTTTCTGGATGTCAGAGGAAGACTTTTATTTATAATCTTATTTTCAATTTCCACAAAGAACACTTCACTCATGCTCTGTGCAGATTTTTTTTGCAGACAATAACCGATTATAAAACTGTGCTCTCCCCCCCACACACATCCCCCTTGTAGTAGTGTTGACATATGGAAATGAATCAAAATGTAATAGGCATAATTACAAGCATTGTGTGCAGGCTACAATTAGTGTCTCTTCAAAGCAGACTTGTAATCAAAAGACACCAATAGAAGAGGGGAAGAAATGCGAGGACAATTCCCAGAGCCGGGCTAGGTTGGATGCAACTTTGCTGCCCGGTGTGTGGGGGGGCCCCCAGGCCGGGCTCCCGGTCACTCCCGGGGGAGCAGGAGGGTCCTGGCAGCGTGGGGATCCCACGGCTGCTGGGCTGTCCTCAGCGCCCTGGTCCCCCAGGGCACCCCGTGTGCTGCTCACTGCCCTGCAGGGCTGCGGGTGGTGGTGTCGTGTCCCATCTCGCTGCCAAAGCAAACTGTGGGCTCCCCCATCACAGGGAGGCAAGTCACAATTTTGTATCACCAGCTCGCTTGCAGAGGGAGAAGGCAAAAAGAGTGGAAAAAAAAAATAAATCTCAGCCTGCCACTTTAAATGGAATATTTAAATTTTCAGAGAAGTGAAATTAATTTGAATGATTTCAAAATCCATTTGACTAAGGTCAAAACAAAATCTGAAAGTAGCACTCACAGTGAAATAGTAACTTTTGCAACAACAGTTCTATTCATCTTGAAATTAGCTTTTGGGAACTTTTCAAATCTCCAATGGTCAAAAATTATTTGTATTTTTTTTATTTTTATTTTTTGTGTGTTTTGTCAATTGGAGAATATATTATTCACACAACTCTAAACATAAGAGACAATTTGAGTGTAAGCAAAATCCCATTATTTTGTATTCCTTCAAATTCTAGTTAAGGTGGCTGATCTAAACACAGCTGGTTGACAGTTTTGCAATTCAATTTTTACCTGTCAGAAATTTATCAAATTGATACTATTTTTGCAGGAACATTTCTATGTTAATAAGTTTTTGCTTTGAAATAAACCCTCCATGTTTTAATAAGGTTAAAGCATTATCTGTTGGCCTTATTGGAATGGACTGCTGGATATTCATTCTCAAATTCATTTTGTTTTCTAATAGTTTTTAAAACCGAAGTCAGAATGAAATATTTTTTTGCCGTTACTCAGTTGACTGTTTTTATTGACCCAAACTGCACATCCTTTTTTTTTTCCAGGCAGTTGCTTGGAGGAATTGTTCGGATCCTGAGCACGAGGCAATGTTGGGTGCTGGTGTTTCAGTGCAGTGACGGGGGGTGGGGGGTCGGGTGCTCACTCACGAGCCCCCCCAATGCTGCAGCCACCACGGTGCTGGGCAGGAGTCCCGGGGGGATCTCCTGGTGAGCCCCAGCACCAGGCCATCCTTTTGGGGCAGCTGCAGGCACACCCAGCATCACTGCTCCAGCTGGCACCTGGGGCTGGGGATCCCGATGCGGGAACATCTCTCTTACCCTAAATGTGAAAATGTGCAAAAAAGTTCCAGCTGGTCCGGACTCCCCCAGCTGGGAGCAGAGCACGCGGGGCCCCGCAGCCTTTGTCACCCACCTGCACCCTCGGAAGGGGCTGGTTGGTGACGGGGATGGACCCAGCCCTGCCCGCACCCACCGCTGCCGGGGGTGCTCGGGGGACGCGGGGATGAACGCTCAGGGCAGGAGCGGCTCCGCTGACATCAGGGAAGGATGCTGGTGTCAGCTGGGGAAGGATCAGTCCCTCGGCAGAGGGTCTGTGTAGGAGGACTTATATTTGTTTGCGGGAGCCAGATGGTTCAGGATGAGAGTGACATAGCTGCCAGAGCAGGAGCCGGGAGAGGAGGGGGAGAGAACGTCACCGGGGGAAGCGCGGCACGAGCAGCGCGGGCTGGGACGGCCTCATCCTGCCTTTACCCCGCGGAGCTCTGCCCCGTGTAGGTGCCCCTTCCCTTCTCCCTGGCTTTGGTCCACATCGGAGGAACCAAAACGCAGGAGATACTGACGCTGGAAAAGTTATGAGGACAGAAGTGGCGGGCATGACCTCGTTGTAGTCGTGAAGTCCATGATCTTAAGCAGCTCTGCTTATTAATGGAGGAGACATTTATTAACTTGCTAAATTCAGTTATGCTGGCATAAATCTGAAGTAACCCCATTGAGTTTGGATTTATGCTGGCATAGCCGAGGGGAGAGGCTGGGCCGATGCTGTGTCCACCAGCAGGGCAGCAGCAGGCAGGTGCCACGTGGCTGTTCTGGGGCTGGAACGGGAACTTTGGGTACCAGAGGCAAATTCAATTTAAAACAGTAGCTCAGTTTCTGCAGAAGTAAATGTCTAGAGGCAATAGTGCTTTGCACTGCTTGTGCTTCTCCAGTGACTGAAGCTCAGCTTGTGTTTGGCTGTTGGGAGCACCGGAGGACGAAGCACAGGAACATCCTATGGAACATCTGTAGGAGCAGCCTGCTGTTGGTGCAGGGCTCTGGTCAGGGAAGCAGGGATGAAATCCATCCCCAGCTATTCACATCCCTGCATTCACCCCACAGCTTAAGCCTCGGGTCTCCTTCTTTCTGTTGCTGTGAAGGAGAGTGTGGATTTTAAACTGCCCAAACACACCTGTTGTGTTTTATTCTCACATTCCTGGTCTTGAATACAGGCTACCAAGCAAAGGCAATGCCAAAGATGCTGGAGAGGAGAAATTTTCCTCTGAAATATTAACAATTCCTTTGGGTATTCGAAAGAGCTGAAGAAGAAGCATGAATCTGAATTTGGAATTATATTTTAATCCTTCCTGTAGCCTTTTAAAATACCAGAAGGAGCGAAGGTTTGCTATCCTAACCATCAAAACTGGGCACAACCTTCCCTTGAAACGTGCATTAAAAATATCCCGTGGCTGCCTGTTGCCGTCCCTTATCTGTCCCTGCTCGGAGGCTGACTTCATCTCCAGCGTGCAGCCGTTTCCCTCTGCCGCCCTGGAGACCGGCAGCGCTCGCTATTCCCATCACGCGCCGCGCAGGGCGCCTGGCCCCGCTCTTATCAGCAGCAGGCACACGGAGCCGCCGCGTGCCCGCGTGGGTGCGCGCCCCCCGTGCTGCCCCTGGGTCCGGCACCGCGCCGCCTCCGCCGCCTTCAGCCCCTGGTTCTGTCCCCTCGCTGAGAAAGCGGAGTCTTAGCAGGCTGGAAATGAATGGAGCTTGGCGACTCCTCTGGGAAAACTTCTTTGAAATTTTTCTGTAGGGGCAGTGAAAGACTTTGCACAGGGCATTGTTGTGTGCCGAGTGCTTACAGGTGGCATGAACCCCGTCAGATGAGTGGTTTGGCTTCACCAGCCCTCCTGCACCCAGGGGTCCCCTCCAGGCCAAAGCCTGCGCTGTCAGGGGCTGTGCCCAGCACTGATGCCTGGGTTTGGGCTGGTGCTGGAGGAGCTGCCCGTGGATGTGGTGCCCAGAGCCCCCTGGTCTGCAGCGCCCAGCCAGCAACAAGAGCTATGGCATGCACCATGCTGCCCTGCAGGCCGAGCTCGGGGCCGTTGTGCACATACACAGCGCACGCAGGGGCTCTAACGGCGACGTGCAGTGACCTACAGCAGTGCATTAGTGGTGCCCTTATCTCAGCATCCTGAAGATGTGCATCTGAAGGGTGAGGCTGGGCCCCGAATAAAGCCAGCGGATGAAGATGCTTACCGCCTAGGGAACGTCCCCTCCCACACCATGATTTCACGATCTACAGAAATAAATATGTACTTCTGTGGCAGCCAATGAGCACCACGACTGGGAAGCGTTTTCTTGATGAATTAGTGGGCTTCTGAATAAAGAAACTCTCCTCCCCCAGCACACCTACACACTCCCGCGCCCGCCTGCTCCCCTGCCGCCCGGAGCGGAGCACGCACGTGCACATGAATGCACACACGGGCACCGTGCAGGCACCTGCACGCCCCCACCTCACCCCCCCCCGGGTCTCCCCGCGCCCCCCTTCTCCCACCCGGGTGCCCAGGCAGCAGCGGGCACCCGGCACCTCTGACGAGCGCGCCCACGCACTCCCACTGCCCATATGGTTTTTGCACGCGTACTTTTAGCTGAACTTGCTTAGGAGGCATTTTGTTCTTCAGACCATTGTAGGAGAATTTATTGCTGTCTGTGATTTTTTTTTCGGCATTTTTTTTCCTCCTGTCATTGTCTTCTCCAACTCTGCTGGAAGCTGTAATTTAAAATAGGCTGCACAGAATTGCTGTGACCCCCTCCCCCAAGAACGAATGGCCACTGCTCCTTTCTGCCGCCTGGTACAGGGGAAAGCTCCAATAATCCATGCCACCTTTGTCATCTTACACAGCGCTGTGAGTAAAATACTTGGAGACTCGAAAAAATCCCCTTCCACACCCAGCAGAAACCAAGAAGTGAAGCCCTTGCCTCCCTTCCTTGTTGTCTGATGTCGCATCACGCAGTTTGGTGCCACCACTTGGGTAAATGGACAGCACAAACCCGGGTCCTGCACTGGCCTCCAGGGCGAAACCGTGCCTGCAGGAGGCCTTGGACCCGAAGGAACTGCCTGTGCAAGCCTTGGGCTCGTTTTGTTCTTAGGAGTGGTTCCCTGAAACAGCCTCTGTCCTGCTAGGAAGCTTTCCCTTTCTCCTTCTTGCTAAATTAGGGGCAGCATTTCCATGCTCTGTTAGCTTTAGAATTTTCAAACCCTCTGACCCAGTGGCAAACCTTGCATTGCTAAATTTTCTTCAAGACGCTTCCCGTCTGATTGCATCAATTGGAAAGCTTTTGTTGTTTGTTGTTGTTGTTTTCCTGTCTGTGGGTGTGTGCCAAGGTCGGAGGGGATTTCAGCTCAGGCACCCTGCCCTGCACCTCGCAGCCAGGTGCTGCCCTGAGCAGCTCTAGCTCGTACAGAGCCGCTCTCCCCAGGAGTGGGACCATGGTGCTGCTGCTGGGCTGAGCCCCCAGGCCAGGAGGACCCCGTGGGGCAGTCCCGTGGGGCAGCCTCGCAGCAGCGGCACGGGGAGAGGGGCGCGGGGCTGGGGCCAGAGCCGTGCGCAGGGTGCCCAGCGGGCCGGCCGCCCGCGCACACGTGGGAGAGATTCCCACAGAAATCGCACTCAGTCATATGATTTGGGAAGAAATCTAATCTCATCCTAATTTTCTTAAATAGTATAAATTTCTAAAGAAAAGGCATTTCAAAGCAAAATATCAAAATGTGACATTTGGAAAATGTTAAAAAGAACACTCGCATTATTGAAATACTTTGTTTCAATTTCCTTTGAAATTAAACTTTATCAAAATCACATGTTGCCATGGAAAGTTTGTGGCGATAAAACAACAGTTTCCAAAGAAATGACTTTGGGTTTTAGAGTAGCAAAATGTGCTCGGAGGGGGCTGCTGGGGCCGGCGGTACAGCCGGTGGTCATGGTCCGTGTTGGAGGCACGGGGCTGCCAGCAGCACAGCTGGCCCGCGGTGCTGAGCAGCTCGTGAGGTGCCAGCACATCCGACAGCCACGGCAGGCTCAGAAGTGTGGGGGAAATATCAGCTCTGGGAAAAGCAGCCTCTGCAGAAAGATGGGCCGGGAACGTGGGCTTCGGAATGTGGCACATGTTCAGTTGTGTCCACGTATATTTTCCTTTTTATGAAATGTTCACAAGGACACTGTTTTTTTCAGGCTTTGTTTCATTTTACTTAATAAAGCCAATGTAAATCTGTGGTTTTTAACTTCCCCATTCTGGATTAGAATGGTCTTAAAGCAGGCATAAATAAACAGTATGGTTGCAATTGTTCTGGCCTAGTTAACCACAGCACAGAACAGAATAAATTGGGCTCCATTTATTTACACAGCATCTCTGTAATTTGCATTTAGTATGCCATTAATATTTAAAACTATAATCGTGCCCCGTAGCCTGTTTTAAAAGTTGTGACCAGGGAGGGATGGTTTTGCTGAGGCTCTGACAGGGGGCACATGGGGACGCTGCCGTGTCCCCCCCGATGGCAGCCGGCCCCTGCTGGCAGCACGGCCGGCGTGGTGCCGAGCTCCTGCAAAGCCCGTACGCAGCAAATCCAACCAAAACCCAAGTTTTTCTTCTCCCATCCCACCACCGGGTTATTTATGCAAGTTAATTGATTATTTTGTAGTTGCTGTTGCCTCTTTGCAGCAGAGGAGAAGCTGAGCTGGCATGCGAGCAGCTCGGATTCCCAGACAGCGCTCTGCAGTCAGCAGAAAGGCAGAAAATGACTGTTCAATTAAATCGCATGTTTTGGGTAAATGTTCCCTTCTGAAAAGTTTGTCTCTGCTCTAAAACTGTATGGCACGAAGAGCTGCTATGAAATCATCCCAGGCATTAGACAGAAAAGAGCATTTCTTGTTTAAGTGTTGATTAGGAAGCAGTATGCTGCCACAAGCTCCGCAGCGCGCGGGGGACTCCCGCTCCCGTTGCCTGGTTACCCGCGGGCATTTATCACGACATGCCAGACCCGATTCCAGCGCGGACTCCTCGTGGAACCATTTCCCAGCCCCGGATCTCTTGCTGGGGTGTTTGCTGCGTTTCAGCGAGGCGCTTTAGGATGAAATGAATTTAGTTGAGCAGCCATCTGGCTCCGAATCGATCCGTCCCGCAGCCGGGGTGGTTTATGGCCCGGGACGGTTCTCAGTGCACGGCACCGTGCTGGTACCTGTGTGGCCACTGAAAGGGAACCTGGTGGAACAGGTATCCACAAAACTCCCCCTGTGATGTCTGGGAAATCATAGCATTTTGGCTGCTCAGAAGGCTGCCAAAGGCTCCCAGGAAAGCTCTGATCACAGCTGTGCTGAGACACAGCCCACGGTCAGAGCTGCAGCTCCGCTGGCCTTTACTGGGAGATGTGAGTGAAAGCTTGCCTCTACCTGTCATCCCGTCCGGCCCCACGCTGCACGCAGCCTCATCTTTGTCTTTTTCATGGTAACAACAGCAATTAAAGGGACAACAGAGGGAGAAGAGACAAGGTGGCGAAAGAGGAAAGATGTGGCAGCATGCACGGAGGGCTGCCCCAGGGCGGGAGGGCGCAGGGTGCAGGGGGACAGGGCCCCCCTGCCCTCCCTGCCCATAGTGCTCGCCATGGGCAGCACCGTGGCTGCAGCCAGGGCAGGGCTCAGGCAGGGGCTGTGAGTGCTGCTGCCTCAGGAACATGGGCACAGGGCTGCCAAACCCAGCCCCGAGCCGTGCACCTTCGGCATGCACGAGCCAGGCGTCTCCGAGCGCTGGGCTGCCTGCTGCAGCCAGATACGCTAACTGCCTGTGATTCACCTGCACTCTGAAGTGCTTTTGATTACGGCTCTCAGTTCCCCAGTCTGCTTCTCCAATGCTAATGCAGCTTTTGATGTACATGTCTTCATTCTTCAGCAAAAGCCGGATCAGTTTTTGGACAAACACGTCCCTGCTCTGAGCAGTTTTGCGACAGCAGCGCCCATCCTGTTCCTTGTCTTGCTACCAGCATTTTGTCATTTTTGAGGAAATAACAAACTTGAAAGTATTCGGCTTTGGTGCAGCAATTGCAGCTTAATTGCATGTCTCCTTCTGCCCACACAAATGCTGAAAAGTGACTTGGCAAACTTTAAAGGCAATCCAGGGACTGAAATGGGAAGACTTGACAAGCCAGCATTCATCAGCTCTGACTAACGCGTCTGTAGTCTCAAACCTGCTGCTGTTCCTGCTTTGGCCTGACATCCTGCTGCCCTCCAAGAATTTCTTTTGAGTCTCAATCAGCGGCTGCCGGGTGGCTGTGTCTGAAGGTGCCCCCCACACCCAGGCTGCCAGGTTGCCCACAACCCACTCTCGAAGCAAGGCCTGGCACAGGGACGGGATGGGGCTTCGGCTGTGCTGGGGAGGCGGAGGGGAACGGGTGCCTTGGCTGGGCAGTGGGAGAGTTGGTGCTCCTGTCACAGCCGCGAGTGGCTGTGCCATCCCAGGACAGCACGGCCTGGGGGCACAGCACCAGCTGCCCCCTGCCAGGATGTGGCTCGGTGCTGCCCAGGAGCAAACCAGCCTGAGGCAGCACCCGCAGCGTGCCCAGGCTTTGCCCTCGCCCCGGTGCCACCAGCTCCTCCTGGCTGGGAGTTTGGTGCCCACGGATGAGCCCTGGCCTGGCAGCACGTGCCCTGTGCTGGCAGCACGGGGGGCTTCTCCCCCACACCCTCATCCTGGTGGGCAGCGAGGTGCCGAGGCGCTGGGCAGGGCTGTGGCAGTGTCAGCGCTCTGCTGTGTGCAGGAGGTGCTGGATCACTGCCCGGGGGCTGCCTGCAGGGCTGCCAGTCCCTGCGCTTCTCCTCACCTGCTGACCTCTGCTCCTCGAATGCAGAGAGAAAGATGTGTCTGTAGGAGCAGGATTCACCACGTCCTTCCAAGGGGGCTCTGTTGCCTCCAAGAGGGTGACTCCGAGTGTTTGGCTCTTAGAACTGCAGGTGGATGGAGCGGACGCCAGGCCTGGTCTCAGGGCTGAGGAGGAGGTCCTGGGCAGTGTCTCTGGACGCAGGCTGTGCTCCCAGGGGCTGTGAGGGGGCAGGATTCAGGAGGCAGGAGCAGGGATGGGGAGTGCAGCATGCGGGCAGCCGGGCAGGGCAGGGGCTGTGGTTGGGGCAGGAGGTGCACGGGAGCGGGGGCAGCAGCCCGTCCCCAGGCAGGAATGCAGCAGGCTCCGTGCTAGCTGTTTGCCAAACACGGCCGTGGGCTCCTGAGCAGCCTCCTGAAGGAGCACACCAAGGAGAGCACAGATTAGCGGTTAGCCTGGAAAGCATGCAAATGAGGTCGTGAACCCCCAGAGGAAGAGCAGAGGAGTCAGACAACCACAAAAGATCTTGTGGTTATTTGCTCAGGTTCAGATGCATCGCGCGGGGGCTGCTGCTCTGTCTCTGTCCTTCCTAGGGGTGCCTGGACACATGGGCTCTTCTGCAGCTCTAAAGGCAGTGAGCCAGGGGCCTGAGCTGGGGAGGAGACGAGGGGAGCAAGGCTGGGGGCTGTGGGTGGGAGGAGGCGCAGAGGCGTGAGCCCCCTGGGTGCACAAGCACGCTCGTTGCAGACCTCAGTTCACCTGCTCGGAATGCTTATGGCATTTATTAATATGCCATTAATTAACGCTCTTGGCCAGCACAAAGTTGGGGCGTGCTTCTCTCGTTATTTCCTTGAACTTCCAGCATGGTGTGCAGGGGTCTTGTGCACGCAGGAAGCTGCTTACACTCGGCGTGGGAAGCACCGAGTCTACAGGCAAGACAAAATTTAAGATTTCTAAGCAAATGGTGCATGCAGTTTTTCAGGAAGATGTTTTGCTGTTTTCCCTACAATCAGGCTCATCTGGCATGTTAAAGCGACGGCCCCATTTATATACAGCATTGGGAAGTGATGGGGATGGATGTTCTCTTCTTTCAGAAAAGGCACGATTTACCAAAGGACAGGAATTATGTAAAGCAATGTGCTTTACTCACATCCTGAAGTCTGTAAACAGTGTGAGTTATGCTGCATGGTGTTTTTGAAAAGATAACTGGAAAAGGAGGCCCCTTGCTTCATTTTGTGAATGAGTGGCTCTATTGTATAATGTTGGGGTTTATTCCATTTCATACTGTGTACACAGTACTTACCGCATGTTTGTAAATGAGCAACTTAGGAAATAGATCTTTGCTGGAGGCAATTGCTTTCCCAATAGCAATAGAAAACATCATGCGTGGCAGACTTAGAGGTTATTATTTTAATACCTTTCTTCTCCTTGCAGAGCAATGTGCCCGCACGCTCCAGCACGCACGCTGGGTCGCTGCCTCGCTCCCCGCCACGCGCGAGCTGTCACCCGGCGCCCGGCACTGCTGGGACCGTGGCTCTGCCGTGGGTCCAGGCAGCCCCAGCCTTGCCCCAGCCGCAGCCACGAGCTCAGAACCGTGCTCCCCTCATGCTGGTGGCTACAGCCAGCCCCAGCCCCCAGCCCATGCTGCGGGCAGCTCCTGCCAGCTCCTCTCCAGCAGCACCCTGCTCGCAGAGCGCCCGCCTGCCCGCTCCTACCCAGACCCGGGGAGAGGTCAGCGTGGTGAAAAACACTGAGGATTTGCATGCGTTCTGCATGAGAATCGAAATATCATTTTCCAGGAGAAATCTGGGACAGTCTAAGTGAGTTTGGGACGTGGTAGACGTAGGGGCTACTGGGAGAAGAGCAGCATCGCAAAAGAGCAAATGGGCTGGAGAGGGCAGGCACAGCATGCAGAGCCGGCACTCTGAGACTGCTCTGGCCATGTGCTCCGGGGAGGCTTCTCATGCTCTCCTTTACTCTCAGCAGAAATTCCACACCACGGACATCCCTCTGGTGACACTTCATCTAGATCAATGCATCGCATTAGCGCCGCAATCTCATATTTTCTAACCAACAGAGGGCTTGTTGAAAAATTACCCAACAACTGAAACCCCTCTGCTCCCGCGGCCCCGAGGGTCTGCCTCCCCTGGGGGTTCCCCGCAGGCAGCTCGTCCATCATGGTCATGCTCGGCAGCGTCCCCGCAGCCCTGCCTGAGCCCCGCTGCGTGGGGTGCCCTTGGCAGAGCCTTTGGGCAGACGGCGCCCGGCGAGGAGGCCTCGGCTGCTCATGCTGCTGCCGCCAAGCCGCGCACGGCACCGCTCTGCGGCTGCCTCTGCAGGGGCACAGACGTGCTGCGGTGAGACAAGCGGGTACCAGCGGTGCTGCTGCGCTCAGGCAGGGCTGTGCTTGCTGCAGATCCATTACAGGAGGGCTGCAGGACTGGGAGAAGAGGTGCCGGAGCACCCTGCTCTGCCCCCGCTGCATTTAGCGTGCGTGCCTAAAGCACGGGGCTCTCGTGTCTGCACGGAGGCTGCACGGCTCCCTGCACCACGAGAACCACGTGCACAGGCAAAAAGGATGAAACCCGTACAAAAAAGCTGTGGCTCTAATCACAGGCCTGCCGCTGGCCTCCTTCCCGGGCACGATGCTCCTGGCAGCAGCAGCGGATGGGGCAGGCGGGGGCTGGCAGCTGCCCGCCGGAGCCACTGCCTCGGCTTTCCAGGCTCCCTGTTTATTTGTTCTGCAACAGCTTGAAACCAAATAGGGTTAATAGCCCTCCCTGTGTCCTAGTGAGATGAAACTACCATTGGGAGACCCAGGACAATTTTTATATAGGATTAGAAAACAAAAATCAATATTTAATTATCTGTAAGCTTTTTGTGTCACTGCATCCTTAGCTTGCTAACTGTGAGTGCTGGCTGCCATGGAGAAAGTAAGTCATTAAAGGTGCAGTATCTTTTACTGGCCTTTTATGGGCCTGCAGTAAATAGAGTACATTATCACTTCTCACACACCGGTATTGTTATTTATCTTTACAATCTCTATTTACCTATATTTATGGTAGATTTCTCCTGTATATTATATGGCTAGGTTAACTTTAACAGGGTTCATTAAAACAGGCACTTAACAAAACTTTGGAACATCCTCGCTTGGACAGATGGTGAGAAACCAAACCCGTAAGAGGGAGAGGAGAGGCGCTTTGTTCCAACAAGCCTCCCCGAGCTCAGTGCTGCCGTTTGGGAAGGCAGGGCCGTGGTGGCCCAGCTTACTCTGGGCTCTCTGTTGCGATGCCCGGCAGTGCCGTCCCGCAGCGGTGCCGCAGGATGCACCACTCGCTCCTGCAGGAGGACGGGGAGCGGGGGGCCCTTTGCTGGGCACCAAGTGCTCAGTCCCAGGATGTCCCTGCGGGGCTGTGAGTGCGTGGTGGAGCCATCTCCCCCTCCTTGTCCCCGCTCCATCTCTTCCCCTGCACGTCCAAGCCGCACGGCTCAGCTCCAGAGGCTCAGCCCCCGTGGACAAAGCTCCCTGCACTGCTCCTGAGCGAGACATCCCCTGTGCACGAGGCTCGGGCTGAGCACACTGCAGCCCGAGGAGCCTCTTGTGCTGGAGCTCTCACCTATCGCATCCACCTCTACATACAACTCCATAAAACGCTCGTAGCAACGTTCAAAAGACAAATACAAATACTCTGGAAAATGAAACCTTCCCCATGGGGAAGGGATCTGACAATTAGCAGATCTTTTTGCTGCAGTAGTTAATTTTTTACAAGCCTCCCTTATTTTCACTGTTTCCCCTGGTTAATAATGACTAGCAGCCGCTTACACCATAAATAAGTTCCACAAATTTCGCAGATGCACCGGGCTGTTTAAGCAGGGAAATTGAGCAGCATATGTCTGAATGGTTAATTGACTTAATTGCTGTTAGTTGGGCTATTAGCACACTTGATCCACCCCAATGACCGCAATACTTTCTTAATGGTGTTCATTTTATTTGGATGCCAAGCTCCAGTTACCATTACAGGGAAATTTCCAATTGCTGATTACCTCATAAATATATAATTGTAGTCATAGGCTAAATAAAGCCAACAGGCATTAATAATGAACAACGTTTGACTAAGAGCCTTTAAAGGATGATGGAAGTTTCTTTAAAGAGCTTAGCTATTCTTGAAATGTAAATAATCTTTCATGCTTCTATTTTTAATGATGCTGCATCCTTTTTCCAGTAGGCATTGAGCATTAGGAGAGGTAAAGTTGCATCCCACTGCCAGGTAATGTCTGGGGTAAGGAGCACACGGAGGAGTCCCCCAGGCTCTCACCACCCCCCCCGCAGCACCAGCTCCTGAGCGATGCTGTGATTGTTTATTGCAGGCAGGCGCCGGCACCTGAGTGAGTGCCCATGTGTGTGGGTAGCCACATGGGCTCTTTTCAAACAAATTGTCCCACTCCCCATCTGCAAGAAGAGCAGGGAAGTCCCTAGGGATGAAGTCCTGCCCTCGTGTAGGTGTGAGGGGAGCAGACGGAGCGCGTGCTGGTGCTGCGTGGGCACAGCCGGTGCCACCCCCAAGGGCTCAGAGCCACACTGTGCGCCCTGGGGGCCTGCTTGCTGTGGGATCAGAGCTGTGCCACCGCCTCCCTGTTCCCATGGACCCCACAGCCGGGTGTGGGTGCTGGTGTGGGGATGCAGCCGGGTGTCCCAGCCCCCTGCAGTGCTGCTCAGCCCACCTGCCAAGCAGCCAAAGGTGCCTGTGAGGCGCTTGCCCAACGGGAAGCACTGAGGGCAAACCTGAGTTACTGAAAAGATGAATGGCAAGGGAAAAATGGCCTTTTCAGCTCTAACTCCAGCATCCTTACCGGCTCTGGAGACAATTTAATTATTCTAGGCTATTCTTAACTGACCTAGTAAGATGAACCTGCCTAGCTCTGTCCACAATAATTACCTACGATTTGCTAATTCACGTGGAGAAGAAATTACTCCTAGATAGTCTGTTAATCTTTGATTCCTAACCATGAGCTCATTTACTCTGCACTTGTTCCCTACTGGCACCAAACAGAGAGAATTACATTAGTTATTTTCAGCTATTAGGGAACTAGTTATAATTAATGTTGTCTTTGATGATTGTCTGATTTTACATGGATGTGTGGTGGTGCTGCCCGTTGGTGGCTGGTGCGGTGCCACCACGCAGCTGGCCGGGGTCTTTGGGGGTGGCTTTAGAGATTTGTTTTGGCCGTGGAGCCTCCTGCACGCACCGGGACCCTGTCCCGTTGTACACGGACCTGTGACAGAGGCCAGGAGGCAGGACTGAGGCTGAGTGCCACTGGACGTGGTGGGCATGGCAGCGGCCGCCCTCGGTGAGTCCGGTCTGAGGGGGCGACCGAGGGGGCTGCCGCTGCGCCCCCAGGAGCCGATTCCCATTTCCCAGTGCTCCCGCCCGTTTCTATGGACACTGTGTTGTGTGGTGGAAAGCGAGTGAATCATCCGACGTGAGCGAGGACGAATGTTGGGAAGGAAGGGAAAAACAGCCAGAGGAGGCTTTGAAGCACCATTCACAACCGCTGCCCCGCCGAGCGTCCCCGCAGCCCCTGGGCAGCCGCCCCCTTCCTTCCTCTCTGGCTCCTGCCTCCCTCCTTGTGCTCCCCTCGCCCAGCTCCCCGGGGTCACAGGCTCCTCTTTTTGGAGGCAGGGTGCAGGGAGCCCCCCACCCTGCCAGCCCGTCCCCCCCATGGGGGACCCGCTGCCGGGACCCATCAGGGCGGTGCTGCCGCGTGTGGCAGCCGCTGCCTCTCGCCCAGCCACCGGTACAAACCAATTATTGATGTAAACTGGGGGGCCAGGCAGACGGCTCTTCAAACCGAGGGAAAACGAGGAGCAGATGTTAGTTTCAGCAGAGAAAAGGTCTTGGGATATGAAATAGTTTCACCTGGTGCCTTCATCTTCTGGAAAATCACATGTGCCAATTCCTTTTGAAAATGATCAAAGCCAGGCACGGTGTTTCCTCTCTCATTGCCTATCTACTTGAGTCTGTTTTATCAGATGGAGTTTAAAGGAATAGTATGTTTTACTTTAAAACAGACTTAAAAAATATTCCGGCCTTTCAGCTTGACCATTCAAACCATCTGGTTTCATACACTTCAGATGTTAGCCCAAAGACGAGCAGTGTTAATAATAAGCAAAAGTAGCTAATAATCAGTTTAATACAAAGCTGTGTAGTACTTATGAAGTCGGCATATCCAAAATTATTACCAGAAGCCCAATCTTAATCCTTTTTAAGTTGGGGGAAAAATGGATCAAAAATTAGAATGATATCAAGCATAAAATAATCTTCTGTCTGTGTTGCACTGATAAAAAAATAGAATATATAATTACCATGTAAAAACTGCTTATGTTTGTGATTATATGTTGCTGCCATCTCCAGGTCCTCACTGTAAATGACTTAATTGGGTTGTCCTGATGTATGGATGCAGAGGGAAGGGGTGCACACCCGGTGCCCTGGGGTGCCCAGGGCTGCTGCCCCTTGCGTCTCCCCCCACGGCTGGGACCCTCCTGGGGCCGGGACCCCCAGGACCTGCTGTGGGCTTGGCCCAAGTCAGATGCGCTCCAGCCTGTCCGAGCCCACTGCCAAAAGCCACACTGTGGGGCTGGGATGCTCTGGATGTGGGTTGAGGACTGTGTCAGGATGTTCCTAGGGACCCTGGAGACAGGGGTGTCCTCGAGGGGCTGCGCCACAGCCCCCCCCGGCTGGCCCAGAGCCTGAGCATAGGGGGCAAC
The DNA here is from genome assembly GCF_963932015.1 of Anas acuta. Lineage (NCBI taxonomy): Eukaryota > Metazoa > Chordata > Aves > Anseriformes > Anatidae > Anas > Anas acuta. Next base: position 816,326 of record NC_088995.1, read on the forward strand.
AGGAGGGCAGGTCCGTGGAGCCAGCGTCTGGGTACAGGTCACTGCCTCCCCTTCCTTTTTCCTCCTTCGTTGTAATCGCCGTATCCCACACCCACTATTTTATTTTATTTTATTTTATTTTATTTTATTTTATTTTATTTTATTTTATTTTATTTTATTTTATTTTATTTTATTTTATTTTATTTTATTTTATTTTATTTTATTTTATTTTATTTTATTTTATTTTATTTTATTTATTTCTGGCTATTTATGAGAGGTATAAGCAGAAAGTGCACCAAACTGAGATCACCGAGGCACCGAAGGAAGGAGGGATGCACGCGGTGTGGGGAGGCCTGCCACGCTGACCGGTTTTGAATTTAGGAGGTGCCTGTGCCTGAAGGGCTGCTGAAATCAATAAGGGAGCCACGAAGGAAGGACAAAGGATCACAATGCCCTGTCTAGACACTAAACGTACTTGAAAATCAAGTCATGGGATTATCTCCACATAAGAACAAACTGGGCAGACATACAGCAGCCAGTGTTCAGGACTGAAAGGATATTGAAAAAAAAAATAATCAGAAAGCTGGCAAAACTAAAAGGATGTGCTCTCTTTGTTGCTTTGAATAGTGCTGAGATAGATAAGCTGCTGCCTGTGAAAGGAAAACGGGATTCAGAAGTTCAGGGTGCTCGAGAGGCACCTGAGGCTGGGCGCAGACACCGGTGCCTGGGGATGCCCAGCACAGAGCGGTGAGGGGGAAGCGCAGCGAGCAGCCAGACTCTGGGGCAGGATGCGGCCCCCAGCATTGGCACGGCACCCTGACCCTGCGGAGACACCCTGCGAGGGGTGCGTGGTGCTGCCCCGCTTTGAGGCTCACTCCCAGGCACTTCCCCAGGCTGCAGAGCAGAAGGCACAGAGCCGGGGCTGGAGTCAGGGCCGAGAGGGGCGGCTGTGCCATGGGGCAGAGCCCAGCCGCTGCCTCCGGTGTGCCCGGGGCTGAGCGGGGAGCACCAGGCTGTGCCCGGGGGCTGCTGGGGTCACCTCAGTGCCAGCGGCTGCAAACAGCTCGGCCAGGGGAAGAGCCGTATTTATACAGGGGATAAATAACACCGGGATCCTCTCCAAGCAGAGGACATGCCCAAAGATTCTCCGTGCGAAAGCTCAGATCTGCATCTCCTTGCATAACAGATAGCTGTGTATAATAATAAATATCTGCCTGTGGAGAGACCGTGAATAAGTATAACATGTATAATGCACTAGGATTACGTGATTCTTTTTTCTTTATGTGTAAAAATGTCTTATTAGCTTTCTGTTTTTTCTCCCACATATCAAATAACAATACCCCACTTACAACTGAAGTATGCTCCTTTTTACTACCCACTATATTTATTACAGCTGAGAAAATAGATTTTTTCTTTTTTGTTTGCTTTTTTTTATTTGCTAAATTTAGCCATTTTTCTGATGATGACGTTCAGCGGAATAGAAAGCAATGTTCTCAAATAAGTTCATCATTCTCCGAAGCCTTTGGTGTCATTTAGTGAGGAATTCTCACTCTGGAAAACATCTGAATGCAAATTATGGCCATTACCACAATTAAATATTTATTTTTGCCCCCAAACATGGAGATAATTTCGTAACTAGCTCTGCAGGTTAGGTGGCAGCAGCGTGAGAGCACAGTGTGGGACACGGCGTGCCCGGGGCAGTTGCTGGCAGTGTGTGGGGTTGCAGGAGCCAGCCCAGGTCAGGGTTTGGCAGGTGAAGCTGCCGCAGCACCCCCGGCCCCGCTGCTGCTTTCCTCTCCCGCAGCTCCACGAGCAGCAGGGTGCTGACAGCAGGGTCGCTGTGCGTTGCGGTGGTTTCCATTCCTTGCTGCATCTGGTCGGAAAGGGATTAGTTGCCTTTTTCTTTTTTTTTTTTTTTTTTCCCCAACAATTTGAGGTAAATGAAAACTGTCAAAAAGTAAACAAAACATCGACTAAAGTGAGGTATTTGCAAAAACCTTGCTTTACTGAGTTGCTGCCATTTTCAATGAAAAGCCTAATATTTTCTTTGAAAAGTAGATAAAGATTCAACAAAACTTCTGAAAAGATTTCTTTTCTACCAAACCCAAGCTGTACTTTCTTCAAAAAAGCTAAATGAAAACCAGAAACAGTGAGGACACAACAGCAAGGGTCCCGCTTCTCCCTCCCTAGGCTCCGTCTCAGCACCCTCTGGTACCTTTTGGCCAGCTCCGGCACCCGCTGCTGGGGGTTTAGAGGAGTCTGGGCTCTTGCTGTCCAGTCCAGGCACCGAGTGCTCCCCTCGCTCACACAAACCCAGAATTTGCTCCCGTCCCACCCTGTGCTTGGTTGACGGCAGGGAGAGGAGGGCAGGGGCTGCGTGGCTGTTCTCTGCGTGCCTTTCTGCACAGCAGACACCCACCGATGTGTTTCCTCCCTCACCTGGAGCTGCCTCCTGGTGCAGCCGCTCACCCCCAGCACCTGCCTCCTATCCGTGTGTCACCTCTGCTGGGCTGGTTGTGTCTCTGTAAGCTGGCACAGTGCAGCTGAGTGAAATCCTTTGGTCCCATCTGCACTCCAGTTGTTTATCACCAACGAATTGATAATTTGGGCAATACCTTTCCGGTGAGTTTTGGGTGCTGTGTCACAGACTTGCCTAAAATCCAGAAAAAAATCTGTTTGCTACACTACTCTCTGCGTTACTGACTTGGATGTGCAGGGTGGCCAGGTTCAGCTGGCAGATCTGCTTCGCAACCAGGACAGTGATTTCAGAGTCTCTTCTTTCATGTCTGCTCCTCTGTGGCACATTCCTGGATGTTTTCAAGCTGGGAGGGAAATCGAGCAAGGAGCTGGTGGCATTCCAGGCCACCCTGCTCCCCTCTGCTATATCCACGGTGTCTTGTGCCATTACCTTACCTGCACCAAAATCCCATTTCTCTTGTAGCAGGGATGGGGAAATCACACCTGCCATCTCTCGGTTTGCCTTGATTTTTATTGCACTTCCTAAACCCCAGGTTCCTGCTGCAGCCTGATGCCATTCCCTGCCGTGGCTCTATCTGGAAATCTCTCATTTCCTCCTATTTCTTTAGCAGGCAGATTTGAAGCAGCATTGCTTTACTTCGTTTTTCCCCGCAGTGCCTGATAGAGCTCGGCAGGGCCAGGTGAAGTGGCTGTGTGCTGGACAATAAGGTCCTGCTGCTTACACGAGGATGCTGCAGGGTTCTCCTCGCAGAGGAGGACAGGAGTGACTGGTTAATGAGGGGGGACGTCTAAAGAAGTTTGTGAATGGACTGGGAAAGTCAGGGGCTTAGGATCACATTGCATCTGCTGAAAGAGCTCTGTAAATGGAGTCATTATTGGTGGCAGTAACCGATCCGCCTCCTGGCTGAGGCTCATGGAGATTAGACATTAACTGAGCACCGTGCCTAAGCGGGGAGGGCTTCGGGGTTAAAACGGGGAAGCAAAAGAAACATTAGAGTTGTAGAATAGAGAGGGGCTCTTAATAAAGACACAAGGGCAGCTGCACACCGCAAGCGGGGGGTGATATAGTATTTCAGGAGCCTGGGTCCTCTTTCCCCTGAAAGCCACCTCAGGTGGGGCTGTAACCCAAGGATCGCAGCCCCGCAGCCCTGGGCTGGGCCCTCCTGCCCCGGGGGGGACACAGGGCAGCAGCAGCCCTGCCCTGCCGGGCACTGGCCTTGCTGTCTGCTTCCACTGTGGGACTCTGCACAGGGGACGAAAGCTGTTCACTGCCTCCCACCCCACACGGGAGCTTTGGTCTCGGTGCCCTGGGACTTTTCTGAAGCCAAGGGACTGACGGAGGGGCAGCCTGACAGGATCTGATGAGCAGAGCGTTTTAGGGAGGTGGGAGCTCACTGTGATGCCGTGCCCTGGAACAGTTGTGGCTGAATTCAATATCGAAGTCATGAGACAAGGAGTTTTCTTCTCCATGGCTTTTCAGTTCATTACTCTCCCTCTTTCTTTTCTGCAAATAAGTAAATGCACTTAACAGGTTGCTACAGGTCACCTAAGCTAGCTGGCAAGTCCGCACTCTTATCCAAAAGTAATTGCTAAGTACTGTTGCTGATCTTAAATGTCAAGAAAACGATTTAAATATAAATTTACATTTGCTGCAAACTAAGAATGCATACACAGATAGTTACTGTAGCTCAGCTAATGCCCCACAGCCTGTGAAATGTGGTAATTAGATTGGGATTCTCGACCTGGGTTATGTTTATATGCATAGGAAATCTCAGAGGAAGACACTGCAGCTTGGAAATCAGCTCTCAGCACCGCGTGCTGCCGGACAAGGCATCACAGCAAAGATCCATATCTACCAGAAAATTTCAGGCCGTTCAACCACCCCTTTCAGCAGGTGCAATGGGAAGACAACATTTTGCTGGTAGGAGCAGAAGGACTTGCACAAGGCCTTTTGGAAGATGCAGCCTGTGTCTGGCTCTGTGCTGGCAGGGGATGGCTCAGGGTGCAGTGAGCTCGGTTTGAACGTTAGGCGGGTGGCTGCTCCCACCTGCAGCGTGAGTGATGCTGGATTCTCAGCAAATGCCCCTGCTGCATGCATGGCCCAGGTGCTGCCGCAGTCCTGTCTGAGTATCCAACAACCAGGAGAACCTCCTGTGAAAAACAAACAAACAAAATCGTTTTCCCTTCCCAGATCTCAGAATCACTCGGAAAATCACGAGTTCCTTTCCTGCTCAGGACCAACGCCGGCTCTGGTTGTGATCTGCGTGCACCAGGGAGCCAGGCTGTTTGGACAGCCCTCCTGGCGATGTATCCCAACTTCGGAGACATTGATTTCGCAACTTTCAAGTCTGACAGCCTTTCATTAGCAGCTCTGATGTAACCATGATACAGACGATAATCTGTGTTTCACTAGTTGAGCATATATTTCCTCAGGCGTGCAGATAGCTGGCACCTTTCCCCTTCTTCCTCTCCCACAGCTTCCACATGAATAGTCCCAGCGATATGCACAAACCCATTTAGCAAATGGATTTTTTTCTTGTGAAGTGTTTAAAAATAGTCACCTTTCATTATTAAAAATGGTGACTGGTGTATCATGACTCAACAGTCTGAGGGCAAATCTGCACACTGTATATCAATACTTCAAGTAAGCGACTGAAGGAATCAATAGTTCAAGTATATGTCTGTATTTATTACATATTCAATCGACTAACTCATGCTCTTTCATCAATATATTAACTGATAATAAAACTCTGTTTACTATAGAAAATATTAGACACCGCGTAACAAATAATCGAGCATCAGTGTGTGCGAGTCCCGAGCTACAAAGGAGCAGCGGGAGGGAGCTGTATGATGCCCTCCTGGCTGAGCCCACCTTGTGCGATTAAAGGGAAAACAAAATGCCACAGATAAGAGATTAAAAACATCTTGTGCTAATATAGATCTGAAGTCATCAAAGTGGGAGAGATTAAAACGAGGCAGTTCCTGGTTTCGAGCCGTCTCGCTGTGTTTGAGGCGAGCAATTCCCGACAGCAGCGGCGGCTCCGCACGGGCTGAGCCCACGGCACCAACCTTATGGCCAACAAGGAGCCCCCGGGCACCAGCAGGGCCCTGCTGCCAGTGAGGGCAGGCTTCCCTACGAGGAACCTCTTGGAAGCACGCTGCAGGGCTGCTGGTGACCGCGGGGAGCAGAGGGTGGCTCCTGGGGACGAGTCGGAGCCCACCAAAGGCCACCTGGGGTCCCTTCCAAAGTTTCCTTTCTGCCGTGATGGACAGGCAACGCAGACCTCAGGGTCTGTCACTGGGGCACTGACGTCCTTCCTCCTCCCCAGGGTCTGCTGGCATAAAGCCTCGGGTTTGGGGCAGCAGCAGTCTTCCACGGGAGGTGCCTGTGAGGAGCCCTGGTCCCGTGGGAGGAGGCCGAGGAGCAGGGGCAGAGGCTGGGTGTGAGTGACCTCCTCGGCCCCATAAACCTGTCCTCCCAGCACAAGGCCAGGGCTGCAGGCACCTTCTGGGCCCTTGTGCGAGCATGGGCCACCCCCTGAAACACTCGGTGATACTGTGCAGCCAGGAAGCATCTTGTTACAATTTACAGGGTATTAATGAGCAATCTGGTACGTATGGGAACAAATAATAGCGCTCCGCGTTAATACTAGGGTCATTAATGTATACTCTAACAGAGGAAATAATTAGGATGAATTACAGCTGTAGGGCTGCTCTGGCTGGTGTATGTGTGGAAAGTTCTCGGCTCTCCCCGAGCGAGGTGGTGCTGGCCCCAGCACTCCCCCATGGCCTGGTGGTGGCCGCCGCGATGGCCCACGGCCATCAGGGGAACAGCCGGTGGCCTCGGGTCAAGTGTGATGGAACAGCTTATTTGGTGTCACTTTTAATTAAGCTCGGCTGCAAAGCTCCTGTTCCATCTGAGGAATGTGTCCTATGAATGCAGTGCATTGCCGTTAGTTGCATTTTATTTTTATTGTTATTATTTATTAGCCTGGAGGCTCAGTGGCCCATCGATTTGTGTCTGAGTAGCCCAAATGAGACTGGGCGGTCGTACGTCACCTCCATCACAGGCTGACACTGCCATTCTCGCCCACAAGCCGTCTGCCACCCGCACACAGGCCCGGGAGCAGGTTTGGTGTGAGAAGCCTTGGTGAGCGGAGCTGGTGGTGCCAGCAGCCCCGTTCCCACACACAGCTCAGCGTCCCCGGGCAGCACCGAGCCATTGCACAGGGCAGGGACAGCGTCCATCAGGTGGCTTGGGGGAACAAGGAGCCCTTTGCTCGTCTCATCAGGAATTGCACAAGCACTGCCTGTGTTGTGGCAGGCTCAGCACGGGTGAATGCCCCCAGCAGATGCACTCGGACAAGCTGGTGGCTGTCCCAGTGCAGCAGGGCAGGGATCTTCCCCTTGCCTGCAGGGAAATCAGAGCCTGGAGGAAGGAAAGGGGTGTGCTGTCCCGCAGCTCTCCGACTGATAACACAGCCCCTTCGTGAGAGCAGCGAAATGAAAGCATGGAAGGTAGGATGCCAAGAGAAAACCCCTGGCAGCTGTGCCACTTGCAGTGCTGGCAGGGTGGCAGTGAGGAGGGACGGAGGGTTTGGGGCAGCCGAACCACGGCACGCGGGCACCCCTCACACCCCCTGCACGCTGCAGGTGTTCTGCTGCGAGAGCTGGCGTGCCCCGAGCAGGATGCACGCCGTTGGTGTCAGTGCTGAGCGCTGCTTTGCTGCTGCCCCATGCCCCCAGCAGCCTGCCGGGCGGTGCAGCGGGGCCGGGTGCTGTGTGCAGCCCGTGCCTCCGTCCCTCGGCGCTGGTGCCTTGCGCAGGGCGATGTCTGCGGCTTTGTCACTGCTGATTGCCCTCCGCTCGCTCTTGCATTTTATAGTTTCAGACAAGCAGCCTTCACCTGAGGACATGTCAGAGCGTTGCTGGTTACTTGTCCAAAGGGGAAAACATTCTTTATCTCCTTCAGGAGCTCGTGCTTCGCGATGCAGCAATGCCCTGTCACGGGCGCTGCAGCCTCCCCGGGCAGCGCGAGGTGTGCGTTATGCGCGTCTCACTGATTCTGCACAGGTTCCATGCTACGCATTGAGCCGACTACCTCAAATGCTGTGCAAACAAAGGAATAAAAATCTGCAACATTTTCAAAGTGAAAAAAGGGCTTCGTTTCAAGAGAGAGAGGTTTTTGTGGCAAAGGTAACAGATGATCATTTCCAAGGCATTGCAGCCTGCAGGTTGGGAGCATGCCCCCCCTGCCAGCCTCATCTCTGCAGGCAGACACCCACCTGGGGGTGCCCTGGGAGCGAGGGCACAGCCTCCTGCTGGGGCCTCCCCCGGGCCTCCCCCTGGGGGCTGCACCCAGGGCTTCCCGCTGGCGGCCACAGGCCCTGGGTGCAGGGACCCTCCGGTGAGCTCGGCTCCCGGTGCTCCCGTGCAGCCCTCGGCACACCGAGCACACTGTGCGTGTGCAGATATATGGGCAGTGCATGTGTTTAATAAAATACAAACTTACATTTCCCTTTTCAAATGAAATTAACATACTTTATTGCCAGCTATAAGAAATATTCCTTAAGGGTAAGAAGTTTATAAAAAATTTAAAGTAACAAAGGCAAACTTATAAAAAATTCATCTTTTAGTAGTGAGTGCTCTATAAAAAAAAAAAAGTGAGTTTAAGTGAGAATGCAAAATTCACAGAATTAATTATGTAAACAGAGAAAAAAGGCACAAGGGCTGAAAACTAAACTAATTAGCAGCCAAATCGCCCCACCGATGTCAGCCTTGACCTGCAAGTCCTCTGCTTAGGAGTAACCCACTGTGACAACTGCATTCTTCCAAACTTGTTTGTTAAATAATTCTGCTGAGGCTCGGAGTACTGCCGACTCGATGGGTAGGACGGTGACTGCGGGGAGACACAAACTTTCCCCACTTTTCTGCACACCACAGCCGGCAGCGCTTCTGTGAGCTGTGTGCAAGGCCAGATGGATGGGGCTTCGAGTGACCTGATCTGGAGGGGTGCCCGTGGCAGCGGGTTGGAGTTAGGTGATATTTAGGGTTGTCTTTAAGGCTGTCTGCGGACACCATGGACATGGCTCTGCCGGCATGGCCGTGTTCTGCCCACCCCGGCTGGGGAGCAGAGGGCACCGCACGGCACCGTGGACCAGGACTGACCCAGTGCCGACAGCCTGCAGCAAGGAACCCCGAGCACTGTGACAAAACAAGGGGCTCTGGGGCCAGGGGGATTCTCTAACCCAGTTCCCTGCCTCTCCACGTTTTTTCCCAAATGTGATGTTCTGCATCGCGGAGCTGCCTCACTGGGCTTCCCCCGGCTGCGCCCCTGTGTCACCCCATGGGACCGAGCACCCCGGGGCTGGCTCAGCCCGGGCAGGTGAGAGCCTCTCTGCACAAACCTGCTCTCGCCTCGCTGTTTGAATGCGCCAGGGCAGGCTCCTTTCTCCAGATTACTCAGGTTTAATGATTGCCCTGCTAAATTCAGAACAGACAAATGCAAAGGACGGGACCGGAATGAGCAAGAGACTTCCCATTCACAGGCACATTAAACGTGTCATTGAGATGGAAGTCATTTGCTCATTCCAGCCTGCGCCTTGCATTATTTTTCACCGTAGGAAAATTTTCAGAAGGAGAAAAGAAACTTAAGGAACACATTTTAAAGTAAAGTTGAATAGAACAGGACTGTTGAGAATACAAATGCTGCCGGAGTTTCTTTCTAATTCCTTCTCATCGCTGTCCTCTGCCTGAGCAGGCTCTGCCACCCCGTCCCTGGAGGAGAGCTGCCAGCAGGGTTTGTGCCGCGAGGAGCCAGCGCTGCCCCTGCGGGCACTGGGAGCTGGGCAGGGACAGCGAGAGCCACGGCTCCTGTGGGCACACCGAGCTGGAGCCAGGCTCCTGAATCAGCGGTGCCAGGAGCCTTATAAACTCTGGGAGCCTTGCAAACGAATCCCTAATGCTGTTGTGTGACAGCACTTTTTGACAACACTTTTGGGGACAAGGCTGGAGGCTGTGCTGGGGGTAGCAGAAGTGCCTCTATGCCAAGTCTCCAGCACCAGGCTGTGCGCAGCAGCGGGGCTGGGGGGGGAGCTGCCCTCGTGCACCTCACCGTGCCCGCTCCCTGCGGAGCCTCCCACGGCGCTGCCTGCACAGGGCAGGGGCAGCATCTCAGACGGGGAGGCAGCAGCTACATTTAGAAAGTGTGCATGGAAGGAAGATGTGAATTTCACACGAGCCCCTCGCCCACTCCTTTTTCTCACCCGCTCAGCTTAATGCATTCCTGACAATCTCCTTCCTTCATCCGTGCTTATTTTGGGCTGTGAGCTGCAGCACAATCGGTGCGGATCGTCCTGCTGTGCCCAGGTGTGCCGGCCAGGTTCTGCACAGCAAAGAGGCTGCGTCACCCCATCGCTGTCCCACGTGAAGCACCAGGCAGGATTCCCGGCCCTCCTGCAGCTCCTTCCCTTCCTACGTTTGGCTTTCCCCACCAAAGGGGGGGTGGTGCACATCTCATGAGGGGAGAGGATCCGTGTGTTGTGAAATGCTCGGAGAAAGGCACCGGGCAGCGCCTGGCACCCCCCCTGAGGCCTCCTGGAGGCAAAGCGAGCAGCGGGCTCCTCATGGGGGTGGGAAGCCTCGGACCCCTCCCCAGCCACGCTGCTGCCTGCCCTGCCTTTAAACATCTCCTGTTGCTGCTGGCAGGTGCCAGTGTGTGCACATAAATGCTCTCCAGTGCCCTCTGCTTGGCATCGCTGCCCCCTTCTCCTGGCCAATCTCTAAAATGACTTTTAATTAGGATTTGAGAGGTTCCTTCCTGCCAGGCCAGTCCGCCAGGACCGAGCCCCGTGCTGCAGTTCTAACAAACCTTGCAGGGAGGGGAAGGTCTCTGCGTGTTTCTCAGCACTTCCACTTGCTGGCAGCCCGTGGCACCCGTGCCAGCACCAGCCAGCGGAGCAATGGCAGGGAGGGAGCAGGGAAGGTGCGTAATGAATATTGCATGTGGCAACAGCAGAGCATTTCATTAACGCTGGAGCGGAGGGCTCAGCACTTTGCTGGTTGTTATCGTACACAGGAATGTCGCAGCAGGCAAGCCTGGATGGGCTCTGCTCACAGAGAAAGAAAAGCAGCCAGCGCTGTAACTGCTGCAGAGACACAGCCGGGCAGGGGCTCAGCACCCACCGCACGGCTGCCTGGTGGCACGGAGGGGGACACGGAGCCAAAGGGGCATTAATGGGAAGGCAGAGATAACCGTCCAGTGGTAAATTTCTAGACTGATGGTAGCTCCTTGGATTTCCTCAGAGCTCTGAAAACACAGGGTAAAACCAAAGCATTTGTTATGAGCTGAGAGCAGGAGGGGTTGGACCGACCTTCCAGCACGGCACTGGACACCCTCAGTGACAGGCCACCAAGGGGGATTGTGCTGCTCCGTCACCTGCCCGAGGGACCAGTGCTGGGGACTGAGGCCACTCAGTGCCCATGGGGCAGGTGCTGGGGGTGGCACCCCCCGGGGGCACGGGGGGCTCAGCGCCTGGGGACAGCCCCCGTGCTGCAGGAGAGACGTGCAGCCAGAGCCCGCGCCTCCCCGCGCCGAGTGCGATTTGGTGTAATCGAGCGTTGTACTCCAGTCCCGGTAATATCACGGCAGCACTTCAGAGCTGGAGAGCTCTCAGCTGGGAGGTGCTCCCTGCCACTGGCACCGGTTCAAGCTGCCTGGTGAACTAAATTGATTTTTTATAGTTGCTCTGGAGCAAGTTTAATGAATCAGTTAGTAGCTGCTCCCCGCTTAAACCTTTCCTCGGCGCTGTAACTGCAGCACAGCATTTCATAAAGGCTCCTTAAAGCCTTACCCCTCACCTCCAAGCAGCACTGCCATCATTAGCTGCCTGCTGCATAGCTCCACATCATTACCGCGTGCCTTCGGAGAGCCCCCAGCTCCGTGCAGCGCAGCGCTGCCGGAGGAATCAAACACCAGGCGTGAGCGGGCTGCGGGAGCGGCGGCACCGAGCGGGCGCTGCCTGGCACCGACCCCGACCCGAGGCAGCCAAAAAACCTGCCACCACGCCGGGCTGTGCCTGCCTCCACTGCTCCCGGCGAGGGGTCCCGGGCCTGCCGAGCACCCCTCTGAGAGCCAGGGCCGGGATGGAGGCGTGCGGTAACGCGGGACGGCGCAGTCGTTGGCAGCTCCATCACGGCACACAGCTGCTGCACGAGCTTCCTCCTTCCCAACAGCTGCTGGGATCTGACCCTGTCGATCAGGCAGCACCAGGAAACCCAGCGCGCCTGCCTGCAGCCTGCTAGGTGACATGAGTGTTTTCAAACATGCAGGCAGCTATCTGATCGGTGGCTTCCCCAGAGGACGGGGCTCTGGGGCCTCGGAGCGCACACTGTGCGCTGGGTTTTGCCAGTAAATGATGCTGCTTCCGAGCAGAGCGTTTAACTCTTGATGCACAGCAGCCGGGCTGAGCCGGGCGCTCAGCGAGGAGAGCGGCTGGGAAAAGGGAAACCTCGGGGCTGGAGGAAGCTGGAGCTGAGAGGGCAGCGGCAGGGGGAGGCTTCCCGATGGCCCAGCCGTCGGGGCAGCACGAGGTGCACCCCCCCCCCCCCGTGACATCCACACAACGAGAAGGAAATAAAAAAATGCTTTTGGTTGATTTGGGACAAAAGATAATTAATATTGATTAAAGCAATATAAATGCCACCAAGCATTAGCAGGAGAGCCAAGAAATCACTTAACTAGCAAACAAAGGATGCCTGTAGCCCTGTGAGAGCACGGGGCAGAAGGAGCACAGGGAAGCCACACATGGCACACGCTGTGAGCTCCCCAGTGCCTGCAGGCACAGCAGGGTTTGCTGCCAGAGGGTGCCCAGGAGAGCCACGATGTGCCTCGGCTGCCTCCTGGGGACCCTGCCCAGTGCTGGAGGCAGAGTGTTTCCCCACAAGATGGTTCGTGCCTTCTTCTCACCTTCACATCACCCAGGGAACCCCTGACCAGCACAGCACCAGTGCTGACTGGGAGTAGGGTTTCCCCAGTCCTCACCCTAAGACGCAGCAAAAAGGAAAGGTGAAACCCTGCAGCCCCCTGGGCAAAAAGCCCCAGTGCACAGCCTGGTGCTTCCTACCCTGCCCTTGGGAAGGGCTCCAGCCCCCCCGGTGAGCCCCATGGAGCTCCAGCTGTGCCCCACACTGCTCCAGCTGTGCCCAGTGGTTCTGCAGCTGTGCCCCACAGCGCTCCAGCTGTGTCCCGTGGTGCTCCAGCTGTGCCCCCACTTCTCCAGCTGTGCCCCACAGAAAATAGCCCTGCTGCCAAGCCCTGGATGGCAAGACAGGGCAGCAGGGCAGGGCAGGGCCATGCCGGAGAAGATCTGCAGCCCCTCCGTGCTGCCAAAGCTCAGGGCGATGGGCTGGGGGTGCCCGTGCCCTCCACGCAGACCCCATTCCCGTTCCCATCCCTCCAGCTCCAGCAGCTCCAGCTGAGGCTCAGAAGGTGAACGCGCTGCCCCGCCGCTCGCTGCTTGGCTTATTGTTTTTGTGGCTTTAGAAAGTTGTTAGGCGGTGAGCAGGGGAATGCATCTCACAGCATCCCTGTTAATTTGAACAACTATTTACTTAAGCACCCGGCACGCTCCCCCTTGCATTATGTATGCAGCAATCCGCCCGCTCTCGCTGCTATAACTGCAGTATTGATCGGAACGACTTCAATAACCTCATTTAGATTCCGGACGCTGGCTCAGGGACTCTATCTCAGTGTCTGGTCAATAGCTTATATTTTTAATTTGTCAATAATCAGTCAGGACCTTGGTCTGAGTGCTGCTGAGGTTCTTTGCTCAATGGGGAAGGTGAAATCACTCAAGCAGGGTCATGTTTATGGCCTAAGTTGAACCATGGGAAATGGAGATATCAGTCAGGCTTATGAAAAATAACATGCTATATTATTTTTCATAAACCTGACAAAATCATATTTATTTAAAGACAAAGATAAGGCACCCAGCAGACAGTGCTCACTTTCCCTCCTCACCCGAGCGTGCTGTGCCCAGCGAAGGCTGAGATGCGCTCGGTTCAGCGGGGGCTCAGCTGCCCCCCAGCTGCTGCCCCCCAGCTGCTGCCCCCCAGCTGCTGCCCCCCAGCTGCTGCCCCCCAAGCTGCTGCCCCCCAAGCTGCTGCCCCCTCTGACTTCCCCCACCTGCTGAAGGGTGACTCCTTCAGCCTTGATTACAGCCTAATTGGCACCAACAGGGCTGAACAAGGTATGTGTGTGGGGGGGGGGGGGGCACAGGTGTATATATAGCTCAGAAGAGGAGGGTCCTGGTTTGGCTGAAAGGGGGACTGGGGGTGCTGGGGGACTGGGGGTGCTGGATGAGCCCTGTTTGGGGGCACAAGAGGGGGCACAAGAGGGGTTTGGGGTGAAGGCATGCAGGCTTCAGTGAGAGGAGGACCGGGATCCCAGGTGAGTGGTGTGCGCCCAGCACCTGCAGCTCATGTTGGGGTGGGGTGCCAGCTGGTGTAAGGGTTTTCAAAGAGTTGGGAATTTAACAGGAGAAAGGGTGCGTGTCTAAAAACCCTGGCTCCTGGAGTCTGTGTGTATGAACAGTGAGTGTCACCAAGGGCAAGGTGTTAACAGTGCTGACTTCACTATAAATGCACCTGGGAGATTTGAGTATAATAAAAAGCTTTTGGTTGCACTTTTGGCCCCCTGAGGGGAAATCTGGCTTTGCTCAGCTTCCTGCTGCCAGAGGCATGCAGTGGCACATGGAGGCACCAGCACGGAGTCAGGGTGGGTGCTGGGCGGAGGGTGGCCAGGCTCTAACCCTGGCTCCTGTTTTTGGGGTCTGACCTCTGCAGTGGGCCAACTGACCTGGGCTCAGCTGGGCCACTGTGTGTGTGAAGGGAGATGTGCCCCAGTCTGGGTGGGAGAGGGCTCCTTGCAGCAGCCGTGAAATAAGTTTGGCAGATCTTGTTACTTGGAGACGCATATTTCTGTGCACAATTTGGCTGCAATCATTCAGATATCGTGCACTCAGTTCTACTTGAAAAGGCCAAAAAAAAAAAAAAAAAAGTAGAATAAACTGTTAGAAACCCCAAGGCAAGATGAGCCGACAAGTCAGAAAATACTTATGCACACCTGGAGAGGCTATAAAAAAAAAAGGCAGGAACACCTGGAGCATTGATCGGGGAGCCTTCAATTGCCTTGACACTGACAGGAAGAGGAGTGCAGAGGGAAGGGGCAGGGCTGTGTGCATGAAGCCATCTCCTTGCAGAGGTGCTGTGGAGTTGGTGAGAGGGGAGGCTCTTGCCAACACACCCAGGCAGTGGGGTGGGCAGGCGCCCAGGCTGTAAATGCATCAGGTTTTAGGGCTGCTGGGAACAGAGGTGGGAGGTGGATGGGAGAGGGAGCACGAGCGTGACCCCAGGGGCTGCCCCAGAGCCTCTGAGGGCTGTGTGCTGATCTGGGGTTAAAAAGAGGAGGGCAGAAGGCAGGGGGGTGTCTGTGTCCATCCCTGCTCCCAGGCTCACCCCATGCTGTGGGTGCTGTGAGCCCTCGGTGTCCCCAGGCTGCCCCACAGCCGAGCCCCTCGGCGCAGCCCCCTGCCCCTGGGTGATGCTGGCCGCCTGCTCTCCCCCAGGTGCAGTGAGCTGGGGCTGTGTTTCTGCAGCTCCCGAATCCACCGAGGAGCCCTGCTCCGGCATCTCACACTTGTCTCCTTCGATTTCACTGACAGCCAATTCTGGAAAGTTGGAAGGTGTGCCATTATCTAGGACTACATTATGAAAGTGTCACGCGGGTGATGAATGGCAGCGTTCACAGGCTCCTAAAGAACAGGGAGGAAAGAGTGACATTAGGAAAGATTTTCTTTTTATGGTTTCTTCAATAGGGAGGGTTCTTTGGAGGGCTGTATTTCAAACCAGATAATCAAACACTCCTCCTGGCCTCCCAAACTTTGCAAAAAAAACTGCTGAAGTGTCTTATCGGGGGACAAGGGGAGAAGCCACTCAGGTCTTGGTGCCAGTAACATCTGCCCTTGCTCCTTGCAGTCCCGTGCCTGCTTGGTGCCCCCTGGGGTGCCATGGGGATGCCGGAGCTGTGCGTTTGGTGCGGTGTCCTGGGGTGGGCAGGAGCTGGGTGTGCTCTGCATGAATGGGTGCTGGGGAGCAGGAGGAGAAGGAAGGAGGAACAAGCAGAAAGGTGGAGGGAGGACTGTGGCAGCAGAAAGTGGCCCTGGTGCTTGCTGAGCATCCCGGAGGTGCTGAGGCATTGCCCACCAGCACCGGGTGTGGGGGGGGGACCCACAGGGCCAGGAGCACAGCAGGGGGCTGATGCTGGCTGCAGCAGCCTGTGCTTGTGGGTGTTTTGCAGCCGTGTGCTTGACTGCAAGCCCCCAGCCCCAGAGGTCCCCTCAGTTCCTGTCCCCCAGACCCCTGCCCGCACACCGGGGCCGTGCTGCTGCTTCTCCTGTATCCCTGTGCCCTGCTGCGGGACCAGCTAATAGGGCATGTGGGCACATCGTTTAAAATGATATTTAATACTGCTGGAAAAACCCTAAAGACCTATTGACCATGCAATATACTGTGTCAGTGCATTTTACAGGCAAGTACAAAGCGAACATCAATAACCCCACATGTGCTATTACTGCACACATCTCGCCATTAAAATAAAGACCTGGTGCAGCAGCTGAAAGCCCTGTTTGTGTTTCTGCTGTCACGGCGAGCACAATGCCTCCCAGGGCGTGGGGAAGGGACGGGGCTGTCCCTGCTGTGCCCTGTGCTGTACGGGTCCCGCTGTGTGAAATGGGTGCTGGTGTGAGGGCTGGGGAGTGACACGCATCCCAGCGCTGCGTGCCTGTGCCTGCAGAGCACTGATGATGTTTAGCAATTAACGAGGTGTGTGCTATGGGCAGGAAGCACCCAGGCAGGCCTCTGCAGCATCAGAGGCTGAGCAGTCTAAGGCACAGGTTGCAATGCTGCGCCTTGCAGGCACCTTCAGACTTCCCCTTGGCATTTGTCAGTGCACGAGGATGTCTTGTTGGGTCTGGGCATCCATTGTTATCCTGAAAGGCATGAGGTGGTAAGTGAAAATGCACCTTGGGAAGCTTTCTTTGCTTTTTTCCTCCACTTTTATATAAAAATAAGAAGCCATGCTTTATCTGTTAAATATTTCAAGGTCAGTGTTTGGCTCAGAGGTAGCTCCGCTATGCCTGTGCTGATGGTATCAGTG
Source organism: Anas acuta (assembly GCF_963932015.1). Taxonomy (NCBI): domain Eukaryota; kingdom Metazoa; phylum Chordata; class Aves; order Anseriformes; family Anatidae; genus Anas; species Anas acuta. Next base: position 832,998 of record NC_088995.1, read on the forward strand.
TCAGTTTGTATCTCAGCAGCTTCAAGGGGTAACAACCCTTGAGTGCTAACATGGTAAATGTTGATATGAGATCTTGATAATTAATACCTAGACACTAGTCTACTTTATGCTGGATAATGAGATAGAAAATTGCTTCCCCTCATCCCAGCAAGAGGAGGGTGCTTGAAGAGGCTTCTTTCTCTTTCTTCCCACCAGCAGATTGCCCTGTCCTACGTACCACACAGCTTCCTTACTGAATACGGCAAAAACCAGGCAGTGCCAGCCCTTCCAGAAAGCAAAGCTTTTCTTGTTTTTTTCCTCTTGCCTTCAGGATATTAATGAAAACAGATTAATAAAATCAAAGGCAGCACAATTAGACAGGGCATCAAGGAAAAAAAATGTTTGCTGTACAATCTTTCAATTTTCACGGCAGTTCTCATGCTGAGAAAATCTGTCTGCGATTGCTGATGAAAAGATAGAAAACTGATGTCTGAAACACGAGGGAGGGATGTACGAGTGCAGATCCCTTTGTGCTGCTCGTGTACAACACGCCCGTGCGGCGCTGTGAGCGGGTTCCCGGCACAATGATGTCCCCGCACTCCTCTGGCAGTATCTAGCACGGTGCTTGATGAGTTGGGTGGTTTTCAATGAATTTCAGGAGTGGGGGCTCCAGGGTCCTGCTGCTGGGCACAGGAGCTCCCAGCCCCCTCCCCATGGGGCTGGGGGTGGCACCGGCAGGGTCGGGGCCACCAGGGCTCCCCCCAGCTTGTCAGGGCCGGTCTGTGGAGCATCACCTTCCCTGAGCCCTCCTGTTCCCTGCTCCTCCCAGCGCTGTACCATAAGGAAAGCGTTTATTTCAGTAGTTGCTGGGTTACCACCATTAACCTGGACCCTGTCTGCAGCAGCTGAGGGGGTATGGCATGTATCTGGGAGCCTGGGCTCGCTGCAGGTCATAAAACACCTCCAGCATCTATTTTTCCCTAAGATTGAAGTAGCAGTTGCAATAGGGAGGATCTGGAGCGCTGCTTCTGCTACTGGGGAAGGAGCTCGTCCTCGAGGAGATCACATCCCAGCCTGGGAGCCTTCTCCATCCACCACGCCTGATCCACGTGCTGTGTGCGTGGCTCATGTAGGGCTCGTTCTCTGCATAATGAGGCTGCAGGGACTTCCCTTGCTCACAGCATCGCGGTGTAAATGCAGAGTGAAGGCAATTAGATCCGTGTTTACATTTGTGGGAAGACACCTCCTGATGATTTTCTGCTAGGAAAATGTGGTCTCAGTGAAACTGTTGCTTGGGTTTTGCATGCTGCGCTTCCCGGTTGGCACCGACTGAGAGCAGGAAGGAGAGCAGGGCAGGCAGAACTGCTTGCATGATGGAGGCTAAGAGGTTTTCAATCACCAGGTCATTCAGGCTGCAAATTTCTGTTAGATTAAAAATATATATTTAAAGCACTGAGAACCCTGAAGCCAGACAAGATGCTCCTTGACTGTGCACGGACGCTTGTTGCACCACTGCTCCTGGGGGCTCTGGAGGGCCCTGGGAGCGCGGGCAGTGCTCTGTGGGGCACGGCCCCATCTCGAGTGTGCTTCACGGCCAGCCTGAAGGCTCTGCCTTGCCTGGGAAGCCGTTCGCCTTCAGAGCTGGGAGAAACGGCAAGGAAGCAAGATGCCTTGGTTTATTTTAATTTTTTATTTTTTTAAAAAGGTAGCAATAAATCTGGAGCTAGTTGTGCCAGTGTAAGCAGAGGAACTGGTCTCAGTGAGCTGTCTGGAGTGTGCTGCAGCACCGGGGAGCAGGGCAGGGCTGGGGGCTGCAGGCTGAGGGGTCGGGGGCTGTGCTGGGCACGGTGCCCACCTGCTGCTCCTGCTCCTGGGGGAGGCTTCAGCCACTCATGGACCCCTCCTGCCAAACGCCGGAGCACTTCGTGGAACGACAGTAATTATTATAGCACTAAAACAAAGCACTGAAAGCTTATTGCTTTGGAGAGATCACTAACTATCTTTTGTCTAATTACTTGGCTCCAATTAACATTTTACCACAGACAACTTCTGCAAGCACTTCTCTCTGAAGGAAAAACAGTGTCAACAGGAACACAAAGTGAAAATCCCCCAGCCTTGGGAATGGCCTTTGACACCCAGGTGGGAAAATGAGAGCCCAGTGTGACTGCCTGCCCGGCCAGGGGATGAGCCCGCGGTCCCTCGGGAGCAGCCAGGCTGTGCCCCCCATGTGGAGGGGAGCGGGGCTTTGTCCCTGAGTGGGACAGGGGGGCTGTGGGGCTGGGCACAGCAGCACGCCCGGGTTCACAGGTCTCCATGGCCGGATGTTTGAGGGCAGGACTTGCAGTCTTTGGGTGCTGGGAGCAGTGTCAATGTGTAGATGTGGTGGGAAACCTTCCCAGGTCCCAGCTTCCTTCTTGCCAAAGGGCCTAGGAAGGGCCGAGCCGGCATCCCCCTACAATGCCTAAATTCAGCAGTGCGTGTTGCTGTGCTTCCTAGAGCTTGCGTATTTACATACATCCTATAATTACCATCTGCACAGCCAGAGGCATTTGCTGGAAATGGGTTGATTCCATCTGTTGGTGCAATTTTCTCAGAGGAATTTGCATTGATCACTTTTTTATGCAAAGCTTTTGTATAGATCATTTTTCCCCCTATTTTTTTTAATACCGCTAAATATTTTTGGGGAGGGGAGAGGCTCCTTGGCGGCGCAGCAGCGGGCGGGCAGCCCTGCTCTCACCCCACTGGTGCCACTTCCATTCTGCTCCTCCTCAGAATGGGCTCGTGGCTGCTCCAAGCGTGGGCTGCCCCAAGATGGCATTGCTCAAATATTTACAGTTTTATTTTAAACCGGAGGTGGTAACTCACGCTTAACGGGATGACCTGAAATTAGAAGAAATGGGGTGCGGTAATTACTCCGTCAGCTGAGTCTTCTAGAGCAGAGGTTTCAGACTCGGTACCTGTTAGGACCAGATGGGACTTCTTGCATATTTTTGACAGCTGTAATGAACAGGGCAGCATCATATTGATTACATGTCTGGGAAATTAACAGAGCCCTCTGGAGCTCCCTTATTTGCTGGAACCGTCGGGAGGCTCCGTGAGGGTCACCTGAGAGCGGCCGCTCGGAGGGCTCAGTGCGGGCCCCAGCCTCACTGCAGGCACTTAGGGGTGAGGAAAGGGGAAAAACCCAAAGTGACCGAAATTGCTGCTGCTGCACCCACAGAGCAGGGCTGGGGATGCGACCGAGGAGGGTTAAAGGCGTGGTGGTGAACCTGGCTGCTGGGAACCGCAAGTTTCTACCACTGCGGGGGGAAATAAATAAAGCTCCTTTGTGCTGTAAAGTTATCAGGAAAGAGCAGAGAAAATGAAGTGAACTCTTCCAATGCATCATGGAATATTACTGTATTTCATTTACTGTGGCACCAATTAGATGAGAGCCTGTTCTATTAACGTGCACCCTTGCAGATCCATGCTAAATTAACTGCTAGATCTTCACTACAGCAGTAAAACGATTGATTTCTCCCCTTAATCAGTTTATTTCATTAGTTATACATTTATTTTTACATGCATTTTGCCAAGCTGCAGCGAAATGACCTATCAAGGTATGTGACATCACAGAGTGATTTGAATATTAACCAAATAGCTATTACAGCAGTGGTAGTGCTTAAAGATCATATGTAAATCAAATGTCAGGGGATAAAATTGCAGCAAGGGCTGTCAGAAAACAATTTAGCGGTGGTTAAAGGGACAGCTCATGGCTCTGAGAATTGTGAACTTTGCAAATGAGTAATCTCCTTGCCTTTGCTTTTCTCCTGTTTCCACAGGAAAAACGATACAAACTTTTCCCCATACTGTACTTTTTTTTTTTTTGCTTTTTTTTTGTTAAATTGTGAGGTTTTAAAAGCTTTCCCTTTTGTATTCAGCATCCGGTTACTAAGCAGCGATTGTAACTTTAAGGTTAGGTGCAGAATAATTTCCATTTCTGACCCAGGGAGCCTAAATATGTTAAATATAAATAGCTGTGAATAGTAAGAGGCAAAAACGGCTTCTCCAGCCCTGTAATTATGGGAAATGTACTCCCAAGGGGCGAAGGGGAGAACGAAGCCTAATGACGTGCCCCTCGTGTGGTGTTTGAGGCAGGAGCGTGAGCAGCCTCCCCTTCTCTCTGCCCCGCAGGCATTGCAGTGGCTTCGGGGGGTGAAGAGCAGCCGGGGGGGTGCAGGAGGGGTCCCAGCAGGGTGGGGGGCCCTGCGGCCACCAGAGCCCACCGGCATGGCTGAGCCCTCCTGCGACCCCCAAGCCTTGGGGTCTCTGACTGGGGGCAGGGATGGGATAGGGCATGGTTTGGGCAGGGGGCTGAGCATCCCCGGGGGCTGAGCGTGGGGCGGGGGGTCTGTCTGTCTCTGGAGCAGCAATGGGGAGATGAAGCATCAGTGACCAATCATCAAAGGCAGCCGAGGAAAAAAGCAGCAGCAGATACCCCTCCTGAGCAAATGAACAGGCAGCGGGTGTGATGTGAGCCATGCCATAAAGCTATCCGTCGAGTGCTACCTAACTGGGGTTTAAATCCAGCTCGCGTGTCCCTGGGGCACCATCTCACAAGATCCGTCTGCACAGAGTAAACATGGAAATTATATAATTAGCCCCTCAGAGAAAAGAATTCGAAATTCATGGGAACTTAAAGTTAAGAGAGAAATATCACCTCTCCCGCCCCGCCGTGTCATCTCCAGACGTCAGGCTGTGCACAGGAGCCGTGCCTGGGGGTGGGAGCGGGGGGCTCGCCGTGGGGCTGCTCCGGTGGCTCAGTCACGGCCCCAGCACCAGTGGGGTGGGCTCCGGTGGCCATGGGGGTGGGCGACCCCTGCCCTGGGATGCGGGGGCTGGGGATGTGTTGGTCCTGAGTCTGCCGGTGTCTAATCAAACAGCAGTGCTGGCAATAACCTGGTGTTATAAATGGGAATTGTACTCCATCAAAATTGATTCCAGAGTAAATTGAATATTGAGTTAAATTCCAGCGCCTGGTGAAACCTCAGCCTTCCCTGCTGCTGCCATCCAGCACTGAAGCAAATCCATCCCAGAGTCATCTGGATATAACGCGCTGCTATTTGACCTTGGGTTACTACAGTAACCTTAAGTGCACGGTAATATACTTTCAGTCACTGTTCAATGCTCAGGGGAATGTTTTAGGGCCCTTGGCTGGAGTGAATATTTTTATGCAGGCTATAATTTCTTTTAAGACCTTCGCAGGCAGCCAGGCAGCCATCGCAGCGTCCTTCTCTGCTCCTCTCGAGACCCTGCCACAGCAGAGCCCACCAGGGGCAGCCCCCCTGCTGTGGGGGCACCGGGGGTCTCTGCCCTCCCCATGGCTCTACAGGGACACAGGCACCCTGTGAGGAGCCGTGGGGTGCAGCCCCCCCTGCCTGCTGCTTGCTCTGGGCTGTGAGAGCATCGTCCTGGTGCTGCTGGGCTCTGCCTCTGCACCACTGCTGCTGCCCCCTCGCTCCTGGCCCACGGCACACCCTGCTCTGCCACCCCCGGGCCTCATTTGAGCAGAGATTATGCTAAATTCGGTTAAGCTGGACAAACGCTTGCTGGAGACCTGGAGAAGAGCCCCCCAAACTGACTTTCATCTGTGGATCAGGCAGAATTTGATTCGGAGTCCAATCCTCCAAAGGGGGACATTTGCACAGAATCCCTGCTTAGATTTTATTTTAAGCAAATCCTATAAAAATCCATCTGAAGGAGACAGCAACGCCATCTTTCAGATCCTGCACACTGTATCTGGGAACATGTGTTCTGCTTTTTTATAATAAAAAATGTAGGGTTTCCTTGTGTTGCCATATGTTTTTGCATTTATCTGTGCACTTGCTATAACCCTATCTGCTGTGTGTGCCTACAGTGCTATCTGTGTCAGTATTGAAATGCATCGAGTGAGTATCATTCATGCAAAAAATGAGCCTAAAGTCTCCCTGAAGAGCAGAATATAATAGAATACAATTGTATCATTTAAAAAACTTTGCATCGTATTACACAGTCAAAAAAAGATAATATATGCTACGACAGAGGAAGCAAATGAAATATTGCATTAACACTTCAGGTGCCCAGGTAGGCGCTCTCTGAGGAGCCCCGTGTTGGCTCTGGAGGTGTGTGGCTCACGGGGTGCTGTGCCGATGTCCCCTGTGTGCACCAGGAGCTGCTTTTGGAGCTGTCCTGGGCAGGCCAGCCACGCTCAGAGAGCCTGCAGGGCTTTGGGGAAGCCTGCTTGTGCTCACGGGCACCTTGGGCTGGGGCTGTTGGGGTACCCGATGCTGCCCACCTGATGGCATCGAGCAGTGGCAGCAGTTCTGCGTCTCCAGGCTCCCACCACTGGTGCCAGGCACCCACAGCTGACCCAGCCCTGCCGTGTCCTCACCCAGGCTGGCATGGCGAGGAATATTCTTCTTCTTGCTTTGAACGCTATCTGTTCCCAAATCATGTATAAAACATTTGCAGAAACCACTTACTCCTCATGTATTTTTTATGAGTCCGATCCTAAGTTAAAATATATAAACATAAAAATATCAAGAAGTACTTTAGGAAAAAAAAAGTTATTTCATAAAATATCAGGAGACCAATTTAAAACCTTGCTGAAGCTCCCACCCGTGTGTGCAGCCCTGCCTAATGGCACGGCGTTCAGCGGGTTTCTCCCACCAGCAGGGACCGTTCCCATCATTTATCCAGCCCCTGCCTCTGGCGCTCTGGCAGGCGCAGGCTTTCACACTTGAGAAATAAACCCTATAATTTTATTTAATCCAGGGGATAATCTTTCTGTAATGTGCCAGGACAAAGATGGGAAGTTTTATTTCCCGAAGACCAGATTAAGACAGTTTTGCTCTGGCAGAGAGGAGAGCCAAGGCTCCTGCACGAGCCCAGCAGCATCCTTTAGAGGCGGCGTTTCCAGCAGCGTCCCCGGGCAGCCGGTGGGGAGGGGGCCGAGTCAGGCCCTGCCCAGCTCCCAGGTGGTTCCTAACCCTGCTAACGAGAAAGAATTTACAGGCAATCCTAGGCCTCAAGATTTATTTTTCCCTTTTCAAGGACGTGCATCCTTGAAGCCTCCCCTTGCCATGGATCATTCCAGCCATGGGCAGAGCGGGGCACCCTGTGGGGCCGGTGGTGCCACCCCGAAGGCAGCTCCCAGCCCTGGCTGAGGGGCAACGTGCAGAGGATTGCCCGGGTACCTGTGCTTGCCCCTGCTTCGTGCCCATCTAGGAGCAGCCCAGGTGGAGCATGGCCAGGTCAGGCTGCTGGGACCCCTGCCCCAAAGCCTGAGGGGTGCTGCCCCCAGACACAGCTGCGGTTAGCCCCAGCCCTCCGCTGCCACCCCACTGCCCCCCAGTGCCACTGCTGACCCCAGGGGAGTGGGGCCGGGGGACACCAGCCCCCAGGGTCCCCCCCTCCGCAGCTGTGCTGCTCCTGTTCCTCCGCACCCCGCTCAGCCTCCCGGGATGCCTCCATGAACTGTGCCAGCCTCTATCAGTCCGGGCTGCCTTCCGCCATGAAATCTTGGAAAAAAAAAAAAAAGTGAATGTTTATTTTTTCCATTTTTCCTTTTAATTTGGTCCTGATAAGCCGAGGTGGAGGAGTTAATTGGGGGGAATTACCATAACAGTCATTGCGCTCCATTTGCTGAATGCATTGTGTGCACTCGTTTCCTATCACCTCTCTGATTTCTACTTTTCATTTTCTCCTGGTTAACTGAAAAATCGAGGTGCAAGGAACCCGACCCCAGCACCCACAGACCTCCCTCCCCATCCCGCTGTGCTGTGCGCCGTGCATCCGTGGGGAGCTCCTGGGGCCCAGCCCCTCAGAGCCCTGTGGGAGCGCTCAGGCACGGCGGGCGAGGGAAACGCCGGGGCAAAAATTACAGCTGGGGTGGTGTGAAAGGCCTCCCAGCTCCCCGTGCCCTCCGTCTGGTTCCCATTGAATCCTTCCCCAGACAAGCAGGGTGCTATTTGCCTGTTAGGGCAGTTTTACTGGAAACCCCTGAGACAAAACCTTGCTTTTGCAGGTAAAAATTGCTACTTTTGTTAATTTTGCCTTTAAGCATTATTAGTTAAATATTGTTTCTTTAAAAATGTATTTAATTTAAACTAAAATGCTGGAAATTTCCTTTCGAGAGTACTTTTTTTCATGCACATGAATATTAATGCCTTTCTCAGAGAGATCTACTTGAAAAAAAAAAAAAAAAACAAGAATAAATTAAATACCTACAGATTTTTCTAATTCCTCTTTTTGGTGACATGCCGTCATTACATCAAATTACTGAGATGTGCTCCCATTTTTTTGTGTGTGTGAAAATTATGGAATATAAAGTATATGTAAATGCAGCAAAAGGCTGTGAAGAAAGAACAGGGACAGGAGAAGCATTAGGTATTCAGCCAGCATCGTTGTGAGCCAATTAATCAAGCAGTGGCGAGGAAAGATGCAGAAACGATGAGTTCGCCCTTCATGTTGATGAGGCCGGTCCAGGGCAAATGCTGCTGCACCTGAGCTCGTAGTTAGGCATGCAGAAAGGAATCATGGGAATATCTTCACGCCTTTGTCTTTCTCGTGAAGGATGGAAAATGTCAAGCTGTTGTTTGGCTGCATGTGGGAGACTCGCTGAGAATTCGCAGCCTGGCGAAGCAGCCTTTAACTCTTTGTGGACAGGCTCTCCCGGCACATCTGCACCGAGCGCCGGCAGCCGCGGCCGCGGGGGGCCCTGCGGGGTCCTGGGGCTGTGGTTTTGGAGGGTGGGGGGGGTCTGGGGTCCGACTGCATCAGAAATGTTTTCGTGTGCCTCTCCCCGAGCCGTGCTCGCAGCACAAAGGGAAGGGGCGTCACGCCGGCAGGGAGCCCTTTCCTCCTCACCCCCTCACCCTCCTCGGGCCCCACAGCCACTGCATGGCCGCTGCTGTCCCCCAGACCCACACCTGGCTGCGGGACAGCGCCCCACAGCCCATCTCCCATGGGCAGAAACCTATCCTGATAAATAATAATAATAAAAAAAAAGTCGCTATCAGGGTTTGGTGCGTTGGGGCCCCCAGCTGCCTGCAGGGGGCTGCTGCCCCAGGCCCCCCAGCCCTGCTGTATGACTCCGGGTGCCCCTTTGGCCGCTGTCTGTGGGCCAGCAGGGGGGTGAGGGATGTGTGGAGAGCCCCAGGGGGCCCTCGGGCACAGGGCACTGCTGCCCAGAGCCAGCAGAGGAACAAGGCACACAAAAGTGTTTTTCACAATCACGCTCTGAGGCTGGCACAGGAGGCATGGAGGTGGGTGCGGGTAGGAAGACACGAGGTCTGCAGACCTTTGCCCACACCCCTCACCCAGCTGCGGTGCTGCAGATCTCTGCTCCTTCTCCTCTCCCACCTGTGGGCTCTGCCCTTCGGTCCTTGCTCCCAGGACCTGGGGCGTTCTCAGCTGCTCCTCGTGGTTGCTGACTTGGTGAGGACTATTGCATCCCGCGCACTGCAGATGACACGTTTCTATTTATAATTGCCTGCAAATAGTTTGCTTTTCCTTCGGCATCATGATTCTGTTGGCCTAAGTTCAACTCCTGTTCTCAGATAACTCCTGGATGCTTTTCTCTTATCACACCAGTAATTCCCCAACTGCACCGAGCTTCAGTACCTTGCCCATACGATAAACCGTATTTTTCTCAAGTAATCTGTAGCATTTTCCAAGGTTTTTGCCATTCCAATTCTGTCCTCTAATACATTCAGAGATGGTAAATTTATTAATTATATTTTTCCCATCACACAGGTTGGTAACACTGGATAGCACTGTACACAGGCTAAACCTAGTTACAGTTCTTCATTTCAAGAGCAAACCATCGATGACTAGTCTCTGACTGCAGTTTTTCAACTGGTTTTACACTCACCAAATAGTATTTTCATCTAGACTATGATTCCTCAGCTTGCTTGTGAGAATGTCATATAAGACGGTGTCAAAAATCTTATTAAAGTCAAGATATGACATTTACTGCTTCTTTTCTATCCAGAAGGCCTATTACCCTGTCGCAGATGAAAATTAGATCGGTTTGCCACGATTTGTTCTTGACAAACCCATGTTGGCTGCTACTCACCCTGTTATCTTCTTGGTGCTTATAAATAGTTTGTTTGATCATTTGTTCCAATATTTTTCTGGGAACTGAAGTTGAACTGACTTAAACTGATTATAATTTCCTACCTTCTCCTTCCCCTTGCGAGGCAGCACCGTGGCTGCGATCGGCACCACCCGGTGCCTCCTGTGCCTGCTCGGGGCCCCCCAAGATGTCACCGCTGCTCCCCAGCACCCGGCCATTCACCATGCCGGCCCCATAAGGGCTGGACTTTAACCCAGACGGCTCCTGCAGAGGAGTTCCTACAGCCCCCTGCCCTTCTCTGCAGCGCCCTTTGTCCCGGGAGGCCACGGTGCTCCATAGGGAGCTGCAGGGTGCCCCGAGGTGCCCGCGGGGCTCAACACGGCTGCACCATGGGCACCTGGGCAGTACCTGGGTGGGGGAGCACGGGGTCCACCGCCTGAGGCTTCTCATTATACAGAGAAGCATTTCCTTGTTTTTAATTAAATATAAAGACTATCTTACAGTTATAATTACTACCAGGTGGCTAAGGATTAAAGGGGCAGCATCAAAGGCTTGCCTGAGAGAAGCAGGGGCCGGGTCTGCCTCCTTCATCATAAATCACCAGGAATTTCTGTTCTCTGTGGCACGGGGCTGCCTTCCAAGTATTGCTTGGGCGCCGGTTCGAAATCCTGACCCTTACAAAATCCCTCTCCATATTTTAAAACAAGCGGAGCAGAAGAACAATGGTTAATAAATATCAACCCACTGAGATCAAAAGTTTCTGCGAGAGGCTGGGAGACTTGCAGCTGGGCGAAAGCCCTGCCTCACTTCATCACCGAGAGCCAGGTGAAGGTGGGAAGCTTCTCCCCACCTGGGACTGGGAAAATTGGCATTTCTGGTCTGTGGCCTCGATGACGGGCTTTGGCTCCTTTCTCAGTCTCGTTGATTTGTTATCGTCTTTGCTGAAAACAGCAACAAATGCTCCTGCTCCCACTCCTCACTGCTGGCATGGGTGGGACCCGGTGTGCCAGGATGACCCTGGGCTGGGGGCTGGGGCTCAGCTGGGCAGGAGAGGGCAGCGGGGGGACACAACCCTCTGCACAGCGAGTGCTGGCCGAGCCCTGCAGCTGCATGGCCCAGCGTGGGGACATGGAGCCGCTAAAATGGGGACCTGGGTGAGGGCCACACCTTGTGTGAGGCTGCGTGAAGCTGGAGTGATGGAGCCACTGCAGGTGGGGGGAATAGGGTGTAATAAGATCAAGGCTTCCATGGTGAAGGAAGGATGGAGAAACCTTCCCAGCTGCTGCCCTCAGCTGGTTGCAGCCCCCTCTGTGCCCCCCCAGCCCCACCTTGCCCACCCTGGGATGCCCTTGCTGGGCTCCCTGCATGGATCCTGCACCGTGCCCGGCCCTGGGGGGTCCAAGCAGCTGCTGGCACCTGCAGCCCTTGGGACCACCTGGCTGCCCCCCTGTGGGTCCAGCGGCCACCATGCAGGCTGCTGGCGGCCACCAGCCAAAGCCCGGCAGGAGCCTGCGGTGCCCCTGGGGCGGTGATGGGAGCCAGCGGGAAGCCGCTTGGTGCCTCTCCCAATCCCAGGCTGCCATTTCACTCTGCCTTTAATTTTATTTAACATCTCATTTGGTTTGCTCCGCTCAGGCCCTGCACAGCCCATCAGCGCGGCGGAGGGAGCTGACAGCCCCGCTGCCCCCGTGATGGATGGCGCCGCGTCCCGCCGAGCCGCGCGGGGGCTGCCGCCCGCTGCCCTGCCCCGCCGGCGCAGGGTGCCGCGCTCCTCACACCTCACCCTCCCCGGGGACGGCCAGGCAAACGCACAATAAGCTCTGACACAAATAGTGTTTATAAAATATTGCTCCTCTGGGACCGCCTTGCCTGCAGTCATCAGGATGCTACTAGTTGCAATAAAATGGAACTGCTCTTTTACTCCTCGGCACAATTACTGCCGGTGTCTGTTCCTTGACAGAGCGGGGGCTGCCGGACTGAGCTTTCTCTGATGAGGAAGCTAACTGGGAAGAGAGCTGCTTTTACCTCCCTGCGTGATGCCTGGCTTGCATAAGCAGCCTAATAAACCCTGCACAATTCTGCGAGACCTTTCGGTGCATACAGAGCAGCCCCGAGACCGGGCTGCGACAGCCAGATAGAAATGTTAGCTCTGCTCCAGAGGTCCGGGGGATTTTAGAGCTGGGATGAGATGCAATAGCGACGTTCCTTGCTCCCACACGTCACAACGACCGCAGGCAGGTTCGCACAAAGGATGGGTACATCGGCACCACGTCTCAGCTCAGAATCCCCGTCCTGCTGCGCCGCATCCCCCCTGCAGATCAGCCCCGTCCTGTGATCCCGTGTTTGCCTACCTCTGATAATAAATGCTGCGAGAGGAAAAGCAAAAAACATGCGGTCCAGGAGAATGCCAAGCAAATGGGAGTCCCGTCGCAGGAGCAGCCTGCTCCGATTGCAGCATAATTCATTTTACAATGTATAAGAAAAGTTGAGTTATTGGGACATGTGACATTTATTTAGTTACATATCTCCTGTGGGAGGTTTCTGGGGCCATTAATGTAGTGTATTTGCATGGCTAGTTTACATGCCTTTGCTTGTTATTGCTGTCTATATTCCATGCACCTCACACTCAATTTCAATTCAAAGTTTGGCAGTTGAGGTGTCACGACTAAAAAATGGAATGGCCTCCCTCAGAAATGAAATAATTTTGTTGTTCAGTTCCGAGCGATTTTGTAATTTCATGCTTGTGTATGATAATTTTATGCTGTCCTGCTCCACGTAACTCAGCTCTGCCAAACCCTGACAGGTGATAAATACAATCTTTTCCGCCCGGCATGCGACAGGCCAGTATGAGGAGAAGGGGAAAAAAAAGTGGCGATTTCACATCTGAGGTCTTAGCACAAGCGGAGCGACCGCAGGCCCATTCCTTCATAATTTCACGCCTGGATTCAGGCAGGCGCACCCCCTCTGCTGTGGCTGAAGGACCCAAGGGTCAAGGAAAGTGTCCTGGAAATGGAATAATGCTGGAAAGGAGCCAGCCGATGTTGTGTATGAAGGGAGAAAGTTATGACTTTGGTGTGTCCCCTTCCGAGGGCTCCTGGACGCGGTGCATGATTTAGAGCACAGCCTCTCTCTAATGGAGTTCAATAGAACCGTAACCTTTTGGAGAAATTATTTTTACAAATCTGTTAAACATTTGAAAGACAGCAATTTCCAATAAAAGAATATGAGTCCTTAACATTTATCACCAGGCTACAGATTTTATAACTGTTACTTCATATTGTTCTTGTAAAAAATGTTTCTCCTCCTGAGAGCAGATGAGTCAAAAGACTATTAAGGAAATGCCAGAGGTACAAGGGGGATATAATGGGTGCCAATAAAATGAAAGCAGAAGCAAACCATTTAAATTAAATTCAAGTGGTGATGAGAATCATCATTCCAACTACAAACCCGGAAAGCTAAACACCGCCGGGTAGCTCTGCGCCCGGCTGAGCCGCAGCCAGCGCCGGCCCCGTGCTGCTGGGGCAGGCAGGGCTGGACCCGCAGCCTCGGGCACTGCGGGGCCAAGATGCCAAACTGGTGGCTTTGGGGGAGCTGCTGGTGCAGGGAGGGAGAGGCACAACTGGGCTGAAGCTCTCAGAAGCACTGGGCAATTTCCCCACTTGAAGGGCTGAGACACCCGTGTAGTAACAAGTGCTTGTGTTAGTGGGAATGGCGATGGCACCTTGTGTGTGGCCTTGGCTTGCTGGAACTGCATCCTCTGCCATCCACGCCGTGTGGGTGCTGTGTCCTGTGCCTGCTCCTGCTCTGCCGGGAGCCGTGAAGGAGTGGGGACAAAGAAGAAAAGAGGCCTCTGTGCCAGGGCTGGTTCCTGGCAGCACCGTCACACCCTGAGCCCCAGCGCCTGCAGCAGCCGGCGCCGCATCCCTCGGGCAGCCGGCTGGAGCGGGCACTGCACTGCCCTCCAGGAGAGCAGAAGGCGAGGGCTTAATGCAGGGCCGCAGGGCCACGGTCAGCAAGCGCCGTGCCCAGCTGCTGGCTGCAGCCTGAGCCCAGCCGGGAGGGGGAGAGCTGCCCCCTCCCCAGCACGCCAGCCGGCGGCCAGCAGAGCTGGGCACCCCGCCACCTCCCATCTGCTCCCCAGCCCCTTGGAGAAGCCGCTCGCATACCCACTGCCTGGAGATAAAATCACTTCCAGGGCTGGAGGAGTCGGCGATGGTGATCGCTGGTATCTAATTCCAGAATGTAAGCTAAGAAAAATATGGGCAAAAACGCTTCTCTCCTTCCTCTCTCTGTTCTCTCCCACCTGCACTCATGCTGTGGGCAGTGAGCTGCCGAGGAAGCTGCAGCGTGCCCCGAGGGATGGGGAGGCTCTGCCTGCCCCCGTCCTGCCCCCAGCTGCACCGTGCAGGAGGGAGCCTGGGCAGCTCCTGGCACCACCAGGGAGCAGCTCCCTCACCTGGGATGTGACATTACCCTGGTATGGATTTACTTTTTTTAATTCTTTTAATTTAAAACTGCAAGTATGGAAGTAAAGAGGGAAGCCTGTAAGCAAAATGAAGCTTTTGTTTAGGGACAACTGAATAATTTCTTTTGCCTCTTCATTGTCATTGCCATTTTCATTTTGGGATAACCAGAAAGCTAACTCTTCTGATTGTGTTATTCTTGTTTTGGCCAGCAAACCGAGAGCTCAGCTATTGCCAAGCTCAGGTCTCCAGCCTCATAGTGATTCAGAACTGACACCTGGCTCCAGGCATGGCTTTGCATACAGGATCTGTCCTTTCCGGACCTTCCAGAGCTTCCCCATGGTACATGCAGAGCTCTGAGAGAAAGGAGAGGTTTGGTAAAAGCCCAGATCTGCAGGCAGAGCAGGAAGAGCAGGGCTGCACACAGCCGGCACTGCCACCCGACACGACCACGGCACGAGGGACTGGATCTGGAGGCTAACCCAGCTCTTGCCTCTGCCTGTGTACGCCCGTGTCCGGACTAACGATCTGCAAGAAGTGCAGGCGTGTGTCACGCTCTGCGTTGGAAGGCACCCACAGCCCCAGCTCTGATCGTGTTGTCTGCAAATACATTTTTCTAAAGGACACACATGAAAGATATTCTGAATCAACATGACTACAGCTCTGTTAGCGCAGGTTACCCTTAACCAGGAGGTCACTCCGCATCGCTGTGCTCACAAGACCAAAAATAATGTATTCAGCAGGAGCCGTGCTCCGGCAAGGCAGAGCGCACGCAGCCCGGCAGCGCGGGGCGGTGGCACCGGCTCCTGCCTCTGCAGGAGGGGCCTGGGGAGATTTATGGGGGTCTCTGGTGGTATTAAAAACAACTGTGAAGTGCCCAAGATAGAAAGGCTGTAAAAGTCTCTCTTGTGTCCCTGACGCCTCTGCGGGAGGATGCTTACCGTGTAGCCAGAGTTATGGATCTGTAATACACAATTAGGGTGTTGCAATAAGCATTTACAGGCTCAGCACATTCTGCAGTGACATTAAGAACCTCATGGAGCCTCCTGGTGAAAGCCACACGCGCTTGGTTTTCTTTGTCCCTGTAGCTTCTAACAGTGAAGTTATCTCTGTGATGAGGTCTCATAATGCCACGAACACCTCGAGCCTCGCTGACCATCTCCAGCCCCTGCCAGGGTCCTCTCTTTGTGCTACTGCAGCGGGGTGCTGCAGCATGCAGCTAATGTCACACCCACATTTGTGTCCATGGTGTGAGATGTGGCCTGGCGGGGCATGCTCCAGGCTGGTGCTAATCCCTGCAGATGAGCAGCACGGGCACAAACACGCTACGGGCACGGTGACCATGTCCTGGTGGCGAGCCGCCCTGCGAGCAGCACAAATGTCAGTCCGAGTGCAGCAGGCGCCTGCGTGCTGGTGTGTGTGGATTTGGGAGGCAGGAACTCCCTGCCAAGGATGTGCCTGAGCTGGAGAGACCGTGTGGCCAGACTGAACCTGACCAGAATTGATGAGCCAGTGAAATGTTCTGATCTATTTCTTTTGTTCCTAAATAAGGGAGCCTCAAAGCAAAAGGCTGCTCCAAGCTCTAGCTAAAGTTCACCAGGCACTCTGCTGAACGCTGCCATCAAAAAGCATGCTGTGCTCCCTCCTCCTACCCCATTCCTCATGCTGGCTTGCTGGCTTTGGGAAGTCACAGGCACTAGAGATGGCATTCAGAAGGGACAGAAAACCTGGTAACACTGAGCCAGGTGCTCTGCCACACGGCCGGCCTTGCATGTGAGCTGCCCTGCACCTCGCACTACCGAGAGCACTTCTCCCAGGAGCTCTGCTGTCCCATCCCCAGCACGCACACACCGTGGTCATGACAAGCTGCCAGCCCTACCTCGGGAAAGCAAAGGGGACACGGGGAATCGCAGCGCTCCCATGAGCAGCCCTGTGTGCGACGGGAGGAGAGCCACAAGCCCCTGGTGGGGCTCACACCAGGCCTGGCAAGAGGGCTAGGAGCCAGCTCTTCCTACACACAGCAGGGAAATCAGTGCAAGGAGCCGGGGCAGCCAGTGCCAGCTGCACCCACGCTGCTGCCCTCAAACAGCCCAGCACCTGCAAGAGGGCTCGTTGATACTGGGCGCTTGGGTGCTGCTCCTGCAGCGCATCCTGAGGCTTCCCAGCACCTTTCTGACGTAGCCCGGGGTGGCCAAGGGGAAGGCGCACACCCCGGGGGAAAATGAGGATTGTGCCCAGTGCTGCTTGTGGGCAGCAAAACCCGTGAGCATGCTCAGCCCCTTCCCTGGGCTGGCTCTGCCCAGATCTGCGAATTAACGGCATAACGCAGCGTCGTTCTGTATGAAGCAATAAATTAGAGTTGATCTTTTTTTTTTTGCATATTTTTACACATCACATATTTAATGTCTCTCTGAAAATATAAATAAAACATACGTAACCATTAGAAATCCTTAGAATCTGGGAAGCGCCTAAGAATTTATTTGTTTTCAGGAGGATCATACATATTGTATTAAAACTATATAAAGGGTTTAATAAAATGGCAAAAATAAAGCAAGAGCGAAGGCTCTCAATCTGCACCGAGAGGAGGGAAGTGATCTTTCTTTGATGCCTATTAAATGTTCCAGCAGATGAAACCCTATATTCTGCCAGGAAATGAGTTTGCCACAAGCCGATTGGGTGCTGTCGTGTGTGCTCGACTTTACCACTGTCATTCCTCTTCTTCGAGCAGCAATACATTACGCCGCCTCCATTTTTCATTCCTCACTGCCCGAAATGCAAATTTTCTCTCTGTTGTTTATATTAGGTTTTCAAATATATGGAAATCCAGATATCTGGAGGAAAATGTCAGGGCCAGAAATACTCGTGATCTGTCTTTTCCCCAGCCTGACACTTTTCTCCATCACTTACACGGAAGCATGTGAGGAGTATTAACAGCAGGACGGGCTGGAGGTGTGCAGCCGGAGCTGCAGCTCTGTGGGACATGGGGCAGCAGCGGGCTGGGGCAGCTTGCTGCCTGCTGCAGCTCGGTGTTTGCACAGGTTTTTTCGCCTCTGTAAAACTAAACGTGTGGCCTGGGGAAGAAAAAGGCCACATTGTGTGGGAAGGTGTTGGAGCGAAGGGGACCGGGTGGTGGCTCTAACAGGAGCCGTGGGAGGGCCAGCAGGGCCAGCCCCGAGCACCAGCACCCGGCCTGAGCCGCGGCACTCACTGTCCTGCTAGAGCTGGCGGAGATGTTTGCTGGGGGAATAGCTCTGGAAAGGGCCTGCAGCAGGATCTGCCCTCCCCACGTCTGCTGGCTGCAGACGCCTCGCTCCTGCTGCTGTGGCCCCGCAGGTCGCAGTGAGCTCACACATCAGTGCCGCTGCTTCCACCTGGACACCAGGTCTCAGCACACTGTCAGTGAGAAGTAATGTGATTGCAAGAGGAGTTTAAGGCCAAATTAGACTTTTGGAGTCCCCCTAAGTTTTCTCAAGTGAGAGGTATGCAAATAATACAGAACAAGGCTAAGCAAACAGCACTCGGTGCTTTTAGCTCCGAGGTGTTGGAATCGTCCCCTTTCCCTGCCGACCTACCCTGGCTGTGTCCTCCCCCCAAGGACCCCCCACCTGCTGCAGCTCTTCTGCTGCATCCCAGCCCTCGGAGCCAGTCACCGTGCTGGTTATACTGGGTAGACCCAGAGCTGCCCAGCACTGAGTCACAGGCACGCAGAGGCTCTGGCGCTTCCAAACCCGGGGTGTTTGGTGCAGCTGGCTCCTGCTGCTGGGCGCTTGCTGACAGCACCGCTGTGTTCAGGGACGTGCGTGGCCGTGGGCGCTCCCATTGCTGCCGGGGCTGCGGCGCTCAGCATCTCACTGAGCTGGGCTGCTGGAGCAGCACACAGGCTGACACGGGTCACAGGTTAGATGAGAGCAATCCATGTCATCAGGCACCTTGCCATCCCCTGGGAGCCGAGGAGGAAGAAGTGGCGGTGTGAGAGGAGGGGAAAGCTACCGTGGGTGCATGGGCTGTGAATGACACGCCGATAATGAATGTGAATTGCATCCATTGCTTCTCCATGAATAAGAGAGCTATTTTAGGCTCTGGCAACTAGAAAAAATGATCAGAAAGCAAAAATTGTTGTTTCCCAGTGTCGGAGAAAGCCTGATGTGCCCTATATGGTGCAGTGAGAGTCCTTCCAGTGGGCACCGGGGGCTGCACACGTAGGTAACCAGCACTGCACGCAGCACAGCAGCTGTTCCCGAGCTGTTTCTCCGTGCACGTATGTGGAGAGCTGAGGAACCAATGAATAACAGAAAATTCCATATTAATGAGTTTTTATTACATCTCTTTCACATTTCTGAATGAGTGTGTCATTCAAGACTGAGCTTCTAATGCTTTGCCCACACTGATGGTTTTCACAGAGAAACTGCCATGGAGCAGCTCACTGCTGGTTATCTCCTGCTCTCAGCACCGCTCTCATCTTGAAGACCTGCAGAGGTAAACCAGTCCCAGACAGGTTATGTGTTCTGAATTTTGCAGTCAAGTGTAGACTGTGAAACTTGTTGGACATACTTGAGTACAGTATCTGCTTTCATGATCAGGCCAGTGCCACCACTTGAACACAGGTGCAAAGAAAATTGTAAAGGTTTGCAAACATGGTTACACTGAAATCTATGTTTGAATGAAATTTATATACACAGAAATGTTTTCATCTGTTTGCTTAGCTCTGCACAAACACTCCTTCAAGCACTTGCACGTGGAACAGCAGAGGTTATACAACCTACACACACACAAAGACCACAGTCTTTTTAACTGGATGTTTTAGTATCTAGCACAAAACGGTATTTCTGAAATCACAGGAAAAAATCTAGGATTTAGAAACAAGCAAAAAAATTAAACCTGTGTGCTGAACATTGTTATCTGTCCCACTCCAAACACACGGAGAAAGCTCTGATGCAGCCCACAAGTCCAGAGAGCGCACGTGAAAGACTTTGCCCGGCTGCCCCTGGTTTGCAGACCACCGTGTCTGCAGGACGGGTCCTCTTCCAACAGAGGCACCTTTTCAGAATGAAATTTGCATCCTTGTAGCAAAGCTATTCCTTTTCTATGTGACTCATAAAAGCCTCAAGCATATGCTTAAGTTTAAGCCCCTGCTGAGCTGAAATCGCTGGGTGCTCTGCTTCACCAGAGCTACACTTGGAGTGGCAGAGTGGAAATCCTGACGTGCATCTCACTGTGACACTGCAGTGAGTTATCATCTCAGGGCTCCTCTGGTGATGGCACCACTGCCCATTTATTCACACGCACTCAGAAAAGGCCTTCCCTGAAATACAGAGAAACAGTCCTGATCGTGGGGCTTTGGCCGTTTCTGCGTGCTCCACACAGGAGCCCCGGACACAAACAGGAGCTTTGTGTGGGTGCTGCCCCTCCTTGTGCTCTGGCTTGAGTTTCCAAGCACTCTGTCCCAGGCCAGCATACTGCTTGCCTGGGGATGTCAGGCAGGCATCAGAGACGATGCAGTGATGAGCTTGCTTACCTGTGCAAACAGGAGACAGCAATTCTGAAACGAGCTTGTACCTTTCTAACACGCTTCTGAAACCTTAGTCGAAGAGCAGCAGTTACATGACTCAGCCAACCATAATTACCATGCACAGGTTTTTCCTCCCAGGGAGAGGCAATCGGGAAGTACATCTGGCCAAGGAACATGAGATCCAAGGATCTCTTGGGGAAGGGGGTTAGTGCTCTCCGTCCCCTCTGCTGGAGGTGGCTGCTTTTTCCCACGGCGAGGTGTTAATATTCTCTGCACTTGCAGAGACGGCACCAGGGCGATTTCAGCCTTCTCTCCTGTTCAGCTTCCCCTTCCAAGGCTGTGCGTTTTGGCAGACTTCTTGTTCCAAACCAGTGGACCTTGTTACATGTCCGAATGTATAATCCAAATCTCCCTTTCTTGAAGAGGCAGGAGCTGGGATAAAGCCCTGTGTACCTTAACTCCTTTAATTACCAGCTCTAACTAAGCTCTCTGGAAGTTTTCTTTCAGCTCGTATTTTCCTCCTTCCCCTGCCAGCTCCACCACCTGCCACAGACCCAGGAATGCCTGGGCACGTTGCCCCCTCCCTCGGCAGCAGCAGGGGAGCCTCGGGGGCTGTGCTGGAGGCACGGCTGCGTTCCAGAGGCTGGCAGAAGCCACCAGGACAGTGCTAAGAAGAAGCCAGTTTTGCCCCCAGAAGCACGTCTTCCCCTGACACTTCCTCACACGCAACCTTGGCTGAAAGGTGGCACAATCTTTTGTGAACACCTTAGAGCCAGTCCAAGGCCATAAGAGACCGATAAGGAGAATGAGCAGTTTCTTAGCTCCTGTCCCTTTTCATGAAGACAGATTAGGCAACCTGAGCAACTTTCCTGATATTCTGCACCCCAGTGTGTTATAATATAGCTAATCCGCACCTCTCCACCTCACTTTATTTCTGTGCTTTTGGCTTCTTTCCTTTCTTTCTGTTGGCAACAAGTTCAAATAATAAAGATAAGAGTAAAAAGAAAGGAGAATCACTGTAGCCACACTGAGATCCTGAGCTGGAAAGCACCACGCAAGCACAAAGAGCCAATAGATCACTTTTGAATATCCCATCACTGAGAGCGAGGAGAGAGCTGTCCACAAGGTAGCTCCGAGCGTATCTGGTTTGAGGCTGATAGCAATTTGCAATAGTTTTATTTCACCAGAATGAATTAGTACAAGAAAATAATTTGTAGATTAAAACAATTCCTTCAGCAACATATGACTCAGAGTGAGGCAAAGAGCCAGTGCTGGAAGTTAAATTATTTGCAGCTTTGCTCGGCTCTCGGGCAAGGTCTGTTTTGAAGTTTGCCCTAATGAGACACACGGACTTTGTGCTGGGACACGTGGACATGGGAAGCTCAGCCACAAGCTGGCCCCTGCGTTTGACTCTCGAACAGTCCAGATTCCAAATGAATGTTGTATTCACTTCATACAGGTAAACTTAAGCATCTTGGTCACCAGAAGCTGGACTATTCCCACACGTATTGCACAAGCCTGAGAGATGTGAGGAAGGACTTCAGGCTTTCCCCTCAATTCATTGCAGCTGCAGGTGATGCATCAGAGTGAAGGCTTTCAGCTGATGATCTCCACAAACAGGCCATCCATCATTAGTGAAGGTCAAGTAGCAGATGATTTCCATCATTTTACAATCATATACTTCCCCCCTTGCCCTTGGTAGAGCCTTCAAAAGAAAGCTAAGCCCTTTCTTGTGTGTGTTTTTAGCTGCCTAGAGAGTGTGCTCAGTGCACTTGCTAGAATGAATCGTGGTGGAGAGCACATCTGAGTTATGCTTGGTCCAGAAATGCATTTGGAGGGAGAAGACAAAGATGATAGTTGCAGCCAGCTTATTCCAAGATACCTCTTAGTCACAGATGTCTTGGAATATTTTGGTTTCCTTTTATCCCCCACCAAGGCCTGAAAATAGGGGCCAAAATGGATCATCAGACTACTGAGGTTGGAAGAAGAGCAGAGCAAGGAAAGGAGCTGATAGGGCAAGAATTTAGCGTGGGCTCATCAAATATAGAAACAAGAAAGGAAAAAATTCAGGGTGTGTTTTTGGATAACTTCTTGTGTTTGACCTACTTAAGTCCTGTCTCTTGAGAATGAGTTTCCACCCAGGCTGGTCTGGAAACCTGGCTGTAGCCAGGACGGAGCTGCCCTTGGGCTCCCTGGCTCCATGCCACGAGCTGCTGGCTGCCTGCGCCTTGTCCCACCTTGTGCACGGGCAGGTTGGGAAAAAACCTCTCCTGCACCCAGCAGTTGTACTCTGTTTTCTGCCAGAGTAGAAAAGGAGAGCTCCTACCTGGCTGCTGTCGCTGAGGAGAAGCGCTGTGTCTGGAGCACGCACAGGCGATTAAATGTGTCATGTGTGCATCATTTAAATTAACGTTGCTAAAACAACAATGCTATTTTTAATATTTAAAGAGCCTCTTTGAAGAGTAGGAGAATCTGTCACCTTTCCTGGTGGATTTGAATCCTGTGTTCTGAGAGTTTTTCTTCTCTGATTAAAGGAGTTGGCTGTGCGAGGAACAGCTACACATGATGTGCCGGGAGGGGGTGCGGGACCAGGACGCATCTTTGAGGATGCAGCCAGGCTGATTTTCCAGGCTTTCCTTTGTGGAGTTCCTGCAGGGTGGTGTCCTTGTGCCAGAAACCAGGGCAGCTGGCCAACCGCTGCCCTCTGCTCACCTGCCCCTTGCTCTCTGCTGGGACACCAGGAGCAGTTGTGGAGCATCTCGGGGGCTGTGGCACCGCAGTGACAACGCTCTTTGTCTTGCTGCTTGCTGGGGACTGTTTCCTCCCACAGCTCTCCTGTCCCAGCTGGGGAGGGGTCTCCCTCTGGTCCCCACATCTCCTGTCACAGCAGGGCTGTGAGGGCTGCAGCCAGTGCTGAACCTCTCGGCTCCCTCATGGTGCCAAATGGCCACGAGCCTGGCACCGTGGTGCTCCTGGGCAGGGGGGCTCTGAAGTGGGGGACCCTTAGGGCTGGGGCTGCTCCATGGGGACCGAAATGCACCAGCCCAGGTCTCCCTGCTCGGTGTGAGCTGCCACAGGGGCAAACCAGAGCCATGTGTCCCATCTGAGCGAGGTCTGGGCGAGTCTCCGTGCGCCTCGCAGGCAGCGCCTTCGCTGGTGCGGCAGCAGGGGGCTGGCCTCTGGCAGCACAGGGAGCTCCCCGTCCCCGTGCAGCTGCTGACCCCTCTAATCCAGGTCCCCTCTCGGCATTGCCTGCCTGCCCCGCCGTGTTTGTGCAGCTGGCTGCTCCTGCCGAGCTGCACAACCAGTGGTTGTCTCTGCTGGGTCTCGGTCTGCTTTTTTTTGGAGCGGGCCTCCAATTTGTCAACAAGGCTTTGAGTTCAGGTCTCCTCCCAGTGGTCTTATACTCCCCAACGGCCATAAGTCTTCTGCAAACACAGCTGGCATTCTCCCTTTCCCCCAGCGCGGGGTCAGCAGGAGCACAGAGCAGCCTCTGACCCACCTCCCCTGCAGCCACCGCTGCCTATTGATGTTTGACTCCGGGAGCTCCAGAGGTGGCGATCCTGTGTCTGGGGCTCGCACGCCTTTCCTCCTCGCCCCGATTTCCAGCCAGATGATGTTTGCTGTGAACAAGGAGCGGGAGCTGCTCTTGGAGCCTCTGCAGGGACCAGAGGCCAGGAGCCAGCCCTTGACCTCTCCAGCACCAGCTCTCAGTGCCCCTCCGTCCCTGCTAGGAGTGTGGTGCACTGAGTGGGGGCCACTGTCAGCCGTGCCGAGTGGGGAGCAGCTATAAATGGTGTTGGAGGGAAAGGACTATTAGGATTCTGTAGCTCTGAAAAATACATAAGTCTGAAATAAGACTAATGAGACATTTACTGGTGCGGTTGGGTTGCATTAATGACCCTTCAGAGGATACAATTGCAAAAGGCTTTCACTGTAATTACCACACTAATGATCAGCAGTGACATCATTTTAGACCAAATGCAATGCTTGTTTTGGATATGTTTCAAGATTGGGACCTCTCCACGGCTGCTGTATCAGGCCCATCAGCATTATTGCCTGTCTCCCTGCTCTGCTGGCCATCTTTCTTAGCTGCCTCTTTGGCTACTGGCTTCCCTCCAGCCTGGCCCCAAAGCCCAGCGTTCCCCAGCTTTTTAAGGTGCTTCTGGGACCATGAGCTCAGAGCTGCGGTGTGTCAGCACCAGCTTCCCTTCCTGAGGCTGGGCATAAACTGAAGGAGGAGAGAAGCAGGGGCAGAGCCACCACGTCCTTTTGTTCTGTGAGCATTCTTAAAAGGCTTTTAATAAACAGTGATTTATTATCTCCTGGCATGGCCGGGAGCACAGCTGCACCGTGCAGCCTTTGAACAGGACCTGCTCCTGGGTGCACTCTTACAGCCGGTGGGGACAAGAGGATCCAGATCTTCCCCAGATCCTCTGGGCTTGGAGGAACATATTAATTAACCTCATTAGCTGGGATCATTCCAGCGCCACAGGGAAAGGGTCTAACAGTGGCTGAGCCTGCGGTCCGGCACAGGGGAAGGGCTCTCTGCCAGCCAGCACCGGGCAGGGATGGGGCAGAAGGTGTGCGGTGGGGCTGGGGGCAGGGCACGGCGGGGGCAGAGCCCCTGGGGGGCTGGCAGGGGCCTGGGGTGTCTGTGAGCCCTTGTGTGCGCCCCTGCCCCTGCTTCCCCTTGCTGGGGATGGCACTGACAGCCGCTTGTTAAGCCTGACAGAGCATCAGCTTTGAAGGAGTCGAGGAAAGCAGGGCTTTTTAATTAAAAAAAAAAAAAAAAAGCAAGTCATGATTTCTGCCTTTCCTGCTCGGCTCTCCTGGAAGCAGCATTCCTGCTGCAGCATGTACGAGCAGCACGGTGATGGCCCTGTCATCCGTGCCCATAGGCTACTGCTCCCTGCCCCAGCCCTCCCACCAGGGTTTGCCTTTGAAGGCGAAGGCGCCGCTCTGTGACTGTCCTCGGGGACGTTCATTTTCTCTCCTGCAGACCTGCTGCTTGTCACCAGCGAACATCCCGCCAGGCTCACATTGTCCACTCGTCCCCGGCAGCATCCAGGAAAATCTTGGTGCCGATAGCAGGTATTGGCAGGGGGATCCCCCCAGAAGGGGGGCGAGGGTTTGGGAGCCGTTCCTTGTGGTTACCAGTCAGGCTCCGGGGGCTGCTCGGTTTATGCAGAATGCTAAGTGACTTTCATTCTCTACCTGTGATTTCCTGACAGGTATGTGGAGTTTTCTTCTTTTGGAGCTCATTCTGTCTCTGAAGAGGGTGAATGGTAATCAGGAGTGTTGTCTCGGGTGAAGGCACTTACGACTCGCAGCCATAAAACACGAGTCTTTATCATAAGGGAAGCAGAGGGGAGCATTAATCCTCGCAAGGAAGTGAAAACAGGCACCAACATCCATAATCACTGCCTTCCTTAATTCCTAAGCCTCCCTAATCCATCTCGCACTCCGTGTTTGTCAGGGCACCCAGCCGACACAAGCCAGAGCATCCTGCCCCCGTGTCCCCCGCCCGAGGTGCTGCCCGCTGGTGCTGGCCGGGTGCCCTGCTCCCGCTGTGCCCCCCGGGCTGCTGCAGCACCGGCCGTGGGCTCAGCCCTGCCTCCGACACATGCCCGGCTGGGCTGATCCCCTGGCTTCGTTTCTGAGAACCCCCCCACAGGAGCTTTTGCAGAGGAAGATTTCTCCGTTTCAATTCCATTACCTCTGAAAATCCGTGAGGCTTTTGGAAAACGTCGCTGTTGACATTCAGAATAATCTCAGACATCCCCTCTGCTGCTCCCGCTCCCAGGCCCTGCCCTGGCACCGCTGAGCTCCCGGCCACGTGCGGCACGCGGTGCTCGCAGCCCTGATCCCCATCCCACTGCGCCCGCTCGGAGCCCAAGGGCTCGCTGAGGGCCGTGCTCTGCGGCAATGGGAAAAGCAAGCCCTGGGAAATCAGCGTTTTGAGGGATTTACTGGTTTCTTCATAATTCAATGGGGAGTTTTTATATTGTTTTTAATATCAACATTTCATTTTCATTTTATCATTTCCTTTGTTGTTGTTGTTGTGTTTTTTTTCCTCCTTTCTTTTGACTTCTGAAATAGAATGTGGTGAGATACCTGAAGTAGGAAAACTGAAGAGTTGTCTTTTGAAATATTTTTTTAAAAGATTAAAAATTAATGCCATTTAAGGGCAAAATGAAGTTTCAAAGCCTCGAAATTCTCCATGAAATGGAAATGTTACTTTTGTTTCGGCGCTGGCTACAACACATCGAAGTCCAAGGAGGGATGTTTGGCCTTTGTAAAGGTCCTCCCGAGCGACCCGTTTGGGTCACGGCGCTGTGTTTTGGAGGCAGCTCTGACTGTCAGTGTACCTCTGTCACAACAGGACGTATAAATCTGCAGAGTAACTTCTGTTAGATGCTACCAGGCTTGGGGGGTTTTACAGTCAGATTTACATCTCGGGCTATTTTTGCTGAAACCTTCGCACTCCAGTCAATGACTAAGTGCGTATTTGTGCCAGGAGTGCAAGATCCCTGCTGCGCCTCCGGCACCGGCACGGCCTCACCCAACGCACCCCCTGCCCCACCTCGCCCGGTGTAAGTCAGCTCGGGGGGCGCAGTGTGGGGCTGAGGGAAATGGGCTGGAGGGGCCCGTGGAGAGGGTCCCGAAATGCTGCCAGCCCTGGGTGCAGCACGTGCTGGTGGCAGGCGCCTGGAGGAGCCGCGGCCGCTGCCCGCTCCCCAGCCCGCTCAGGTGCTCGGCGGCAGCGAGGAGCAGGGGGGGCCGGGGGGGTTCGATTCAAGGTCTGTTCACTGCTTGAGCGATCAACATCATTTCCATACTATAATTACATTGCCCAATCCTCTCCTGATTTTACTGCTATCTTGTAAGGCGTCCCGGTTGTGAGTAATTTAAAGCTATATGAGATGTCAGGCTCTGTGAAACAATCACCCCTCAAAGAAATATGGCCTGAGATAATAATTGATAAGTCCCATTAGGCAATGGGGCCCGCTCTTTCCTACTTGGCCTCTTCGGAGACGGCCTTGTTGGTTCACTTAATGCAGATTTTGTCACTGGGCGTCATTGAGAGCAGCACGCCCAGCCCGTGCCAGCAGGGCACACACGGGGGGACCCTGGGGTGACACCGGGGAGCGAGGGGAGCCGGCAACTGCTTGCTGCAGGGCAGAGCAGGGGTAACCGGCACGGTTCAGCCTCCCCCTTTCTGGGATCGCTGCGTTTCCACCTGATTTATGGCCGTGTTTTCACACAGCACACATTATCAGCGTTCGTTACCACCTGCATTTGCTCAGTGGGTTTTGTCTCCGTGCTTTCTCCTCCATCTCATGTGCAGCGGGGAAACTCTGGGGCACCTCTGCTGAGCCCTGGCCGTGCTCCACCTCCTGCTGCCACCGCTGCCCCCGTGTCACCTGGGATCAGCAGGGGTGTCCCCATTCCTGTGAGGGCAGCTTGTCCCTGCTGCGCCGGCACGTCGACAGCTCTGCCGTGTGGTGTGACCTCTGTGGGGGACACCTCTTTGGGACGTGGGTGCCAGCAGCCACCCTGGCCCAGGGCACCCTCTGCAGGGATAATGTCCGGGCATCTGCTTGCTCAGGCCAAAAGCTGTAGGATGCCTGAGAAGCCACGTCTGTGTGGAGCTGTGTCACAAGGGCTCCTTCTGACCAGCTGTGCCGGTGCAGATTTGAGATAAGTGAGCCTGTCAGTTCCTTCAAGCTGCAGCTGCATGTGGGTGTGCATACACTCACACTGGTGTGTACCCGTGCACACACACATGCACACACCCACCTGCACCTAAATAGACACGTCCGTGTGTGTCTGTGTATGTACCTGTGTACGTGTGCACAAATACCGGTGCTCCTCCCATGCCCACTCTCCAGTGCCTGATGCCGGGGTCCTGTGCCCTGCCTGTGCCCACCCGGGGCTCGGTCGCCCCCCTCATGCTCTGCCCGGGCCACCAACGCCCTGCCCTGGTTTCCCCATCCCCGTCCTCACCGCCCGTCTTGGCTGCAGAGCTCCGTGCCCGCTCCCCGCGGCGCCCCACCGCAGAACCGTGTTTTATTCCTGTCACTGGATCTGGTGTTTTTTAATTCCACGTCTGCTGCTTTTTAATGATTGTACAGCTTACAAACTCTCTTCCTTTAAACTTTTAAATTTTTAATTAGGTAAGAGAATGTAAACTTAATTTTTTGTTGTCTGAAAGATATGAGAGGTCTTGCCCATGACAACAGAATGAGTGATGAATTATGCAAGTAGCGAGGGAAAAGCTGGCTTTTTTGATGTGCTATTTTATAATTGCATAAACTACTGCACTCCTGAATCGGGCAAACATTATTTTACACATTCAGTAACCTTTAAAAAATGGTGACAGCTAATTTATGATGCTCTGTAACAACAACAAAAAATTACAACAAGAATTTTAAGAAGTCTACAAAACTTGAGCGCTCTCTCCAGAAGATGTGGAGAGTTCAAAATAGCACTGCTGTACGGAAAAAGAGAGATTTTTTTTCTTTGTATTTAGGCATAAATACCACAAATTAATAGAGGTGCTTATGGAGGTCTTAATTAGAGAGGGCTTCTAACCTTCAGAGCAGCTTTATCTTATCTGACGGAACAGGATTCGGCATGGCGAAACCCTGATCTGTGAGACCTGCACTACGAAAATGAATGTTCAGCCAGCCGTGGTGTGACGTTGGGGTGGAATGTGGAGCATTTTCACTTCATGTTAACTTTAGCCTATTTGGAAAACAAAACACTTTCCCGGGAGGAATTTCAGTATCTGAAATCTTTTTTCTCTCCCCCGGAGCTGGTTCGCAGAGACGGAAATCTGTGTTTCACAGAACGGAAAATTTCAAGAAATGTTCCAATTCATAAACACTGAAACAATCTTATTAGAATGACACAATCTGACAGCTGTTAAAATATTATAATAAAATGTAAGAAAAAGGAGAAATATACCGTAATTCATTACTATATTTGAAATGTTTGAGAGAGTAAAGAAAGTCAAAACGGATCAGTTTTAATCCTGGATTATTTAATTGAAAACTTCATCACGATGAGCAGGTCCCCTCGGGATGTTTTGATGGGGATGTGAAGGCACTTTTGGAAAAACATCTGGAGCCGGAACAAAGTGATGGTTTCCAAAATCAGCCCCAAATACAGGGCAGCTGCTGCCCCTGCCCCGGGCACGGCTCCGGGCACCTGAGCGCTCTTCGGTCATGGCACCAAGGCAAGGGCTGTTCTGGAGGTGTCCTGCTGGTGTCCCATGGTGTCCCACTGGTGTCCCACTGGTATCCTATGGTGTCCTGGCAGTGTCCTGCCTGCTCAGGGCTCTGGTTTGCCTTCCAGACCCCCGGGTCCTGCCAGCTTTGGGCCATGGCTGTTTGTTGGAGGAGCAGTTCTGATGCTGGTCGGTGCTTTCCTGGGCTCCCTCACACCACGGCTGGCACATGAGTGAGTCCAGGAACTGAAACTTCCCGAGGCTGCGCGTTCTGCTCGTCTCTCCCATCGCAGGTTCCCTCGGGACCACGCAGAGGAGCGGGGCAGCCGGTGGCAGGG
The DNA here is from genome assembly GCF_963932015.1 of Anas acuta. Lineage (NCBI taxonomy): Eukaryota > Metazoa > Chordata > Aves > Anseriformes > Anatidae > Anas > Anas acuta. The sequence continues at coordinate 862,618 of NC_088995.1, forward strand.
GCAGCACCACACGGGGAGGGGGTGCTGGGTCAGCTCAGCCCCACCTGGGCCCAAATGTTGTGCTGGGAGATGGCTGGAAACCCTGCGTTCGGTGAGTGATTGACACTTCGCCCAGCAACACACACAAAAGGGGCCATCCTTTTGCTTGTGAAGCTCCATCAGAGATCTGTAGCAGCAAAATAAAAATGCAAATGTTTATCTCAATTCCTCTTTCAGTCTTGAGTGCTGGTGAAAGCAGCTTTACAAATTCAGAATCCATTGCCTCCCTGGAGAAATCCCAGCACTGTTTTGTAAGCAAAAGTAAAAGTCTTTGCCACACAGCTGCTGTGAAAGTTTTGACAAGGAAGCAACTGCTTTTAAGCTAGATGGGTGGCGTCACCGCTGGGACCCGCTCCCTGCTGGCTGAGGCCGGGCAGACCCCCAGGACCCTCGGTCACCTCGTGCCATTCCCCTCTTGGTGCTGGTGCTGGTGGGTGCCTGCGCTGCTGCACGTGGCCCCGGCCCTGCCATCGCAGCCAACCCAAGCACCCACCGCCTGCACACGGCAGCACCAGCAGCGCTGACCCCGCTGGGTGATGGCTCACAGACCCCGTGGCACGGAGATCAGCACCCATGGCTCCAGGTTCTGCTGGAGGAGGCATTTGTGTTTTGGCTGAGCATGTTCCAGGCTTGCTGCCTTCACTTTGAAATCATCTTTCCCACCTCTTTCTCCCTCTCGTTTGGGTTGTAAATTTGCTGCTATTAATTAATTTATAATTAAGTTCTATACACCAACCGCTCACTCTAACAGAGCTGATTTCAGATAATCTCGGTTTGTCAAAATATGCCTGTCTCCTTTCAAAGCTGCAAGGAAAACACTGTGCAGCTTCAGGTTTTGAGATGTTAAACAGAGAGACAGTATGAGTATTTGCCCTGGAGGAGTCAGCTCAGCCGAACGAGACAGAGAAGAAAAATACAGCGTATGATTTTTGGCAGCAGGCAGCGTTTCCACTCCTGCAGCCCCGGGTGTGCGGCCGGGGGGCTCTGGCCGCGGGATGGGCAGCAGCGGGGGCTCTGCGCTGCTCCCCCTGCAACCCCCAGCCCCGCAGCCCTCTGTGCTGCCCCCGTCCCGAGGCCTTCAGCACGGCCTGGCGTAGCACGGAGCCTGTGGTGCGGCTGAATTAAATAATAACTAATCCCTGCAGGAAGTGCTTAAAGTCATATTTAATATGTACGCAGACTATAACCTGTTTGCTATCTAATTGGCTGCAAACTAAACAAGCCATAGATATCCAATTATGTGATTGTATACAGAGCATCCTATGTCCTGCCGTAGCTCAGAGGCTCAGGGAAGCATTTAACTGCTAATAAACAAGGTGCTTGGTTTAATTTGAAAGGTTATTGCAGTTTAATATGACTCAATGGCGGTGAGCACTCGCATGGCGCGCTGCTGGGGCCATTATCATCCACAGGCAGCGTGTGCAGCTTCCCAAGCATCTGGGCAGTCAGAAACCCTCAGGCACAGACGCGGGATGTAATCGGGGTGGGTTTGGATGTAATCGGGGTGGGTTTTGCTTCCTGGTGGTCCCACTGGCCCAGATGGGAGGTGGGAGGCTGCTGGACGGATGCTGCTTCCTTAACCCCAGGGAAAGTAATGAGGAGATGGCAGCCAGGAAAAGCGTGATTTCCTCTCTGGACTTAAAAATGGTTTACACAGCCTTGAAAAGTGGAAGGAAAATGGATAGAGAGAGGGGACAGCTCGGGGACAGCTCGTGCAAATGAATGGAAGGGAAAAGGAAATGGCACGTCAGGAGCTGCGGAGAGCGCACCAGAAGCAGTGCAGGGAGTGCCTGCAGCCCGTGGTGAGGCGATGCTGTGCTCGGCAGGGTGACACCGAGCTCGGCCCGGCACAGGGCGTGCTGCTCCCAGCCCCGCGGGGACAGGCAGAGCCGGCGGCACGCGGCGGTCGGCTCACGGTGTCTGCAGAAACTTCCACATAAGGAGATCCTGCCGGGGCTGACACAAAGCAGAGAAGCTGCAGCGCCGCGGGAGAGATAAGGGTATTTGGATGGGGAACATCTGCAGAACTTTTGCTGTAAAACAAAAAAAAGAAAGAGCTGTCCATGGGGAGGCCGTGCTCTGAAGCTATAGAAGGAAATGCTTTGTCCTACAGCAGCAGGCTGGAGCGTGGCACTCGATGCAGCTCTCTGTGGGTTTGATGCTCATGGGGTCAGCTCCCACAGCTCCCTCGTGGCACACACGCAGCTCATTTTGTCGCAGCCGAAGGGAGGTGCGCCTGGTGATGCCCCACTGCTAGCTATGGACCCGCCACCCCAGAACATGAAGAAGCCGGAGAGAGGTGGAAATAACACGAGAGATACCCGCACTGTTTCTTTCCGGGAGTAGCAGGAGCTAAGAAAAACAAACAAGTCTAACTAAGTGCTTTGGCAATTATACAGACAAACAAATCACTTTCCCAAATTGCTTCTTTGGGGAATTACGGCTCCTGGAAATGAAACACAAACAGATTATTAAAAAAGAGCTTCCCGTTGGGAGAGAAACAGTATTTACAAGAGAAGATGTGCCTAGCTGGACCTCTAATTGCTGTTCATTATCTCATATTGATTTAATTAGTTGCTGCACTCTGGTCTAAATTGCCTGCTGTCCTCAGCAGGGATTTAGGCACCGGGCACGGTCCCTGGCCGGGAGCGGGGTCCCAGTGGTGCAGGGTCCCCAGTGCAGTCTTGGTGGCAGCAAGACGGCCTCGGGGTCTCCTGGGTGACCTGAGGAGGCTGCGAGGTGCTAATTAACTGAAGTAATTAGGGAGAGTGCCTTTGTGGCACAGGAATCGTGGTGCCATGTGAGGCCAGGCAGACAGAGCAGGCACAGCAGGCACCGGGCTGCAGAGAGGGGGCCGGGGGCAGCCAGGTTCTCCCCTGCGGCCGGGCTGGGAGCCAGCGCCCAGTGCCCAGCACGGGGACTCTGTGTCCACTGCCAACTGCCCTGGCTGGTGACACCAGGGACCGGCTGCGTGGCAGAGTTCTGCTTTGTAATTACGGGTGATTAATGGGGAGCGGGCAGTTGTGCTTAGAAACACCAGTAATTGCTTCTTTAAGGAAATCACGACCAGGCAGGAAGATGACACATTGCACTCTCGCTGCAAACTGAATGCAGGAAACTGATGCTCCTGCTGCAAAATTCATATTCTCTGAATGGATGTGGCAGCGCCAGGTACGGCATGAATTAGAGGAGTCACAGCGTAAGCTGCTTCCCACGGGGGCTGCAGCTGGGGCTGGAGCTGGAGCTGGAGCTGGAGCTGGAGCTGGAGCCTCGCCAGGCGCTGGGGATGCGGTGTTGGTGCGGGCGGTGAGAGCTGCGGGACGGAGCAGCAGCGTGGGCACACGTGGAGCTGTGCACAGGAGTGCAAGGCACACGCCAGCTCCTCGCTGTTGGCAGTGCACAGACACGCTGTACCTTTTGGACACCAGGGCTGAATTTCCCCCTTGTTGATCAGCCATGCAGCCAGCTGATCTGGCTGTCCTCGAGGCACTGAGAAAATTATTGTAGGTTGTAGAAACAATCCTTTGTGCAGGGAGCCACGCGGAGGTGAGCAATCTCTGCCTAATTCCAAAAACACACACAGGCGCACAGGCAGTGCTGCCCTATCCTGGCTGTCACTCGTGCCTGTGTTACCCACACAGTAGGAGCGAGGGGCTCAGAAATGCAGCACCTCAACCCAGAGACCCGTGGATGGATGAACGAGGATGCGGAGCCGGGTGGGTGGACACTGCCCACGCACCCTGAGCCCTCCCCTCGCCGCCGCGCCGCCCCTGCACACACCAACACCGGCCTCAGGTTTGAAAGCAGAATTAGATGTGAGGAAACCGGAGGTACAGCCACTGTTAAAAATGATCCTTTGTGCATCAAATCAGTATTCCATGGGCTGCTCTAGATTCAATACATCAAAGGTTGAAGGATCATACAACCCTATTAGCTGCAAACTTTAATTTCCCTTCGGGGCTGGTGTGTTACAATGGAACTACAGCAGCAATTACAACTTTTCCTTCACTGACAACTTGTTTAGATCAATAATGTCCTCAGCATCTTGAATCAAGATGGGCTCCATCAGCCAAACAAGCAAAAGCCAGGCCCCGTGACTCTCCTTGGTGGAGCTGCTGCAAGGGCTGGGGTCCCCCCACCTGCTCTGCGCACACAGGCTGGGTCCTGCGCTGGTTTCTGCACCCCGTGGTAGATGCAGTCACCTGCAGCATTTTGTGCAGTTTTGAACCATCTCAAGTGTTATGGGCAGCGGCAGGCAGCTCTGGTAATGCTGGGCAGGGCATCGCCACCTCCCCTGGGGGACAGTGGGGACGTGAGCCCGGGGCTGGCAGCGCGGGACCGAGCCCCGTGCATTTAGAGCATTATCGGAGCCGCTGCTTTGCCTGCTGTGGCACGAAGCCAAGGAGCAGAGAGGAGTAGTAATAAATCTACCCACTGAACTAGAGCTGACTTGGGAATTGAAAAGGAGAAAAATCAAACAGGAGTGAGTGTGGTCTCCATCCCCGAGACAGATGGCCTGGTGGAGTCATAAAAAAAAGTGGTACAGAACTTGTGGGCGGAACGGGATGCAGTAATTATGATCCTTCAATGAGTAAGAGCAGAGTGGCTTCCAGCTATCACCTGCTAATCCCTAAGAAGGTTGGACACCTGTCTCTAACTAGGCAAGGTCTGTGATTTAAGGCAGGCGCTTAACATTTTTTAATGCAGCAGATGGAGTGTTCCTATTGGAAATGTCTGAGCTTTTATGCTGGCATGCTCCCGGAGCCCGTGTGCCAGCAAGGGCGAGGGGGAGGTGAGGGTGGCTCAATGCGCTGGAAACTCCAGGTGATGGCTGAAAAATTGCATGCTTGTACATAAAGTTTATAAAACAGCAGAGAGTGCAACATTTTGCAGAACATTAGAGGCCAGTGAGATGGCCTTGAAAGAATGAGCATGTGATGTATTGACTCCGAGTCCATCTCTTTGGTACAGGCTATTCCTTCCAGCAGATATGCTAGAACGAAGGTTAGGGAAACCTCATCAAAACACAGTCAGAAGTCAAATGTCTCCTGTGCAAACACATTGCAGACCTCTCTTCTCTAGAGCCAAGAGCCTTGTTTGGGAAGAAATTCAACTTAATCTATAAAAAGATAGCTGAGCTGAAAGTTGCAGGCCCCTCGTTTTGCAGAGGAACGCAGACCAGTGTGTGCACAAATGCATACATTTGCACGTACGGATGTGCATAATAAACAATAAAATTAGTTAGAAATCTTTTTTCAGAGAAATAATTGGTCTGCAGGTTCAGGGAATAAATACCTCTTTTTAGCAGATGTCAGAGTTCTCCCTAAAGCAGGGGAGATGACAGGCTGCAGGAAGAGGTTTCTTAAAGGCAGAAGCCGGGTACCTGCAAGCTGTGCAGAGGAACGTGCTGGGTTATCTCGGGGATGGTAACGCCAGAGGCTCCCTCCTGCCTGGGGGGCTTCCATCACCCAGGTTGGAGCCTGGCTGCACGTGGGGGTGACATTGCACGACTGCAAGCCGAGAGCCAGAAGCAGAGATGTTAAACGGCTTGACCAAGCTGTGCAGAGACCCAGCAGCCAGGCTGCAGAGAGGCGAGGGTTGCCCCGAGGGCACGGCGGTGCCCCACACACGGTGCCCCACACCCCACAGCCCCTGTCCCCCGGCACGGCCGCTCCATGCCGGGCCACTGGTGGTGAGCATTGGCTCCTCCGGTGGCAGTCACCGCCACAAAGGTCAGCCAGAAAATGCTTGTTTTTTGACAACAGGCTGGACTTGATGCTTGCCTGATCAGTAAAACGCGCTGCACGATGTGCCAGAACTTTCCCCGAGTTACAGCGCTGCTAATAACACCCTAGCGTGATCACATTTAACACATATTTCAGCTGGCCCTGGAAGTGTTACTTTCCAATCAGTGTCGTTGTGCACGGAACTGGGAAGTCTCCGACCCTGCGAGCCCGGGGCACACACTGTGCACGCATATGCGAACATGATGATTATTTTGCTGCTCATCTCAAGCATGGTTTATTTGGGCAGGTAGCAGAAAAGCTAACAGAAATTAAAGGAGCAATATCACAGCTGTGAAGACCGAACCTCAGGGCATCCCCCCCCGGGCTGGTGAGCTGAGCTGTGCTGCAGGGGACACCAGGGGAAGGCGCCGGGGTAACACCCCTGGAACTGCGCTTTGGTTTCAGGCTTCTGAATGCAGACATCGCCTGGTTCTGCTTCAGCAGAGTGTGGAGCTGCCTGGCGATAAGTCTGTTGGCAAATCATTTCTAGGGCTTTTATTCAGCAAGGTACTTAAGCACATGATTAATTTGGTAGTCAATAGGAGTTCTCACAGACTGAAACTTTAGGGATACGCGAGACCTTGCAGAATCAAAGCCGTAGCAATGATTTACTAACAACTCTTTTTGGCCTTGTTGATGTGGGATCTAAAGGGCTGGATGTGTTTTTCATAAGACCAGAGTTTAAAAGGTTCCCTATTGACGCGCTGGTTTCTGGCACGGTTCTTGCTTGTAATTATATTCTCCGAGGGTTTTCTTTGTAAGTAATGGCTGCAGAAGGCACAGGGATGAAGGGAGGATGGCGTTAGAGGCTCTGAGTGTCCGCTAGGACATTTCAGACAGCAGTGGGTTCTCGAGTGGTGCTTCCTTCTCTCCAAGTGTCAAGAATGCTTTGCTGGATGCAGAGTGTTTGTCAGGGAGGATCTGGTGCTTCCCTAGCTACAGGAACTGTTCGCCAACAGACTCAGAAATGGAGCTGGAGAAGCCAAGGAAGTGTCAACGTGTAACCTGTGGGGAATTTGAACTTTTCCAATGCAGACTTTAAGATTCAGGGCTGCTATGAATCACAGCGATCAGGGCTGTGTTGATGAACATGCTGAGGTTTTGGTATGGAACAGCCAGTCTAAGCCAGGGTTTGTACCTTGTTTTGGAAATGTACTTTGGATGGGACAAACCTGGGCCTGATATATTGCGCAGGATCTGGCAAGGATGACTTGAAGTTCCCTTGAGTCAGGGGTGGCAAAGGAAGACAAATGCGGGATGCTCAGAGCCTCAGAAAAAGCAACGCTGAGCGCCTGGCCCCCGGCCAGATCTGAGCTTGCGCTAGGAAGCCAAGGCTGGCGTCCAGCATCTTTTATGTTTCCAGACAGCTTGGCACATGCTTGCAGGGACATTGCCGGGACACTACGAAAGCTCATCAGCCTGACCTGTCAAGACTGCACTTGGACTGAAAAATGCACTCATCTCTGCACTGAAATGTGTTGGTAATACTGACCTACTACATGCCGATCCAATTATAATTACTACATAAACACGGCTTGCATGCATCACACTGCTCATCTTGTTTTGTCGCATACCCCTTCTTAATTGCAAGGCAGAGATGTGCAGAGACAGAGGAGAATCTCTGCTGCTGCTGCTACACATCCCAAGGGAAGAGGCGATCAGCACTGCGGGCAGGCACAGCACGGGGAGGGTGCTGCAGCCGAGCCACCCCTGCCAGGTCCGCTGCAGTCACAGCTGCTTTAGCCCCGCTTCCAGCAGGTCTTGGGAATTCCTCTGGCTCGTTGCAGTGCCTCAGCCAAGGGGCTCGGTGCTCAGGCTTCATTTTCCCTTGTGCGTTGTCCCTTGTGCCTCCGGAGCCTCTCCCGACCCTGTGGAGCCACCAGCGGTGGGATGCGCATCCCGTGGGAGAGCCGCAGCACCAGGCAGCTGTGCTCCACCAACAGCAAAATGTCGAAGTTATCAACTCTGTAAAAGTTAAGGAAATAAAGTTTTACTACAGGGAATGACTCAGCTTTATAACACCTATAAAAGCCTGCTCGGTGTTTGCGAGTGGTCTGCTAATCCTGCCTCCTCCTGGACCTGTAAATCCAATGAAAGGCTGCTGCTTCCAACTGGGTCACTGTTGCTTAATTACTAAAGTCCTCAGGTGCCAGTTCTCATGAATAAACAATTGTTTCATGGATAAAACAAATCAATGTATTAAACACCCTTTATAGCTTAAAAAGTTCCAACCGTTATGCAAATAGACCTGTTAAATGAAGAATATTCCTAGGTAAAATAATTATGCAGAACAGTTTCCCCTCTGCATAAGGTGCCAAAAATTATCTCAGTGATGCCAATTATCTGCTTGTTAGCACTGACATTATCATAGTCATTACACAGAACTGGTGCAGTTTATGTAAGATCTACACTGTGTTCTATTGTCATTTTTTTTTCTCTATTTACAACTCTGTATAATAAATGTCATTTTTCAAATGTTAAGGTATTTGGTATTTAATCTATCATTAAGGCTCTGAATATGTCTAGCCCCTAATAGGAAGACTCGTTTTAACACCCGGCAGTACTAAAAAAAAAATTAAAAAAAGAGAGAGGAAAGTCTAAGCCCCTTCTGTGGGGAAGCCGAGGGGCGCACGGCAGCGCAGCGGGGCAGGGCTGAAGCGCTGGGGACTGGCAGGGCCGGGGGGTTCGGGGCAGCAAACTGGTGTGGGCCGTATTTGGCTGCTTCTGAATGGGTGGAAAGCAAATTTTGGGCAAATCTGGGGCAAATTTGGGCATGTTTTGGTGCTGGGAGCCCTGCTGCACCCCCCACCCCAGGGGGGTGTGCTGTGGGGTTTGCTGTTGGGGGTGGTCGGCTGGGGGCTGACAACCACCAAACACCGGTGTGGTGAGCACGGCTCCGGGTGCCCTTCCAGAACCTTCCGAGGGTGTGTTTGTCTGCCCTCAGGCACAAGAAACGCCTCCAATAACAAAGTTATTAATCTTGAATAACTCTCTTCGGGCCACTCTTCATTGTCATTTCTTGTCAGGATCCCTCGTACCCGTAATTCCTCCCTGCTGAGCGCTGTCTTTGGTTAATCTCTCTATAATTATTGGAGTACTGCTCTTAGGAAGCTGCAGAGCGGCACCTCGTGCGGTACCTCACGGCGGGATGCTGCTGAAGGGAAACCTCGCCCCGAGGGACCGCGGGCACCCCCAGGCACCCGTGGGGGTCTGCACGGCTCACTCGGACCTGCTGGGCACCCACCAACACCACAGCAAAGCCTGTGCTGCTCCCTGAACACAGAAGAGCAGCCGCTCTTTGACTTTGGTGGGTTTCTAACAAAGCTAACCACAGGTTAAATGGCCCTAAATGTAGCCGCCGCATTATTTATTTGTCACTTTTTGTGTTACGAAACCAACAGCCTGGGGATCCAGCCTCGGAGGACCCCCAGCCTCTGAGGACCCCCAGCAGGGCAGGACGAGGGGACCCAGACAAGGTGGGGACAGAGCTGGGAGAAGAGCCCGAGGGACCCGATGCGAGGTGAGCACAGCACAGCCACGCAGCAGAGGCCACGAGGGTAGAACCAGGTATTCCCACAGCAGAATTGTCTAACCCTGTGGCAATTAAAATACCTGTTATTAAAAAAAAAAAAAAAAAGGCAATTACACTGTAATTACTTTGACACAAGACATTAAGCAGATCATTATCAAAGTGAGATAAACAGGAACTTCAAAGCAATTTCTCTCTAAGAAGACATTCACAGCGCTGGGGCCCTGCTTCCCCTCTCCCCCACCGATGCCTCACCTCAGGACCTTTTCTCCCCCACTCGCCCCCCGGCAGACCCCAGGGACCCAGGGGAGCTTGGGGCTGGAGCAGCCCCGCGGCACCCTCAGCATCCTCCATCGCCATGGTGACCACACTCATCCATCCTCCTCCAGCACCCATTTTCCAGCTCGCTGTCTCTTCACCTCCCATCACCTCGCTAACTGATGTACGAACGCAGCCGGGCACCTGCGGTGGGGAGCTGGCACGGGGCTGCCTCGTGGGGGAAAAATGCAGCAAGAGCCAGCACGGGAGACGGGAGGGCAGCAGCAGGACCTGGCAGCTAGCAGATACCCAGAGAGCTGCACAGAATAAGGGTGAAAATGTGATATAAGCAACGGCAAGCCTGGGAACCTGCCCTCAAAACCAGCCCTGCTGTCAAAACAGTGTCTATGGACTCTGTGTCCATATCGGACCCGAGTGCAGCTCAGCCTTGGGCACAGCACAGACTTCTGATCCATGCAGAGCCCAGGGCAGGGATCTGCCCTGGGGGAGCTCTGGAGATCCCACAGCTTGGTGTGAGAGGGACAGCAGCGAGGACAGCATCTTACCTGCCTGCCAACCCCACAGCCGCTCCCCACAGAGGGGCACGGAGCTGCCCCCAGCACCCCCCTGCCTGTGCCTTCCCCTCGCTCCTGCAGGGAGGAAGAGCAGGGACCTTCAGAAGTGTCCCCTTACGCGGGAGGGAGGGCTCGGAAATATGAAAACCTGTGAAGTATAAAAGCCTTGAGATTATTCTGCCATTAAAGCTTTGATACAAAGAAAAGTCTGATGGAAATGTCAAAATATTTGATATTTTACAGCAAAAAGAAAACAGCTCTACTAATGGAAACTCCGCTTCCTTGTGCCTCAACGCCACTTGTTTGATCATTGAAGGGCAAGAAAATAAATGTTTCCTTGTAACTGCGGATTTCAAATTCCAATGTAAAATCCAGCCAAAGACACCCTGGCCCCGGAGAGCGAGGTGTGGGTTTAACCCTGCGCTGCCCGTGCAGGGGAGCCGAGCCCAGGGGTGGCCCTGACAGCCCCCACGCTGCCAGCAGCCCCCGAGCTGCCCCCACACCACGTTGCCTGTGCCCGGCTCTCTGCACAGTGCAGGACACCGAGCAGCCCGGGGACATCAGCACCCAGGCAGGGCGGGCATGTGGGGCGTCAGACAGACAGACAGACGGATAGACGGACAGAGGGACAGAGGGACAGACGGACAGACGGACAGACGGACAGACGGGGCATGCGGCTGCCACGCGCACAGCAGAGCTGGCAGCGTGCGGCCCCTCGCCTCCTCCTCCGCCCGCTGCAGGCTGGGAGCGTTTTTATGAAACAGTATTTTATTAAATAAACAAACTGGAGCAATTCCAGCAGATTTACGAACACTTCCTCTTCTCTCACTTGTTCGACCCACTGCAGATTTATGGTTCTGCATTAACCTCATGAGCACTCATAAAGTTTACTAAGATAATGTTGGCAGGAGGGAGAAGGGATTTTTATGGGTAAGTAATAATTACAAAATGCAGAAGTACTCAGGGAATCTGTTTATTAGTTGTGAGTGCTTGGTCAACAGTTATACCGTATGCCTTGTCTCTGCTTTATGGAACACTTGCCCACATGCCTACGTCTCCACTCCGTTATTATCTCATGTTTTCCTGTTATTTTTCCTCTAAAAGGACTCTGCGTGTGTTCCGGCACATCACAGGGTGTTTAACACAGTTACCAGTGCACCCTGCCCTCCTCCCCGTGATGCTGCACAAGGTGCAGGCAGGGAGGGCTGCACGGGGGGAGGTTCAGGTGCATTTCCCAGGGCACAGGTTTGGGTTTGTGGGGTTCCCAGGTGACAGCAGAGCCTGCCCTGGCTGCTCCAGCTCCCTGGGGCTCTGCGAGCAGCACACATCACCCCACTGCTGAGCACTGGTGCCCCATGGCAGTGACCATGCACAGGCTCCTGCAGCATCCCCAGGGTGCCCCCCCACCCGTGTCCCCTCCCGCTGGCCCTGCCGGCTCCGTGTGGGCAGGGTGGTGGTAGCCAGGCGAGAGCCGGGTTTGCGATGGGGGGCTGTCAGCGAGGTGTCAGGGCTTCTCACGGCCCCTCCCGAGCCAGGCGGGTCACCAGCACATCCCAAATCCCCCTTCGCTGTGACTTCCCATGATTTGAAACTCAAACAAGGCAGCATGAATAATGTAATGCGCTCCTTCTTCTCTTCTTGCCTTCAAATCCTCAGAGGATGAGTGAAGCTTCTTGTCTGCCTCATTAGTGGCTGTTCAGCCATTTGATTTCTGTAACAATGAGCGTGCTCACCAGAATTTTCATACCTATTTGCGTCATGAAGTCAACACTGGATTTTTTGAATTCGCATAAAAAATTAATGGTGTAATCTGCATATGTCTATATTTCAGTGCGGGCTCCTCTCCGCCCCCTCCCTAGGAGAGGACAGGGACCAGGAGGGTTCCCCCATGGGACGGGGCTGTGGGGCTGCCCACAGGAGCAGCACGGTGCGGGGTCCCCCAGCAGCGGGGCCGGAGCTGGCTCCAGGGCCGGGCATCCTGCGAGGAGCGGGGCCAGGCAGGGCAGGAGGGGGATGTGGCACACGTGGATTGGGAAAGTGGGAGCTTTCGTCCATGCGGGGTGGTGGTTTTGGCCACAGGTGTGCTGGATTTGGCTGCTGGTGTGCAGGCTGAAGCCGGTTCTGAAGCCAGGGTGCGTTCACTGAGGCTGTGATTTCTCCCCAGATGTCTCTCTTCGGAGAGCACAGGCACCCTCCTTCAGCTTCTGTGTCTGTGAGGGGACTGAGAGCTCCCTCACGTCAAGAGATGCTGAGAATTAATGGCTGCTATTAATTGCCTTGCTGTGCGAGAGCGAGCTGCTGCCCTAGTCACTGGCAGCCAGAGCTGCTGTCCTGGCAGGGGGAGTGTCGGTGTTAGGGCACGGTGCCCCCGCACAGCCTCAGCGTACCCCAAACAAGGCAGAGCAATAAAGCTGCTAGTGATGACTAATAACAACATTCTGTTGGAATAAAATTTTTTATCTATTGGAACTATACTATATAAAAAAAAAAAATCAAAACTATACTGGCATGCAATATTAAACTTCGAAACTCTCAGCAGAAATTTGCAATTTCGGCTCTGCAGTGTTGAAAGACTTTGCCTTGATAACAGTGAATCATCCCACTTAGGCAAAGTCACAATACTGCGAAACACATACAGTGGTGTAAAAGATAAATGATAACACTGATATAACGGAATACAATGTGTTGAGAGTAGGGGAATACAAAAGCAAAGTCTGCGTGAATCACCTTGAAATTTCCCCGTTTAAAGCCTCGTGTTGCTGCCAAGCTGTCCCGCTGCACTGGGGCTCAGCAGTCCCCAGCACGGTGCCCTGCACCTCACCATGGGTGCAGCTGTGGGGCCGCTGCCCTGGGTCCTGCTTTTCCAGGGTTGCTCAGGAAATCTAATTAGAATTAATTTAAGGTATGAATTTACAGTGGATTAGCTAAACCTCATTAAATCCCCTCCTGCAGTGAAAGTTTTATTTAGAATTAAAGTGCTCATAAATTGAACTAAACCAAATTAACGGGATTTTAATTCTGAATGAATGTCCACAAATGAGTTTAAAGCAAGTTAACTAATCCGTGTTCTGTTTGCATGGTAGTTTAATTCAAATTGTTTTCCTGAGTGTCCACAACCCGGCAAAACCTGAGAGCAGATTAACTCAGTGTTATCAAATAGACTTGAAATTATACATCCACCCCACAAAACACATCAGACAAGGTATGAGTGATTGTTCTCAGGAATACAAACCACGTTCAGGAAAAATCTCTGCCTTTTTGCTGCTGTTCTGGGCAATAAAAGACGTTCCTAGAGAAGTTGCTGTTCAGTGAGGCTGCCTGTTCCCTTCTGCTATTCCTCGTCTGTTTGCCGTGATTTGCCTAAAACAATCTCTGTGGCTTTTGAGAGCATCCCGGGCTCATCGTACCAGGTGTACAACAGAGATCATCATCATCCGATGTCAGAGCTAAAGGATTATCTGCAGTGATGGATAGCAAGAGACTGATAACAAACCTGCAATTCAATCAGTGCCTTCTGATGGTATCGCAAGCCGGGGAGCAGTGATGGAGCAGCTCCAGAGATGGCCACAACCATGCACTAGTATGGCTTCTGCAGCCAGTCATTTTGTCCTCTTATCTGTTATTTTATTTCATATTATTTTATTTATTTTTACTTAATTTTATTTCTCTCTGTTTTAACGGATGGCCGAAGTGGCTGCAGTTTCACTGCTGCTATTTGCAGTGAGGCACGAGGAAGGATCTTTTCCCTGAAAGGAGCACTGGCTCCTCACTCAGCTGCCTCCCTGCACCCTGCACTCGGCCCTTCCAGCAGCCGAGCAGCAAACTGAGATTGCCCACATCTAGTTTTCATCTTCATGTAGAATTGACTTATTCCTCGCTGCCTGCAGCCTCCCTCAGCACCCCGTGTGCCCCCCGCCTGTCCATCACACTCCCGCCTTGCAGAGCCGCGCGCGCTGCCCCGTGCGATGCAGTGGTGTCATTCCAGCACAGCGAGATCACAGCGGAAAATTAAATGTTTGGTCACTGCTAGGGTGGCTCACAAATGCCATCCGGACGGGCTCGTGTGGTTTGTGGGCTCGGCAGCTTCATGGGCAGAGAAGAGAGCTACAAAAAGGGGCAGAGACAGAAATTATCAGATCGGCACCAAGGCAGGTAGCGTCAAGAGGGGCTAAGGGCTAAGCATTGTGTTTAATTCTTGGTCTGGAGCTTTGTCCACTTGCTACCCAGCTGAGAGGGTCAGGGGCTGGCTGCCACGGCACAGCGAGTTCTGCTGTGCTCAGCACCAGGCACCGGCACCAGCCCCAGCGCCAGGCACAGCTCAGCACAGCGGCTGTCCCTGGGGAGTGCTCCATGGGATGCCAGGAAACACAGAGTGTTTGCTTCTGCCAGCCTAGCTACAGGTTATATACCTCCTGTAAATGGGATAACTTAAAAAAACATATAAATAAACATTTAATTTTGAAAAAAGAAAGACCCATTTTGAGTCTGGCACAATTGTATTATCCACACCATTACATTTCCAATGAAAAATGATTTTGACGTTATATCAGAGTATGAGTTTGTCATCTCAGGTCACTGGGGATCATTCTAGTTTTCTGTATGGTTTATAAACTCATATTTTCCATTTATGACATATAAAGCTTTGGATATCACCAGAGAAAATACTGTAGTAAAACCCTAATAAATTACTACAGGCATAAGCAAACTCCAGTAATTTATGGAGGGTTTGGACTTTAATAATGTTTTGTCTTAGATTTGGTCCTAATTATAAATCATTTGTAAAGACAGTTTAAAATATAAGCAAATCTTACATGGCATTCTTATTATCTACTTAATATCTCGGATCAAAAGATTTACTGTATTGCATTCTGGGAATTAAGCAAACTAGGAAACTAAGTAAGAAAGAAACACAGTAAAATTATAGTTTTGTCATAAAACTTTGATTGATCAATGATTATTGTAAAACTATGGTAACTATGCAGACGCCAACATAAATCTGTAACCGAAGAGGATTTATTATAGAAAATACTATATTTTCCACAATTTTGACTATAGTGTTAATATGGGTCTGATAGATTTACAGTGGTTTTAGCTTAATTAACTCGATTTGACTGTATATGCCCCTATAATGCATGTATCCCAAGGTGCATCTGTTACACATCTAGCTTTTCCCTTCAATTGTAGTTTAAGAAATATTTAATCCTTGCCATAATTCTCAGGCGCTGGTCTGCAGAGTCGCGGGGCGCATCACTGTGTTTAGCCTGGCTGATGAAGGAGCCGAACAATTTACATTTGCCTGATGTTCAGGCACGCTGATCTCGGGGGAACTCACATCCCTGTGCGTGCCAGCGCTGCACTGGGTGTGGGACGTGGGGCTGCGGGCTGGGGGCATCCTCACCCCTTTGGCATGGGTACCCCGTGGGTCTGCACGTCCCCAGCAGCTCTGCTGGAAGGCTGGTGTGGGGCACGGGGCTGTGCTTGTGGGCTGGCAGAGGTGGCAGCCCATGTCCATGCAGGAACCAGGAGCATCCCCAGTGCTACCCCCAGCCCCAGCCCCCAGCCCCCAGCCCCCAGCCCCCAGCCCCGCGTTTGTTCCCAGCCCAGGCTGCATCTCCTGGTGCCGGTGCCTGTTTTGCCTAACCATGAAATTACTAGACTGCCCTTAAATACACTCCTGCAAATGAGGACACCGGAAAAAATGCAATAATTGTGACAGTAACTCACTAGGCCAAGCCTGACATGTCTCTAATTGCCTGCTAAAATTGTCTCTGTCTCCTAAAGTGCAAATTATCACCCGAAATGACAAGAATAATGAATGAGTAACTCTGATGTAATGCAACAATTAGCCCTTAAAGACACTGTCTAATATGCTAATGCCGAACACCCACTCCTTGTTATTAAGTGGCTGATAATTATTTAATTATCTATCTGCCAGGATGATTTACTTCGTTTATTTAGCTGCAGATGCAGGGCAATAGCACTCAGGTTTGGGGTCAGAAGGAGGCATCCCAATCACTGGCCGGAGCGTCTGCTCCCTCGCGCTGTGTCCAACTGTCTGGCTGTCTTCTCTAATCAGCAGTGTCAACTAAAGCAACAGCAAACAAACAGGCTATACCTGTGTGCCGAGAGTCCCTGCTGCTTACAGGTCAGAGAGATGTCAGGCGCGATCTTCAGTGAGAAATTGCTATTTCTGCTTTTATTCTATGCTGTCAGAGATGTCTGTTCGCAGCGCGCAGTGATGGGTGAACCTCCGGGTTTGGATTTGGCTCAGCTTGCCTGCTGGATTGTTTTCTGGCAATTTTGCAATGATGTTTTTGAAGGTCAGAAAGCATCTTCACGCTGAAAGTTTCTGCCATCTCTAAATAGCCCTTGCTGCTTCCTATCAAGGCGAGGGAAGGCAATGAGACCTCTTGGCATCTTCCTGCTTCATTCCCATCTCCCAGAAAATAATCCATCAGGGAGAGCAGGCGAATGCTGCAAGATGCTGGCTTTCTACAATCCCCTTGAACCAGAGAGAGGAACATAAAATCTATTGACCCAGCCAGAATGGTTTAGCTCAGGGTTCAGACGTGACAGCGGTGACGTTACAGCGACAGAGGTTTGGGCTGTGTGACATGCTGCACGGGCAAATGAAAGCCGGTGTGAGCTGTGCCTGCAAGAGCGATGCTGTGGCTTTGGCTAAATGAAAGCACTGAGGAAAGCGAAAGGCTTTCCATCAGGGGCTCGATTCCTTTCTTATTTAACAAACTTTCCTGAAAAAATTCCTATTAAGCTCAAGCTTCACATAAAGAATAACTTTTTACAAGGTGTAAATCCTTTCTTGCCCTAAATACAGTCCAGGGGGACCACACTTTCTATGAATTAGCACTGTCTGCGGCAGTCAGAGGCTTTTTTAATTAGCGGGCAGCCAAACACCCTCCCAGATATATGTCCCGCTCCCCTGTTTGCCTGTGACTAATACCAGGGCCTTGTCACCGCATTGTTTACTGCAGCTGTTCTCTGTCTTGGCCTGTCCTCTCCTTTTGTTCTGCACAATTACAGCACGGTGTTTGTACCCAAATGCTCGGCCAGGCCGGGTCCCCGTGACACCCGGTGCTGCCCCTGTTTCCCTCTGTGGCTGCACCACGGCTGGAGACATCCCAGCGATGCAGGGCGAGGGACCAGGTCCCCTGCTTCAGTCCCGAGCCCCCACACCTGAGCAGGGACAGCTGGCTGAGGTCTCCCTGTTCCTCGCCTGCACTCACGAAGGTGCCATCGGCGTTGCCACCAGGGCTGCTGGCCCTGAGGTCCCCTCAGCCTGTCCGTGCCCAGGGGCCTGGGCTGGACAGAGCACAGGCTGTGCTCAGCCCGGCTGGAGGGGAGCTCGCCCTGGGCAGGGGGCAGTGGGACAGAGCCCCCTCCCCTTGCCAGGGGCTGGCAGTTAACCAGCAGCACTGCTCGGCCTCTCACACCCCACAACGTGTTTCTGACACGCTCTGGAGAAGTGTTTTCCTACCGAAGGAGCCACCCCATGGCCCCGGCGGAGCTGTGGTGGGCTGCTCGCAGGGGGAGCGAGGGCGAGAGGGCGGCTGCTGCAGGCTGAGCGCAGCTCCCGCGCTGCCCATCTGGCAATTAGCATAGTGTTATTTATAATGTTTAATGCACTACCTTGCTGTAATGAAGAAGAATTCTGGTTCTCGGCTTCTGTGGTGAATTTAGTTGACTTTGGAGATTTTTTAATGCAGTAATAACTCCACTCTCCCTCTTCCCCTGCGAAGCCAGGGAGCTGTTCATTATCTGGATTCTGTCTAGAAAGGACTTTTTATCATCAGATTCCCAGGACAGGAGCAGAATTTAATCTTCCGGCTGCAGCTGAGCCAAAGAGCAAAGCCACCTCAAGGTCACCTGCCCCAGGGGTGGCAGCGCGGGGACCCGGTGGGGACCCGGTGGCAGTGCCAGGCGAGGTGTCAGCCCTGGCATGGGGACAGCTGGCACTGCCCATACCTGACCTGAGGCCAAAACCCGACCCAAAACCTGACCCAACCCCAAAGCCACCCCTCAGAAGGGGACAGGCTGGGGGTGGCCCTGCTGCTGGCTCTGACCGGACAGTGTCAGCTGCGGTGCTCCAGGGATGGGGCACGCATTTATTGAAGCCTCTGATGCAGAGCAGGTGCTGGAGGAGCCTTTTCTTCTTCACACCTGCATTAGAGCAAACACAACGTGAGGGAGGATGTTCCTCTGTGCTGCTTTCCCCTCTGCTTTGCAGCACGGACCCCAGGGCGGGTGGGCTGCGGCACTTTGCTGCCTGTGGTCACGGGTTCCCTACAGAAACCATGGCTGGGCAGCAGGAGGGGGGACTGGGCTCCTCCCTGGTCTTGCAAAATTCCTGTTGACTTTCTACAAGGATTTTCCTTTCTTCTTTCCAGAAGGCTTATTTCCTCCTGCCCCCCTTCCTTGTGACCCCCTCAACATGACGAGTTAAATATCAACTGCAGCAAGTCAAAAATTCTGACAGAGCCAACAGGCCCGGCACCCATTTCCCCATTTCAGACTCTTCACAAAGTGATAACAATTAAGACCTGGACAGTCTGGTTTTTATTTTTTTTTTTCTTCTAAACAAAGAATTAATGATGCATGAGAACCTGGGGGAAAATTGCTAATAATTTATGATGGCACTTTTAGGTAAGGGTAGTAAGTTTCGCAAAGTGAGGGAAGGATTTGAAAGGTAAACACTTTGAGCAGCAGCCTGCGTAGCTGCTCTGTCAATTTAGAGTCTACTACATACCATTAACCAACCTAAAATAACTCCTATGGTAATAACCCTTCAGATACAAATGCCTGTGCAGACAAAGGTATTATTAAGTTAAATTACCCTAAAAGTGTCGGATTGACAGAAAGGTTCAGTCAGTGGTTTGGCATCCAAGGGCCTCAGTGACGCACGCAAACAGTTGCAGGCATCTAGCTGCAGGCGCCCGGCTTGCAGGAGCCAGGAATGGGACCTGGGTGCTCCCAGCTCTGAGGTCCCAGTTCCCAGTTCCCAGCTCCCAGCTCCCAGTTCCCAGTTCCCAGTTCCCAGCTCCCGATTCCCAGTTCCCAGCTCCCAGCTCCCAGTCCCCAGTTCCCAGCTCCCAGCTCCCAGTTCCCAGTTCCCAGCTCCCAGCTCCCAGTTCCCAATTCCCAGTTCCCAGCTCCCGATTCCCAGTTCCCAGTTCCCGATTCCCAGTTCCCAGCTCCCAGCTCCCAGCTCCCAGCTCCCAGCTCCCAGCTCCCAGCTCCCAATTCCCAGCTCCCAGTTCCCAGTTCCCAGCTCCCAGCTCCCAGCTCCCAGCTCCCAGTTCCCAGTTCCCAGTTCCCAGCTCCCAGTTCCCAGCTCCCAGTTCCCAGTTCCCAGCTCCCAGCTCCCAGCACCCCACTCCCCGTGCCAGCCCCAGCCTCTGGCAGAGGTGCTCCAGGAGAGCCTGCGCTGCCCGCCCTTGTGCACGGCTTCGGGAGCACGAGGCTGAGGAGCCTTAATTAAAGTTCCTGTGCTCGCTTTTATTATAAAACATGCTTGTCTCGGCTCCACTGCTCCGCTGAGAGATTTCAGCTCCAGTGTTGAGCTGAGGTGGAAAGCATATTTTAAGAGAGAAGCCTAAGAATTACTGTTCCCCGAGATGTCCTGTCCTCCCTGATGCAGGATCTGACTCCTGTTCCACACTCTGAAGCAAGATAAGCCATAATTAATAATTAATACCAAATAATCCCTTACATTCCTATAGCTCCGCTTGTCCTGAAGCATCCCCAGGCTCATGGGGCCGTGCGGGGTGGGCAGCAGCCGCGGCCAGGCGTGAAGGTTTCTGCACCTCCTCGTGTCCTCGGAGGAGGCACCAGGCACTGGGCTGGCAGCGAGCTCAGGGGGGGACAGGGTACAAAAACCTGGGGTCACGTCCATGTCCCTGGCCTCAGCCCCAGTGGGACAGAAAGGAGGAGATCCCTCGAGCTGTCGCTGCAGAAAGCTGTTGGTGCTGATCCTCACGGACTAAAACTCACGGCAGGGGCTGCAATGCGGTGGCAGGGAGGAGTGGAAATAGATTTTAATGGTGTGGGATGGGTATTTGCAATGGGATGTTGGGAGGAACCTGCTCTGCAAAATGTGGTGGAGGTCCCCCTGGTTGCACTGAAAATCAGCGGCATTTCAGGCCACAGCTGAGAGGGTTTCTGAGCTCCGCTTTCTTCTGCACTGCATTGTCCTGGGAAAAAAGAGGCTGCATCAGTGGCTACTGACCATGGCAAGTTTGAAGAATTTACAGCTTTCCTGCATCCTTCTGATTTTTGGGTTCAAGATGAGCATTCTCAGTGTGAAAGCCACCACCAGCCCCATCCCACCCCAACCCCACCCCAACCCCATCCCTGTCCCACCACGCTGCATCCTCCTGGAGCCCAGGGGAGCACTGCATTCTCTTCCCCTTGGCAGAAACCTCTCACAGGTGCCTGCCACACTGGTTTTTCCTTTTTTTTCCTTCTCATTTTTCTCTTCTTTTGCTTGTTTTTCTCATCCCAGAGGTACCTTCCAAATCTCCCAACGTCAACTGGAATCAGCTCTAGCTTATGCCGCGGCTAATAAATTAGAAATGCCACATTCTCCCAAACTGCATTATTACCGTTTATAATTTTGATTGTTAATTTGCATACGAAAATTAGTCCTGTGACATGCGTGAATTTTATTTTATTCTTGAACTAATTATAAACAAGAATGCCACATTATTTACATAACTAATTATTGTTCCTTCTGTTCTCCCATTTTTGAATCATAGTCCCATTCTACATTGGTTAACGATGCAAATGAACAATCAGAGAACATTTCTAAAGTTTCTGAATTTGTTCTATTTGCATCAAATACAAATTCCTTTGAATGGGAGATAATATGCTTTTCCATTTTAATGGACGTAAATTAGGCTGATTTTAATTTATAGTTAATTTGAATGAATAATTCCCGTCTACCTGGGTATATTTTTTCAGAGGTCGATTGTAGATGTTTATTAACCCATAAATCTGCCTTTTGTGATAAACAAAGGAAAATTTTGCCCCCAAAAGAGGTTTTCTGCCTTCGTTCTAAAGCCGGTCCCCTCGTTGTGCTCGCTCCCTTCCTGCTGCAGAGCTGCCCCCACCACGCTCCTGCAGCACGTTACAGCCTGGGACAGGGACCCGCTGGCAACGTCACCGCTCGCGTGCTTTGCAGACAGCCGCAGAGCCCTCAAGCACAGGGCTCGTCTCATTTTTTCCCCCATTTCTGCACATGCTGAACAGGGCTGCCTTAAGTGCTGCTAAATCAGAAGGCGAAACATCCCCCGTGTTGCTGGGGGAGGCAGCCCTGACACTGCCCGTGGGCAGGGGGTTTCGCTGTGCCCCCGGCGAGGGGAGCTCTGCCCCGCGCGGGCTGTGAGCCCACCCAGCCTGCCCACACGGAGAGCAGGCTAATTGGCTGGGATGGGATTCGGAACCCAATATGTTCAGATCGGAATGAGAATTTAATAAACTCTAATGTGAAGGTGGAAAAAAACCAGCACGGCTTCAAATGCCTCCCAGTGCCAGGAGGGAAGAGGCAGCGGTGATGGGAGCAGCAGACCGGGGTCGTTATTTCCAGCCACCCTGGAAAATTTTAATCACACAGGTCACACGTAAAGGAGGCTGGGTCCAACGTGGTGTTTGGGGCACAGGGGCTGGAGCACCGAGGACATACAGCAAGCTCAGGGAAAGGGAGGCAGCTTCACTGCGTCCTCAGGCGCAAAGTGCTGGGGGAGCGCACAGACACTACAAAATCCTGCAAAATTTTGTACGAACAGAGCAAAGAGCGAAGCATCGGGAAGAGAAAATGCTCAAGTCCTCGCTCCTGGTGGGGCTGCTTTTGGCACCTCCTGCCCACCTGGTCCCACACTGTGGGGTTCCTGCTGGCCCCGGGTGTGGGGGCAGAGCCCAGGGCCCCCCAACCCCACAGCTCCTCCCAGCAAGGCCCCATGCTCCCCGCAGGCACCGGCCAGGCTGGCGGGGTGTTCCTGGGGTAGCTGGTACATAATGCATGTTCTAAACCAGTCTCTAAATAAATGTGTGTCTTAAAAAAAATAACTCCAAAAACATATCTATCTGATAATCATTAAATTGCCTCCCAAGGAGCCGTTATGTTCTATGTGGTAGAAAATATGAATTTTAAAATAGATCCTAAATACTGCTTTTATACGATAGAGCGTTACAGCTCACAAAGAGCCGTCACAGTCTAGCGGGTGGATAATGCACATCTTAAAAATCGTCTCTGTTCTCAGAGACTTGCAGGAGTGATAAATCTGGAGGCTTGGGCAGCTGCAGGCAGCAGCGGGGCATGAGGCCAGCCCGGGTCCCGAGCATCCCGAGGGCACTGGGGATGCTCCCTTGGGTCCTGCCCCTGCACCCAGCGAGTTGGGGCTGAAGGAAACACAGCTGGTACCTGCGAGCCATGCAGAGCTGCCGTTGGGCTGCACACCTGCGTGTGCACATGCAGTAATTTACCTGGGCATTGACTGTACTGATTTGAAGAAATGTCTGAAATCACACGAACCGGTGTGCAAGGCTGTGCTGGAAGGGTTGCCCTTGTCCCAGCACGTTGTCACTGCTGGTTGTGAACTTTCTACCTAGGCACACACACCTGAGAGACAAATGGCATTTTATTGAGCTTTCCTTTTTTATTATCTCGAGTATGATAGAGGTCCAGAACGAATGTGGAAGGAGGGGTCCGTATCAGCCTGGCTGCCCCCTGCATGTGCTCCCCGGATGGGTGCAGCTCTCACAAGCACCATTTTCTTACTTCCCACATTTAGAAGAACACAAAATCCAATGGACAAAGTTTTTGTTCAGCTCTTACACGGCTCTGACTTCTGCATGACAGGGGAATGAAGCTATTCTATCGTTCCTTTTTAATATAGCAGGAACACAGAATAATTTTTCCTGGATTTTTCAGGCTGGATTCAGCTCCCATTAAAGTCAATAATTAGATTTTCATCATGGGTAATTGGAACTGCTGCCCAGCCAGCTGAGCTGCTGTCCTCTATGAGCTGTGCGCATGGTTTGGGCGGTCTGGGCTATCTCAGCTGCTGGGGAAACAACCAGCACGAAGGCTTTCTTTAAACACTCCTTGACACTTGTATGAAAAATCCAAAAACATTAACGAGACGCAGCAGAGGGCTTCCCCCTGTCCCAGAGGTGCTCACGGCTGTGCCCAGGGGCCGTGCCGTGCCGACCGTACCAGCCGTGGGGTGCGTGCCCAGGGAGCTGTGGTGCTCCCCGGGGGCCGGGTGTCTCCTGGGGGCTGTGGCCAAGGCAGGGGTCTGGGGCCGTGAGCCCCTGCCCAGGCAGGAGGGGGGCTCTGCAGCCGCCTGCACGCCGTGGGTCGTGCCCACCGCAGGGAGGTGAAGGGAAGAAGCTTGTTTAGCTGGAAATTTCAATCAAATTAGTGACCAGGAGCTAGTTTTTGGTTTTACTAATGCAATTAGGGAACCTAATTGTATTAATCACAATCATATTATATTGCCAATAATTAAATTCCCTTTGACACAATTGTTTACACTTCCATAGCTTATTAATTAGTCTGACATCGTTAGTCACTGATGAAAGGGGGAGCAGCACCGTGGGGCCCCGGAGCCGAGGCTGGCACGTGCCCCTGCCCCACAGCGTGCCGCGGGCACCCCGGGACAGGCGGGCAGGACGGGCTGGTGGCACCACTCCTGCCACGTTCGTCCTCTCCCGGAGAGCCTCGCTGTCCTGCTACAAACCAAACCTCCCCTTCTCCCAGGCAGGCTCTTCAGCTCGTGTCTGCAGGAGGAAGCCCGCTGCTTCCTACCTCAGTCACCTTCCACATTCCCAGGGGCGATCCTCGTGTCCCCCCCTGACTTTTCTTCTGGCTGACCAGGAGCAGCTTCCTCTCTCTTCCCTATCACCCCCATTCCAGCTGCTCTTCAGATTCGTCTTCGCTGTGCTGTTGAATTCCTCTGCACCAAACAGTTTTTAAACAAAGATATAAATAAAAAGGCAGAGGAAGCTCATCTGGATCTGATCCTGCTCCAGGGGGAACAGGTTGGGAAGGTGAAGGCAGCAGGCTGGCCGAGAGGGGATGGCCACGGGATAATAAAGTTCCTGATTCCTATGAAGGAAAAGAGGAAGGCGAGCAAAGTGAAAACAGCGGGCTTGGGGAAAGAGTAAATTCAGAGAGCTAATAGGTACGGTATCCTTGGAAACAAAACTGACAGAAAGACATTAAGAGAAGCAGCCCGTTCCTTAAACAAATGCTGTTAATACACACAGACAAACCACTTCAAAACACAGGAACCTCAGAGTCTTTGTGACTTCACTTGCAGAAAGTGCAGAAAAAGTAGAGATTTGGCTGAACTGCCGTGGGTATAAAGGTCCAGCCCAGGTACACCTGGCAAATGTCGAGAGGCCGAGGCGAGGGGGGGACACGGAGCCTGGAGGGGCTGTGAGAGACGAGCATCAGTCGGAGGGAAGGAGGAGACCAGGAGAGAGATTCATTCCCCCTTAAACAGACGGAGATCTGCCTTGGGTGAGACTGCTCAGCTTAATTACAGCTCCTACAAAAACACTAGAGGCGAAAAAAAAATATTTAGCAGCTCGGAGATAAGAGGGGGATGAAGGAGAGTGGTGTGGATGTGTCAGAGCCTGACCTGCGCTGCCTTCAGCAGCATCACACCCGCAGCACGGCTTTGTGAGCGCCAGGCTGCCTGCTGCTCCCGCTGCCTCCAGCTGATGGGTTCACAGTTTAAGGCGAGTGCTTTGTCATTACTGGTCCCTAAATGCAGGCGTTTGTGCTTTCTGCTATTATATTTCATCCTCTTTCTGTTCCTCAGGTCAGGGAGGTCACGCAGTGCTTCCTCCGTGATGAGCGCTTCCACGAGATCTGAGCTGAAATGCCCCGGGTTCCTTTTTCCTTGCAGCTCATTTTCACTTTTTCAGAGTTCTTTCCCTTTTCATGTTCCCTTCCTTGGCTGGGGGTGCTTGTGGTGGCTCTCAGGAAGAGGTGGGATGAGCGGGGCTGCTCCGGCCGCCCTCTCCCCACGCTGCGAGGGCTGCAGGGGGGCTGGGGCGCAGGAGCAGGCTGCACCCCACAGGAATTCGGGGAGGGGAGAGGTTTGCCAGCACTGGCCGGTGGCTCCATGGGGTGCTTAGCACAGCCTTGCAGTACAGTTAATTGTTAATTGGGTATAACGTTCCCTCTGATAAGCCCTGTCAAGTTGTATCACCACTGCTGAACTGAATTCATCACTTGCGCGCTGCCCATGGAGTTGCTATTACTGTAATTATAATCACGTATTTCATATGCTCCCGCAGAATACCTCACAGCTGCTAACTAATTAGCCCTCACACCCCCCTGTCCCTCCTCAGGGCCCACCCCCGTGCTCCCCAGCCAGCCCCATGCTCCCACCGTGGGAGGGAAAAGCCAGAGCCCTCTGCTCCTCCTGGGACGGGATGGGATGGGATGGGGATGGGATGGGATGGGATGGGATGGGATGGGATGGGATGGGATGGGATGGGATGGGATGGGATGGGATGGGATGGGATGGGATGGATGGGATGGGATGGGGCCCCTCCACGCAGGGGCAGAGTGACAGCGGGGTTGCCCCACGCCGCAGCAGGTCAGTAACCTGCAGGCAATTTCCCCGTGGCGCCCCTGCTCGCTCACCTCTTGGCACTAAACTCGCTGTCCCTCTGTGTAAATCCCATTTTCCACGTGGGCGCTGCTTTGCCTGATCCTGCCCAGCCCCAGCCCTGGCTCCTGCTGGGCCAGCCTGGGTTTCGCTTGTGATCAGACGCTGCGATTTCAGACTGGGAACTTTCAATAACGGTGCGCAGAGGAATGCCTGCGAGGCTAAATTGCTTAATTTGCATTGTCTTGGAATATTTTTGCATATAATAAAGATCTGTATTTTTGCTTTGCCCTTTTCCCCCTGCTACCCCTCCCCATCTTTTTCATTAGGAAGTGGAAGTGCAAAGCCCCACAGGTTGGATACATCACGCACCGTGGCTGAGCGGAGGAGACAGAGCTGCCTCATCTCTGGAGGTGGCGCTGGCCCCAGGAATGGGGTCCCTGGAAGCTGGTGGCTCACGTTGCTGGCTCTCCTCCCATCCCCATCACAGCACCCCCCGCCTCATCCCCCCATTACTGTGTCCATGGTGCCACCAGCCCCCAGCTCCCAGCACCGTGCCTGTACGCCCAGAGGTGGGGGAATGCCGTCCCCTCTGCCAGGGAGACCGAGGCGATTGTGGGCGGCGTGGGATGTCTCCGGGACGCATCATTTTTCTAAGAGCAAATTCAGCTTTTTCAGACTAAAACAAATGTCTGCTAGTCTGCATGTGCGTGCTCGCTGCTTAGCCTTCCCGTGCTCCCCGGCTGGAGCTGCTCGCAGTAAACGCGGCCAAGCCCTGCTTACTATGCATCTGTAATGAGGGCGCAGAGTTGATGGATGCTTGCTGAGCCGTCCTTCCCCGAAACGGAGGCCACAGGGAAAACAGAGCAAAGTAGGAGGAAAATCTGCTGGAATCTAATTGTGGAGGCGGGGGAGATACAAAGGGAGAGGCAAGAATTGATAGCTGTCTGGTCTGCTGCACCTTTGAGGAATCATTAACATCTGATTAATTAGTTAAGGTCTGCTTTGAAAATGTAAAGCGCTGTACTTATGCAAAGTGTAAATGGGATGATCCAGCTAGCTGCAATGGTACTCCAGATAATGAGAGGCACTTTAGAGGAGAGGCGGGTAAGAGGGAAGGAAGGGATGCAAGTTAAAAGCCTAGGAGCAAACCAGGGAAATCCAGCCTGGGCTTTGGGCTGGGTGGCACGAGGGGGCTCAGGGGCCGGGGGTGTTACCGGGGGGCTGCAGAGATTTGCAAGGTGCCACAGGCACGGTGTGGCCCCGTGCCAGAGCTCAGAAGCATGGTGCTGGCTGTCCAGGCGATGCTCTCTCGGTGTTGCTGGACTTAAAAGGTTGCCAATTGCCTCGTAGGGCAGTAGTGATGCTGCCCTTGCTCCTGCGTGGGGAGCAGCTGGTGGCTGCACCCTGTCCTGGTGGAGGCTGGCCCCCTCTGCGCACCTCGGGCAGAACTCACTTGGGACACGAAAAACATCTCCCCTGGGAGCTGCTCCTGTGCCTATTTGGCAGAGCCCCCTTTAGTTTTTCTTTTTTTTTTTTTTTAATTCCTGCCTTTAACAAACGCCCTGAAGCCTGCATGCCCTGCCTGGAGCAATCCGTACCTGCCCAGCACCTGGCAGCCACACGCAGCTCTCAGCGGGTGCAGGACCCTGGGGGATGCAGCCCCCTGGGGGCTGGGGCAGGGGGTCCAGGGGCTGCTGCTGCTTTTTTGGGGGGGAGCAGCCCCACGGCTGCACCGTGTCCATCTGTCTGTCCAGGTTCAGGTGGGACGGTGCGAGCAGAGTGCCTTTGGCCAGCGCTGTAACCAGCGGCTGTGCCATTAAATAGTTAACGCACCGAAATGTATTTTAATAAACTCCATTTAATGGCCATACATTAATTGTCTGATTAATTCTAATAAATCCTTATTTGAGATGCTTAATTTAGAGTGTGACTGATCGTGCTGTCATGGATGGATTATATAATTGTTGTCTGGGACGAGATACTTGGGGAGATCCTGGACAAAGGCAGGGACCTGGGGACGTCTCCGGCTGCAGAGGGCAAGGGGCTGTGGCTGTGGGCAGAGCACCCCCGTCTGAAGGCCAGCAAAGGAGCCAGGCCAGGTGGATTTGATACTAATTTACTTAAAATGGGAGGTGATATCATTTAGGAACCGCTGGCTGTATTATTGAATTTGTTGCTCGCTCCCTGAGGAGCGAGGGGAGAAGCAAAGGTTACCTGGTGTTTACACTTTGTGACATTTCTATGAATAGCTGTTAAAGACCAATTTTCTCTCTTGCTGGTGGCTGCAGAAGCTGAGCTGTGCGAGGGAGCTGCGCCCGGCCCCGGATAGCTCAGTCCGGGGGCACCCAGGGGACCCCAGACCCGTGCCCGAGGGGTCCCCAGGCCACCCCCAGACCTCTCGGGGGAGCAGGCTGGGTGCCCCCCAGTTCTCTGCCCGTGCAGAGGAAGGGCAGGGACCCGTGGCCAGGCAGGGACGGGGTGAGGGAGGTGAGGATCTCGCTTTGCGGTCGCTGAAAGCCCCACGGCTCCCAGGGATGTTTCATTTCAGGCATTTCCAAACAGCGCCTGCCCGTGCTGACCTCTGTTTACATACTTCTACCGTACATTGACTAAATATCAATATGGACTATTTCAAACAAAATCTGAAAGGCTTTGTTAGATGTCAAAACACAAGTGCTTTGACACCAAAGTGTTGATGTTTCAATGTTTTTAAGGCTCTTTTTGGGGAAAACTCGAAGCTAACCCTTCCCAGGAGCATCAGGACAAAACTCCTGGTGCAGTTCAGGGGGAAATGCCCGATTCTTTGCTCCTGTGGCTGTCACAGCTCTCCTGTTCCCTCCGGTTCCTGCTGCCCCCCCCTGCAGGCCCAGGGCTTTGCCCCCCTGCCCTCCCCTGCCACCGCCCTCCTCCTCTGGGGCATTTCGAGCTTGCACAAAGCTGTGTGCACGCACCATTAATTAAGACCAGGGAAAGCCAATGCACATCACGTTTTTATTATTATTTCTTTCTTCCTACAAATTCTGGTTTTCATTTTAGGGAAACCTCCAGCTTTCCAGTTTATCGTGGCCAAAGCGAATTTGTAACCATACAATTATCCTCCTGCTAAATTAATATATTAAAATGTTCAAACAATTGTTCCAGTAATTAAACAGACAGATATTAGAGAAAATGAAGGCATTTTAGTCCTGCTCTCTGGAATGTGCTGACCTTTCCCCTTTCTTAGCTGCTTCTCAGACAGTGTAGAAATGATTGGATAATTGGATGGTTCATGTTCTTCTGAAATCACCGAAGCAAAAGAAGGATGGAATCGCCCCAAAGTTTGTACTGAACCATGCTGGGTGGCTTTGTTAATTAGACGTCTTTTTTTTTATTCCCCTCCACCCATTGTTAAAATTTAGAAATTATGGTCTGCAAAATCTGCCAAGGTTGCTCCCCAGCCTTGGCCATGCCCCAGCCCCGTGCATCCCCCCAGCCATGAGCCCTCAGAGAGGTGGGCTGGGGCTGAAGGGCAGCGCCGTGAGCCTGCAGCGGGGAGCAGTGGGCGGCTCCCCCAGGGTTTGTGGGGCCGGGCACCCCACTGCACTTTTCTGGCTGTGTCACGCAGGCGCCCGTGGAGCTCCGGCCAAATTGCCTTGCTCTGAGCAACTGCAGATCTTATAGCAAGGCATCTGGTCTTGATTTTATAACCTCAAGTGATGGGGAATCCAGCACATTCCTAGCTCAGACGTCTCTAGCTCAGCTAAACATCCTCTGTCTGTGGCACATCCCCTCTGAGCTTCCCTCGCTGCAGCTCCCGCAGCACGCTGTGCCTTGCTCCGCCTGATGGAAGAGCTGCCTGCGAGCAGCGGTCCCACCCCACGGAGGATCCCTGTGGGATTCCTGCCCTGCCTGAATCCCTCGCGTGGCTGGGAAGCTGAGGGGCAGCGGGCAGGAGAGCAGCCGAGCAGGACGGCAGCGCCTGGGCTGACTGGGCTGGCTCAGCCCTGTGTGCCCGTGTCCCTGCTTGACCCGGTGTCCCTGCTCATTGCCGTGTCCCTGCTCATCCCTATGCCCTGCCCTGGATCGGGAGGAGGGCCCAGCACTGCCCCCCTTCCCTGGGGACCCCCCAGCCCCAAGGATCACCCGTGCTGTGGGTGCCGCAGGTGCCGCGGAGCCCCGCAGAGCCCGGCAGTGATCAATATTCAGCAAACGGAGCAGGTGCTGGAAATGCCGGGCTGTTCTGGAGGAGCTCGCACGTCAGGAGGGTCAAGTGTCTGCTTTAGTTTCCATTTATCAGCTCTTATTTTCAGGGCCTTACAGTTTGGACAAACTAATATTAGCAGGGTTCATGGGGAGAGTATGCAATGCAGCGCTGAGGATATCATTCATCTCTCCCCACTGTCAGCCACCAGCTTACAGACAGGCATAAATAAAACTTTTATTGTCTTGCACCACCGGAACGCACCAAAGCTGGGCAAAAAAAATCACAACAGATAATTTATTCAGCAAATGTTATCCTTTCATTAGCCGCTCACAAGCCGGTTTTGACATTTGCCACTGACGGCGTTCCTAAATAACACACGGCTCCTTCCCACAGCCACCCCTGAGAGGCGAGCACCGTGCACATCCACCGCCTGCAGCCCTCCTGCCCTGGCACAGCCCCGCGGTTGGGGAACTGGGTGCGCCGTGTCCCTGCGTCGTGTCCCCGTGCCAGGGCCACCGGGGCTGCAGAGTGGGGCTGGGGCTGGCCTGGCTCTTTGCTCTGCCCATCCCCTGTGAAAGCGGAGGGGCTGGTACCTGCTCTCCGAGCAGCTGACCCGTAGAGCTCGTGAATGCAGCACAGACTGTGAAATGCTGATTGCAAATGCACATTTCTGAATGGGATGGAAAATCTGGCTTCTGTGGTGGAGAGTCCCAGTGATCCGTCCCAGGAGCACAGAGAAACAAATAACTGGGAGAGAAGTCGGGAATTTGGGGCAGGGGGTGACACCGAGCAGGTGGAAGAGAACTCAGGACCATGGATGGCTTCTCATCCCTCTGCATAATGCACTCACATACCCCATTCATCCATCTATCTCTCTGTGTCTCTATCTATCTCTCTACCTACCTATTTAGTGATCTATTTTTTCAGAATTCATACTTATTTTTTATCACCTTTCTTTTTTGTTCTATGATATTTTAATGGATCTTATAAAGTTTAGAGAGAGAGTTGTGACCTTTTCCAATGTGCTACAATTAATTTTTACTTCAGCCTTATAATGAACTACCATTATCCATCACATGCAGATCACTGCCTTATACTAATAAATCATTCCTCAGTGTATCACCAGCTGCATTAAAGGTTAGACAACCCATCCCCTTCGGAGCATCCAGATAAGCTCGCTGCATTTTTTTAAGTGCAGGCAGCTTATCATCCACGGCAGCGTGCGGAACTGGAGCAGAAAGAGCCGCTTGGAGCAGCGAGCTGGAGCTCATCGTGCCAGCAAGCCGTGCCCAGGAGCGGTGTGCTGCTGGTGTGCTGGGAACTGCTGCTTTCTGCTACAGGTAACTGCTGAGCAGCACCGAGGGGTTGTCCCAGTGGGGTCACAAGGGAAGTGTGTGGGGTTGTGGCAGACCCTCCTGCTGCCTGTCCCGGTCCCCACAGCCCCCTGCCACGCAGAGAAGCTCCACGGGGCCCTTCCCACCCCCGTGAGGATTTCTCCTGCCTCGTGCGGCGCAGGAGAACAGACTGAGCCACAAAGCCTGCGGTTCAAATGCAATGTGACACAGCCTAATGGAGTAAATACAGGTACAAGAGGCACTTAAGGTGCTCATAAACTATGTATTGTTTCCTTTTGGATTGCGCTGATGTTATTGCGGATACTGTATGAAGTCTGAAATAGGATCGCAGCAACTTCACTGCTCCCTTTCCCGGCTCCTTTTACGGAGGGGAAATTACTTGGCTGACACGCTGCATCCCCATCTTTTAAATGTATTTATTGTTCTATAACATTTCATACACTTCATATGCGTTCAGGAGAGCAATTCAATATACCTGCCAGAAATGAGAGACGCGGCGAGCACGCAGGAGCAAGGGGGAAGAGCTGAAGCCCAGCAAAGCTACAGAGCCCCATGGTGCAGAGGCAGGGCAGGGTGCAGACTGGGGGTGCTGGTGGGACCACACATCCAGCCTTTGGGGACAAGGCTCATGCCCGGCCGGGTGCCTGTGCCCTGCATGGGGGTGCCAACAGTGCCCCGCGGTGCCACAGAGCCAAGCTCGTGCCCACCACCTTCGCCTCTGCCATGCCTGGGAGCGCTGCCCACAGCCTGCGCAGGGCCGTGGCCCCCTGTGCCCTGAGAAGTCCCCTCGGCCCCCATCGCACACCCCCGTGCACCGGGCAGAGCTGCGGGGCCGGGTGGCTGCAGGCGGCGGGGCCATTAGGTCACCTGCACACGGCAAGGAGGGGGCAGGCAGGGAGCCTGGGGGGCAATTAATGACATTAGTCCCCAGTAATAGAGCCTTCCTGCTCCGCAAGGTGCAGGGCCCAGCACCAAGCCCTGCTCCGCTCCCATTAAAATTCAGTGACAAGCCCAGAAAGAGCTTAAAGTATTGAAATAGAAATTGCTGGTGTAACAGGAGATTTAATGCTAAAATGTTTCAATAAAATAAACCTTTAAAAGCTCCCATTACTTCAGAATTGCCCTGCAGATCCTTGTTAACTTTCTAAATATAATACTGAGGAGCCTCACGTCCAGCAGCCGGAGTGCCAGGGACGCTAATGAGCATATTGGGGACACGGGGGCTGCGCGGCCACCGGCACAGGGAACTGCAGCGAGCTCCTGGCTCTCGGCACCGCACGGAGCCAACGCTGGCACCGCTGCTGGGGGGGCAGCTTCTGGCCACGAGACCCCACGGGGGCCCTGAGCACCAGCCCGGGGCAGGATCTGTCCCAGCCCCTCACCCAGGTGGGATGCGGGGGTCCTGGTGCACGCGGGGGTCCCGGTGCCAGGGTGCTGGGGCAGCACACCTCGCCTGGACGCCGTGCGCCTGGCACCGAGTCCCCGCCGTGCACCTCTGCGCGGCACAACGTAGGCATCGCCTTTAAATACTCTTAAGCACACTGTTTAATTTGAATGAAATACACTAAATAGCATGGTGTCAGGTGTAATTATATGTTACCAGCAGTGTGCCAGAAGTAAGTTGCTAACACATTGGCATGGTTACTGTACACTTGGGTGAATTTCAAATACAGTTTTGTTAGTATTGGATCTAAGGGAAAGAAGCCAAGTCTGACTATTGAGGAAAACAAGTGGAAGTGCTGTAGACTCATTATTCATCTCTGCTCCTGTAGCTCTTGGATCAAATAACACGCTCCCCTTCCATTGTAACGGAGCCTGCTATCTCACCGGCTGCTCTTCCCTCTCCCATTCCCCGGTGCCTCACCAAGGAGCGCGTGGGCACAGGGTGGCACGGGCTGTGCAGGGATGCTGGGGTGCCCCAGGGCTGTCTCCTGCCGGCAGCACTTGGGGTCAGGCTCCACGTGGCATCACTGACTGCTGGGCTCCTCATGCAGCAAAGCCCTGTCTTGCCCATGAGCATTGTCCTGCAAGCATTGTCTTGCAAACGTCATCCCATGAGCATCGTCCCATGAGCATCATCCCACAAGAACCATCCCACAAGTGTCATCCCACGAGCACCGTCCCATTTCCTGGTGGCCGTGCCCTGGGAAATGCCATCAGGCAGCAGGTGAGAGCAGGCTGCGAAGCCTGGGGCTGCCGTTACAGCAGATCCTGGGGCCACAGGGGCAGAGGGGCCCCGCTTTGCCTGCCCAGTGCTGGAGCCAGCTGGGACCGTGCCCTGCACCTCCTGCAGCCTGCCCCGACCCCAGCAGGTGCCGCTGGGCTCCCGGCTGGCACAGCACCACGCGGGCAACGCGTCCGCCTGGCTGCCTGCAGCCGGCACATTACCATGGAGCTGCGCCTCCATAAGTAAAATATTGATGAAGGCCCGAAGCTAGGAATGAAGTGGGCTGGCTGTATTTCCTTCCCATTTTTAATAGCTCGCTGCTTCATGCCAAGAAGACTAAAGTGTGTTATTTGGCTCTGGATGAAAATGATTTCAATTGGGTAGTGAGCCTGTCATTTGCATCTTGAATAAATAGGTTCTAACAAGAACAGATCTGTTTAATGGAGAGATTTGGGGAATTCAGGCTGAATCCTGCCTGAGTTAGGGTTCTGAGACAATAATTGGGATGAGCAGAATAAAGCTGAGAGCCCTTCATGGGACCAGACAGCATATGAGGTTTTAAGTAGAAATTGAACCGTACAACTCTGTCAGTGCAGCTGGAATTGGAAATGGGATGTTTATAGGCTTGGGAATTCGCGCTCCCTGCACAAATTGTCTATTGTGTATAATAAGCTGGCCTGACTTGTAATGAGCGTGGCCGGAAATTAAGAGACATCGTTACACTTTGAGCAGCAAATTGCGGGGCTCCCTGCTCGGGAACGGGCACCGCCTGGGCTGGCACCTGCAGCGGGCTCTCAGGCTGGGGCGCTCGGGCTGGGACACCTCACCGAAAGGTGGGCTCTGCGCTGCCCTGGCAGCGTGTCCCCAGGCAGGAGCAGGGATCCTCCTCGGAGCAGCCTCCCCGGCAGCCTCCCCTGTGCCGGCCAATCCCAGTGCGGTGAGGGGATGCTTGGAGCCGGGTCTGCGGAGAGCGGAGCTGTGCTGCAGGAACTACAGCTCCCACAAGGCACCGTGGCAGCAAATGCCTTCAGAATGCTTCCATTTTTGGCTATAATATTTTAGCTCGGGAGAACCGGGCTTTTTAATTAAAAGTGAGGAATTTTAAGAGAAAATTGATGTTATTTGCAAATGAACGAGTGGAAAACCTCTGTTAGAAGCCTACTGCTGTTACGTGGCTCTGAAATAAATCAAATTTGAGCAAACGAATCTGCTCCAACTGTTGCAGATTCAGGAGCTGGGATGGGCACAGGTAGGAAGAGGAAAGTCACGAGACTTTATTTCCTAACCTGCTGTAAAGCGGTGGGAAGTGGGGACGGACTGGCCGATGCCGAGCCCGCCTGGCTCGGGGTGGGCTGGGGTGGTCGGGGTGCTCGCTGGGCTCCCCTCCTCCCCAGCTCATCGCCACGGCACGCGGAACAGCTCCGCAGAGGCTGCGCTCTACCCTGTCAATGTGTACTTGGGGAGTCCTTAATCCACGGGTCGCTGACGTGATAAACAATAATGTCTCTTTTGGAGCTGTTACGACTTATCATGTTAATGGGCACTTAGGGAGTCTTTAATTGGTGATTTGTGCATGCACTGTCACAAAATTTTAAAACACATTTACCGTCATTTCTGGTGTGGTGTGGAAGCACCAGTTCACTACACTGCGAGATGAGCACGCAAACCACCTGAGGGCACCCGGCCCAGCTGCGCAGCGGCAGCTCTGGGCTCCACCTCGCAGGGGAAGGGCTGCTGCTGCCTTCAGGAAAATTCTGAGGTTGGCCAAGAAGGCAGGGGCACAGGGAGGCTCCTCCTGGTCCCACAGGAGCAGAGACCCTGTCCCTGAGGCCGTGTCCTGAGGATGGCAGAGCTGTGGGCGCACCCTCCAGAGCTGCTGACTCTCAGGGACACAAACACAGCATGGACACGGACACACCATGGGCACAAAAACACCACGGACATGGAAATATCATGGACACGGACACACCATGGACACCTTCGCCCACCCTGTGCCCCCCCAGAGCGGATCTGCTTCGTGCCCTGTGCAGGGGCTCGGGGCCGCCTGCCAGCAGGGCGCACGGGGACCGGTGGCAGGGACGGTGCCGGCGCTGCTGGCTGGGGCGGTGAGCTCCAGCTCCAGGAGAAGCTGTAATTAACAGCACCTGCCCTTGCTGTCAAGTTCTTCTTCATTAGGAATAAAGCGTGTGTCAATGCATAATTAAAATTATGCATATTTTTAAGACAGTGCTTTCTAAATAGAGCTGCAGTCATCTGCAGCTATTAATCCAATCAGCCCGTTGCGCTGGCAGCGTTCAGGTGAGTTCATCTCTCACTCTCCCGGTCTCTATTTTTTTCCTAACTCTCCTCCCAACCTTGCTGGTAACAAGAGTGGATTGAGCAAGAGGACTTTAACCGATTAAGTTACCATAGCAATGCTATTCATCACGCTTTGCCACTTCCAGCTCCGTGTACGGATCCCATTCTGCTCTCTGTTTACCCAGGACCTGACTGTGAGCAGCCTCAGCGCCACCGACCGCACGGCACCGTGCGTCCCCAGCACCCGGGGGGCTCGGGAAGGGCAGGCGCAGCGCCTCGTAAACCCTGCAAGGGAGAGCCAGACCCGGAACAAAGGAACAGCAACGGATGCTGCTCAGTGCCTGCCACCAGGCAATGACAGCCCTAAATTAATTAAGATCTAGACGGGATCTGCACTGCTCTGCCCTCCCTGCATCTTCCCCCAGGGAGAGGTTGCACAGAAATGCAGGAAAACCAGCTCCCAGTGCCCAAGGGGTCCATGGCACTGGTGTGACTGGTGCCACATGGGGCTGGGGCAGGGAGCGGGGCGCTGCAGCCCAGCTCAGCTGGGCACGGGGTAAGGACCCGCAGCAGCTTGCAGTGCTGGGGCTGTGTCCCCCCATCCCAAACCCCACGTGCTCAGCAGGGGAGGCCAAAGGGGGCGACGCTGCCAGGGTCTCGCCTGCAGCTGTCCTGGGGACATCCCCCTGTCCCCATCCCACAGGGTGGGGAGGGAGGCTCAGAAAGCCAGGCATGGCTCCTCGCACATGTTGCTGCATTCATTGCCTGGAACAAGTGCCCAGCTGTATAAGATTAAAATTAACACAGGGCTTCCAGGGGAAGCTGAGCGTTGGTTATTGTTCTGCCAGTGTGAGCTTGTTCATATGAGCATCATCTGGCAGCTTGGGAGGGAAAGAGCATGATACAGTCTGAAAAATTCATTGAAATGTTGGGTTCCAGCCAGAGAGAAAACATCGCTGAATGGCAACATAAAAGGAAATTGTCCCATAACATTCAGAGAGCACTTCAGTATTTGTCCTCTTTATTTTAAAGCATCGAGGATCTTTGGGAAACACTCTGGAATGGGACTTTTATAGATGGTCTAAATTAAACTTCACTTAATATTATAAGCAATAAATCCTCATTGTCAGGTTTTGTTTAGCGGGTATAAAAATGATTGGTAGGTGCTGTAGCTTTTTCCCGAGAATGGAAGATCAGTGTTTTCACTGCACAGCTTTGTCCTCAGCGAGGGAGAGGCAGAGACCTCCCACGAGCCCGGCACATCCCGCGGCGGCTCTGCGGGGCTGCCCAGCGTGCCCACAGCCTGGTGGGGACCCGGCCGGGAACACAGCACGATGCTTGATTCACAGGGCCGGGCACAGCATCTGCACCCCTGGGTAAAGGGACGTGAGCCCAGGTTTTTTCCCCAGCATAATTTAATTATTCACAACCGCTGCTCAGCCCAGCCAGCCGTGTGTGGGGCCAGCTGGATGATCCCTTGCTGCTTCTCCTTTTCCATGCTCCCTGCTAAATGTCATGGAAAACCACAGGCTCACAAACATTGTGTCCAAACACTGGGAATCAGGCACCACAAGGAGGCCAAGAGCCTGATGGTGCGTGAGGGGCAGCCCACGGGATGGGCTGGATGCTCCTGAAGCCCAGGGACAGCAGCGCGCTCACACGGTGCCGGGAACAGCAGCCCTGGGCACAAAGTCTGCAGAGGGCTGCCCATACTGACCCATATGGGTCTGGTCTTCAGCAAAAATAACTCATGGCTTTCACAAGATCTTGAGCAAGTGGAGCAGTTCTGGCTGTGCTCTGGCTGGAGGCAGCAGGAGAAATACCTGGACACCACGGACACGCGTACAGCACCCTGCGTTCAGCTGGTGCAAGGCGAGTAAAATAAATGAGAGCAGTGAAATATGAAATCCTTTTCCTTGCTTTTTGCAAGCTGTGGTTTTACTGGAATTAAGGAAATACATTAGGTCATTTAAATTGTTATTTTTTAATGTATTTCTGACAGTATCTTCAGCTTCTGCCACATCCCTTGAAGCCACCTGTCTGGAATGCCCGAGTCCTGTGGCACCTGGGGTGACATCGCTCCTGCTCCGTGCTGCCCAGCCGTGTGCCAGCGTCTGCCCCGTCCCGAGGTGCAGAATTACAGCCTCGGCAGGCTTGGCATGGCAGCACCATCCCGCTGCAGCTGGCACCCAGAAGAGAAGCGGGATCCTCTTTTTTTCTGGAGCCTGCACAGCAGCGTCTGCCAGCAGCCTTTAAAATGATAAAAACCAATTTAGTGCCATTTATGATGGACGAATAAGAGAAATCATGTAACAATTACTTACAGGAGATTTACCCCAGTCTATGTATTTAGGCTGAGCGTGGCGTTCCAATGCTGTCCCATCTGTGCTCCTGGGCCAAGTCCCCGCGTCGGGGATGCAATTTCAGAAGAGATCTTTAGGTGCAAATTGATTTTGCTATGAATATTTATGCAGCACGCGAGGCTGTGCGTGTGCTAAAGGGGGAAATGTGGGGCTCGGCGTGGGATGCCGGAGCAGCCGCCTGCCCTCCTTTTGGCTGGAATAATAATTGGGATATTTATAATCTCCGCATGGCTGAGATGGCTGCGGGAGGGGACGCTGCCGGCACGGCCGAGCTGGTGGTGGCCGGGGTGGGCCGCCCGGTGCTGGCGGGGCTCGCCCTGCGGCTGATTTGGAATGCGCACAGCATCCCTGCGCGGTGCATTCCCCTGCAAGAAACCCAGGAAAGACAAGAAAAATGAAGGCAGGCGCAATCTCATTTTCTGAGGGCTGCAAGTCAGCCAGGAAATGGCTATTATTCCATCGACACTGTCGGTATTAAGTTATTTCCTTCACTAAATACGAGAATGTTCATGAATATCTATTGAGTTCCAGGTACTGGCGTCTCCCAGCACTGCGGCTCACTGATTGTAGCTTTATATTCCTCCGACAACACACCTCAATCTCACATTGAAGTGAAAGACAATAGTATTTTAAATTGGTTAATAAATCTCTAGATTGATGCTCCTGGAAGGCCCAGGAACTTCATCTCTATTACACGAATAAAAGTGATAACATTTTAACCACTGAGGTGCTAGGAATTTGGGGAGCGCCTCCTCGGTGCCCTTCAGGGAGCGCACGGCGGGTGGGGGCCCCACAGCCCCGTTTTTGGGGGGTCTGCGCTGGGTGTGGGGAACCGGCCCCAGGCGGGCAGGACGGGGAGATCGCACATCCCGGCCCTGCGCTCCCTGCTCAGCCCATAAAAGGAGTGGAAAATTCCCTTTTAACACGCAAAACGGCTCGGGCTCGGCTCGCCCTTCGCCTCCTCAGCCCCGCTCCGAGCCCTGCTCGGCCCCACGCCGCCCCCGGACCCCCCCGGTACCGCCCGGACCCCCCCGGCACCGCCCGTCCCCACCCGCCCCGTCCGGCCCCGGGCAGCAGCGGGCGGCCGGCGGCAGGGGCGCGGGGTCGGGGACACCCCAGGGGAGCCTCCCGGCCCCCCCCGAACCCCCCCAGCCTCCCGGTGCCGGCCTCCGAGGCCCCGCTAAAGGCGGATTCCAGGCGTCTGAACGCGCCCCCCCCCGGCCGCCCCCGCGCCCCCCGGCAGCATCCTTGGCGCTGCCCGTGCCCCTGGGTAGGGGTTGGGAGGAGAGGGCTCTTACTGCTCTGAACCCTTATAAGTTATCGGGAGATGAGAATATTTTAATATAAACCAGAGTATTTCGAGTACAAAGAGCTGTTCTGAAAACGTATTGAATATTTTTTCCCTGATGTTTAGTGTCGGTAAGATTCCTCGGGGAGTTTACAACAAGTGGAATACTTAAGGATATAGTGCCATAGGTTCTCTCAGTATTTTCTTTTCAAGGAAAGTAACCTCTGAATTATCTAGGAAGTACATGAACAACATGAAAGGAAGATTATGCACAGAAAGAAAAAAATATGCAGAGAATTCAATTATGCAAAAAAAAGTGATGTGCTTTGCTTAATTCCCCAAACACATCTCCGCGCCGTAGTCAAGACAGCAGAACTGGATGCATGCAGACAAGGTTTTCAGGTCACCCTCCTCGGCTCTGTCTGATCATCCCTTGTTACCACTGCTCCCGTATTGCGGGGTGCCTCTCGCGTTAGGACAGCAGGGTCCACTGATGTCCCCACGCCTCGCCGTCCCCGGGGCTGGGGACCCAGCGGGGAGAGGCCCGTGGTGGAGGGACCGGCAGCAGGAGGTGTTGGGGATGTGCCCGGAGATGCTTTGTGTTACCTTTCTAACTACACCCTCATCATTTTCTGCACACAGTACCCAAACCCGTTGTGGCCAGTGCTGCAGATGAAGGCGTTGTTTGCCATGCAGGCACCCTCCCCACACCCGTGCCCATGGGGTGACAGGGACAGTGCTGTGTTTCCTTCACGTTAGCTTGGTCCCAGGCCTCTGTGGGGGTTAGGGACAGAGACACAAAGGCAGGGGAGGTGAAGCTGAGATCTACAGAAGCACTGGAGGACACCGAGAGCCCCCCTCTTACTGCTCTGAAGAGGGACAATTTACTTGTCCAGTCTGAAACTGCTGCAGACGCTGCCACTTGCAGCCCTGTGGCGGCCCCGCCGCTGCGCTCCCCAGGACCCCAAGTGCCTCCTGTGCACCCACTGCAGGCAGCCCCCCTGCGCCCACCCTGTGCTCCCCCAGCTGTGCTCAGGGTGTGCCACTGGGGCCTTGGTGGCAGCTGCAGGGCACCGGGCAGCATCCCGAGCTGTGCCGGGGGGGGCTCCCCAGCAGAGCCTGTGTTTGGCACCTGTTCCCACGCTGGCTCCAAGTTTTGCAGTTAAAACCCCTTTCCAGACCCTGCAGGGGTGCCTCCTTCTCCTTGGCTTGGGGATTAGCAGAGAGCAGGGCTGGATTTTGCCCAGTTCGCACAAGTCTCCCGGTTTTGTAGCGCACTGCGAGTCAGCAGGGAATCAGGAGATGATGAAAAAGGAGTTTTGTCCTGCTCTGCACACGAGGGGAAGAGGCGCTAGGAGAAGCACAGAACAAAAGTTCAAAGGGGACATTTCAGTCCACTTTTTAAATAATCTCTTTGTGCCTACAGGAGTGACCTTCTGTGCCAGTGCAAGCACAAATGCGGTGCCACTACCCAAAATAGGAGCAGGTCTCGGAAATGTTACCGTGTGATGTCTCCAACTACAGAACACCTGACAAAAAGAAGAGCAAAGTGGGGAAGAAGAAATTTGCTCTTCCTGGTGGAGAGAGCCCTTCTGCTCCCATCCTCTCTGAAGGGCTGTGATGTCTCGTGGCTGCAGTCCCCACAAGCACCCCAAAAACCACCAGAGCCCGGAGCGAGGGGTGCCCGCGTTAAGCGGCTGCACAGCTCCATTGCTGCCGTGCTCAGGCTTTGCTCGTTTCCCTGCCTTGGGCACCGACAGTGCTAAATGACTCTTTTTCAAATTAACATTTGCCATTTCAACGTAACTGAGTTTTGATAACACAGGGATGCAATTTGTTTATTTATTTATTTATGGACCCATTAGTTGATGCATTTGCATCAAGTCTTGGAAAAAAAAGTGTCTTCTCTGAATTGAATGACATGAATTATTTCAACCTAACTTACTAATTAAGACCTCATTAGCAGCCCAAATTTGTGATAGATCAGCAGTGGACTTGGCACAGTGGTTTAATTTAATGATTTCTTGCATTACTTTGTTAATCATCTTTAGTCTGATTTAATTTATGCCAATGTGACTATCCTAATTTCTAATTAAGGCATTGATGGCAGGGACACCACCATAGCATACGAATTTCAGCCGAGGATAGCACAAAAGCAGTCCCCACGTCCCATTCCTTGGTGGACGAGGGCTGTGAGACCCGTGCCTGCCCCGCACCCCAGCTCTGCACCTCCGGCTCCCAGCGGCCGGAGCATCCTCCAGGAGCCACAGCCCCGCACTGAATTCACCCTTCTCCAGGGCACGGCAGAAGTGTGAGCCCATTCGTAGAGCTCAGCGAATCTCCGTGCTGGGCACACCATCCCAAAAAATCTAGGAGTTCTCCTAAGAGACCCCAAACCTCCGCTGATCTCAGGCCCCTCAGCAGAGCTCTGCAAATCCACGCATTGTGCGCACAGGGCGCAGCTGGCCACAGCTCAGTGCTCCGGCCCACAGGCAATGGGCTGGTGCTGGAGCTGTGGGGAGCAGAGAGAAGAGCCCACCCGTCCCGGGGGGCTCGGCTGCCACCCAGCCCCAGCCCCAGCCCCAGCCCCAGGGCAGCTCCTCGCCCCGGTGCCCCATCCCGCTCGCTCCCGCTCCGCCAGCCCCCACCTCGGAAAATCAGCGAGTTTGCAGGACGGCACATCTGCTAATTCAAAACATTTAAGCTAGTCGATATAAATTTATTTAGTGCAATAAATGACATAATTGAATTTTTATTTCCTTAATATATTTCACCGAAATAACTAATATTTTGAGTATCCCTGGCCTACAGATGTCTTTCATAGGAACGTATTTCCTGTAATATTACTCTTGTATAAAACTGACATTTAAACGGTTTAATAAATGAGCAGTTGTTTGACTTGTTTCAGTTTCAATACATTCTGGTGTATTAATAAAATATATTTCAAAAGGAAGCTCGATAGACCATGCTATAAAAATTCGTGATTTATTAGAGATACATTTGC
The DNA here is from genome assembly GCF_963932015.1 of Anas acuta. NCBI lineage: Eukaryota > Metazoa > Chordata > Aves > Anseriformes > Anatidae > Anas > Anas acuta. Next base: position 905,110 of record NC_088995.1, read on the forward strand.
TATTAGTTGGGACAGATACTCAAAATGTCATTAAGGTTAAAATAATAATCAATCAAACTAATTAGACCCTATTTTTCATATGCAAATATAATTAAGCATACATTTCTCAATAACTTTAAAGAGAATTATTGAAGCCGCACAAAGTGTGCCGAGTCCTTACTTGAGCTAATGAAACGACAGCGTCTCCGCTTGCATATGCAAACAAAATTGATTAGCTGCTGTGCACCGCGCCTGCTGCCTCCGCGAGCGGCCGGGGCACCGGGGGGGCTGCGGGAGGGAGCGGTGTGAGCAGCCGTGGGGGGACCCTGCTGCAGCCCCCCGAGCCTCTCTCCAGGGCCGGGGTTCTGCCGGGCTCCGGGGATGCCCCGGTCCTGGGCCCAGCTGCAGTGCCCAGCTCACGGCGCTGCTGCCCCAACGGAGCCCCTCACAGCTCCAGCTTGCTGCTGTTTGCTGCTGTTTTCCCTGGCAAATCATTCCGACTGTTTATTTCAAGGGAAAAATACCATTTTGCTATGAGAAGGGTTAATAAGAGATGTTTATTTATGAACTCGGCATATTACTGTTGCATAATTTGAATACAGTGCCTATGAGCTTTTTTTATTGCATGCTATAATTTCATTTTTAAAGCTTTCCCTATGCCATACTTTAAAAATGATATCGCAAACAAGAAATAAATTCTGTTTTGCAGCTGTGCTAACTATATTTACCCATGGGATACACTATTTTGTCCTTGACATAAATCCCTTGGGATTTCACTCAGAATTACTTTGGCACGCCACATTCACTACATCAGGGTATTGTACACCGAGCCTATCACGGGGCTCTGGCTGAGCCGGGGAATCGCTGCGGAGAGAAAGAGGCACTTGTTTAGCATATTACCATGAAAATCAGTCAACTTGCACATTAGCGATTGTCAAGAAATCCCAGCAAGTGAAATAAGGGCAATAACTGCGGATCCAAGCTGGGTGGGGCTGGACGCCTGCTCCTCGTGGAGCAACCCAGCCGCGCGCCACCGCGGCTCAGCCGGCACCGACCCCTGGCCGTGGCTTCTCTCCTCTTGGCTTTCCAGAGGCTGCCTTGGAACCTCCTGGAAGGACTTTCGAAGCATCCGTGGGGTATCATTGCTGCTTTCTGTGTCGTGCATTTGTCACCTTTTTTCCAGAATTTGCAGCCCTGCGATGCTTTCCCCGTGCTTGCTGTGCAGGGAGGGGGCCCCGGCCGGGTGTCTGCAGCCCTGCGAGCCCATCAGGAGCCTGGGCACGGTGACCAGCAGCTCTGCTCCTCCACCACCCACATCAGTTAGGCCACCTTTGAGCACGGATCCTGCTTTTAATTGGGGGCCTCATTTTATGCAGGTGTCAGGCTCCAGGACATCAGATTTAACGAAGTTCAGCTTCCCCACTCAAACGCACCGGCAGGAGCACAGGAGCTGCCATGAAAGAGGGTCTGTGCCTCCTGCACATGGTGGGAGGAGGTGGTGGATGTGACACTGTCAGCATCTCTCGGGGGACAAGCATATTTTTGTCGATCATGTAGCATCAGGTTCTCGTGTCACTGCATTACGGAGCTTGATGGCACTTAATACACCATGACAAGGTGTAACATCAGAAATGGAACACAAAATGAGATCAAACGGCACTGCGGTCCCCAGAGGGCCCGATCAAATCCAAGGTATGGAAATTTGAAGGGAAAAAAATGCAAACTCTCCCCCCCCACCAGACTCCTCCCGAATCCCATTATTCCGGGCAGCCAGCAGCCTGCCTGGCTTCCTCCGCGGGAAGGAGGGCTGGGGGCGAGTGTCCCCGTGGTGCAGGGTGGCCGTCCCCTCGTCCCCACCTGCCACAGGACCTGCGGAGCCTCCCCAGCCCCAGCCACACATCAGGGACCCCCTGGGCACGTCACCACAGGCCAGGGGACTAACAGATGCCCGCGTAAATAACACGGGGGGCAAAGGGTGGTGCGGGGGGCTGGGGTTAGGCACTGCGGGAGGAGGTCCAACAAACCATCTCCAACCTCCTGTGCCCACCAAACCTATCACCCACCCCCTAAAAACCCCCTATCACCCACCCATCACCCACCCCCTGCGCCCAGGGGGGGCAGCCCCATGCAGGGGGTGAGCGGAGGCTGCTGGGCATCCACTGGGGCTGCGTCCCTCAAGGGGAAGGAGCTTCCCGGGGGGGCCCTGACGGCCAGTTGCTGATTGTATAAACAGGTTCCTTTGGGAAACCCGGTTAAGGACAGAGCACTTTGGGGGAAAAAAAAAAAAAAGGATTTTTCACATATCTCAGCAATTTTGAAAGAAGCCACTTTTCAACAAAGAAGAACTCTTTGACTCTTTTCATTTGGAAAATGTTAACCAGATGTTCCCAAATCGCACGTCATGGGAAGAATGAAGGAGATCCCCAGGTTGGGACTAGCCCCACGTCCCCAGGGAGAGGCTGTGCTGCTCTGCGGGGCTGTTCTTCACCAGAACCAAAGGGGAGCAAAAGGGGGATGCTGGTGCCTGGGGCAGGGGGGAGCCGAGCAGTGCTGGCACCCTCAGCACGGCTCCAGCCACGGCTCCACCGGCACCGCTGACCCCCCGGCACCCGGCTGCCCCCCGGCCCTGCTGGAGCTGGGCTGGCAGCACCAGCACCCCACACTGAGAGCCTGGAGAGCCTGAGCCCGAACCAGGGCTGAGCCAAAGGCCCCGGAGCTCTCGGCTGAGATTCAGGCAGGTGATGAGGTTTTGTCCTGCAGAGGGTGATTGCCGCTGCAGACCCGTTTGCAGTGACAAAAAAAACGCACACGTAGGCACCCGCACACGGATGTGTGCCCGAAAGAGCCGGGGGCTGTGTGAAAGCTGTGGCAGCAGCTCCTGCGCCGGGGGTGGGCTGCAGCCAGTTAGTGCAAATTATGCAGCAAGCCCCAGAGCGTCTTCGCTGTTACACTCTCGTCTCTTGTATATTTTTTAGTGGCAAAAACTAAATCCAATCAGAACAAAAGGCCAAGGCAGCATCTAAACAACAGCCAGCACTCTGCGAGGAGGGCTAATAACTGTGTGCAGGGATCCTGGCGCTGGTTAAATGAGGAGTTTTCAGCCTCTGGCTTCACCCAGGGCCATGAAGATCAGCAAATCACTAATAGGGCTGAACCTCCGCGAGTGGCTGGAGGGGGAAAACCTGTCAGAGGCTGCTCCTGCGCTGCGCCCGCTCCCAGCAGCTTCCCGGGATCCCCCAGACTGATAGCCCCGTAATGACAGCAGCAAGGAGCAGGAGGCTGTGCTGTTAATTAGCTGAGATACAAACCGGGCTGGGAGACTTTGCAGCACTGCAAGGTTAATGCCGCAATTAACAGGCTTCGTCTATTTATTATGAATAATAATCATATTTGGCTTTTCTTCGGATGCCTCAATCTGTCTGTCTCCCCACCCCTCCGTGTTTGCACCGTCTCTCCTTTTCCTCGGACTATCCGGGTTCATCACTCTTGTAGCAGAGCCCTGCCTTGCAAAGCACTTCGTTAGCACAAATGGATTATGATGTTGCATCTGATGAATAGTATCTGTAACAGCTGCCAAGGGTAAAGCACAAACAGGAGCAATTAACGCAGCTTCCGAAGGGAAAGGTGGCCCTGGGTCGCCAAGGCAAGGCGGCAAGGCTCCCCCCCGCGCCCCGCAGCGAGTCCTCCCCCTGTGCAGGAGGTATCAAAGTGAGGAGATTTGCAGGGTCAAGTGGTCCCCGTCCCCATCCGTCCTCCTGCGGGTGAGGGCTGCAGCTGGGGGCTCCTGTCCAGACCCCAGGCGTTTGTTGGGGCACAGGCACTGGGAAACGGCTCCCGGCCCCAGCTGCCCGTGCCCTCCTGGCTGCCCGCCTGGCCTCTGCCTCTGACACTGGGTTTCCCATATTTATATGTATTTATGAGGATTTTATGTGCTCATATAAATAGATATTACGTATATTTATCTGTTGAGTGGTTTAGGACCACATAGGCTCTCCGAAGAGCTTCTTTGGTGCCTTCAGTTTGGAAATGAAGCAATCTGAGCAAAGGGCCGTGGGCACAACTTTCCCACTCAATGCCCCGTCCTTCCCCAGCACTCTGGGCTCATTTCCCAGTTGTTGGCCAGAGCCAGCAGCCTCCCTGCTCCCAGCACACGGGAGGACAGCAGCGGGGCTCGGGGCACAGCAGCAGCCTGGGGACCTGCTGCAGCTCCCCGCGGCCGGCTGCCGTTGCTGCCTTCCCTCCAGGTGGGACGGCTGTGAGATGAACGCCTGCCGGGGCGGAATTCAGTGGTCATGTGTCTCCATTTCATCCCTAATATACACAATTAATAAACTTAATTACATGTTACATCGTGGCAGCTGAAAAATGAGTGCAATCCTTTCTCCTACAGCTTTGCACCCAGCCTGGCTGAGGACACAGCCGCCACCACCCCTCTTCCAGCCCTGGCACTGCTGAGCCCTGTGTCCTGCCTGGCCTTTCCCGGGGGGCTCACGAGGTGATGCCCGTCCTTGCACGGCTGTGGCAGTGCTGCTGGGTCCCAGGGGTCCCAAATTTACCCCTCGGTGGGGTATGTGAGAGGCAAAGCCCAGGTGTGTGCAGAGTCTGGCACGAGCACTGAGCCTGGAGCTGGCCCAGGCAGCAGCACAGCAGAGCTCTTCCCTTTCCTTACTCCATGCCCTGTGTTTGGAAACCCTTCCCAGAGCCTCCTTCATCTTCTGAAATCCTCTCCCCAGCGCCGTGCGTTCGGTGCTCAGCACTGGTGTGGAGCTGTCTGCCCCACGGGCAGGGGCTGCCATCGGCCCCCACCTCTGATTCCTCCTCCGGGGGAGAAGGAGTTAACAGCTCCCTCCGCTGCCGCAGCACTGAAGTTCATTACTTGTGCTAATTGCTTTGAAGTCAGTGATTCGGCAGCTAATGGGAAATGTATCTCTGGGTAATAGATTAATTGGCCGCTGCTGACCAGCGTGCAACAGGGGCTGGGGAAGGGGCTCGGCTGCGGCTGTCCCCCCGCGCTGGGACCTGGTGTCCTGAGCTGCTCAGCACCCGCAGCCCGCTGGGCACGGGGCTATGGGGGGGACACGGCCACCACGCGGGGCAGCAGCCAGGGTGCAGGTGTTGGCTCCTGCCCCGTGACAAACTCCTTCCTTTGGTTTTCCAACAATTAATGCAGGTGCATGTGGAACTAATTCAAAGGCGGCCGTGTAAGAGACACCACCGGTGCCACCAGAGAAGCTTTACTTCCCCTTGTAATGAATGTGGCCATAAGTACTTTGCAACCATATGGTAATTATGTTTAATAAAAGACATTTCCTGTAATTAAACAGCTTTATTAAGGCATTATTAGCCCTTTAAGTTGAAAAATAGCTGAACAGAGGTGTAATAAGGTGCCAGCATCTGTATTTGGTGCACAGATGGATGGGGAGCTCCCATCCTTGTGTCGATGCCCGGTCCCAGGGCTGTGACCGCGCGGCGAGGTGCAGGGGGAGCGGTGGCACCGGCCGCCTCGTGTGCCCAGCGTGGGCAGCCCCGGCCTGGCAGGGAGCCACTGCTGCTCCGGCACCGGGCACAGCACCGGGCAAGTCTGCACCCTCACCTCCGTGTCACATCCATCCCAGAGCCAGCGAACTCCTGGTGTGAATAAAGCTGGAAGGTGACTTGGGGTGCTCCCCACTTTGGGGTTCCCTACAGACCGGTGGGGCAGGCAGCCCGCACCCCGCTTCCCTGCACACCCCAGGGCTGTGCCACCGTGCACCAGCAGGAACGTGGCCGTGCTGCCACGCAGCTGCCTCCCGCTCCCCTTCCTCGATGCTGATTTGAATAATTCAGTGTGGCCTCGTCTCGGGGGCACCGTTGTCTTCAGCGAAGGCAAATCAGCAGCCTGGACAGCCTGTTAAGAGGGCCCCAGCCTGCTGCCTTTTTCTGTAAATCAGGATTAATGAGACGGTGGAGGAAACCCAAAGCCCAACGCTGCTCTGCTGGCAGCTCGCTCCGCACAGCCGCCAGGCTCCGCAGCTCCGGCTGCCTCCGTGCCCGCAGGCGCTCACAGCAGCAGCAGCCGGTGGCATGGGGGCATCGGGCTCCGTGCCACCCGCCCAGTGCTCAGCCTGGCCACTGTCCCCCCGGGCAGCAGCGGGGCCGTGCACCGAGCCCTGCCTGCAGCACCGCAGCTCTGTGGCACTGCGCACGCTGCACCTTTCGGTGCAGGACATGCATGGTTTGTAGCAGAGTGAAGGCTGGTGCTGGGGAAGAGGCCAGGCAGCCTCGCACACAAGAGGTTTTGGCCCCACCGTGGTGCCCAGAGGCTGTGTCAGTGATCCCCCTGCTGTTTCCAGCTCAGCCACATTCCCGCTGTGGTGTGGTGAGGATCTCCTTCAGCTCACACCCTGCACCCATTCGGGCTGCCCTTCCTCCATCCTGCCGGCACTCCTCTTCCTCTCCGCCCTGGGACTCCCTGGGACCAGGAGTGGACAAGAGAAGGGGTAAGGAGACGCTGTGGGATGGCTGCCTGCTGTTGGCCATGCTGCTGCCTGGAGCACAGCACGGAGCAGGCTGGGGGTCCTGCAGCACAGGCATCCCCTGCGGTGTGGCTCTGTGTTAGTCCCCACCAGCTCTGGAGAACAGGAGCCACGGCCAGAAGCCACCCGCCTGTGAGGGCACTGACCGGAGGAGAAGAGAGGCGTGACACTGTTGGTAGCTTTTTTTTCTCCATCTGAATTTGTGCGGCCTGTCCTCTAATCATTTGTACGTTATCCATCATCCCCGGTCTCCCTTTCCCTGCTGTCGCACAGCTCCAGGCAATCTATCTTACAGTTAAAAAATTGTCTCTCTTACACAGGGGCTTTCAAACAAGACAAATAGAAAGAATAAGATCTGGTATTGAGATGCTGTGTACAGGGTGTGATACATAAAGCGGTGGGTAAAAGATCCCAGCTGATTGTCAGCAGCAGATCTACGGCGCTGTCAGGCTCGGCGTGTCCCCGCGGAGGGCGCGAGCAGGAGCCAGCCCGGCTGAGCGGCTCCGAGTCCCCGTGCCCATCCCCAGCCCTGTCCCCAGCCTTGACAGGGTAATAACTGCGGGTTTCTGGTGCCGGGGCAGAAATGCAGCTGGTCTGTGTCGCGCTGCTGCTGCACGGGCTGAGCGCTGCCTTGTGGCATCCCTCATCCTTCGGTGACAAGGTCACCCCCACCCAAGCCCCCTGCCACCTGGAGGCTGGGGTTTGGGGCAGCCAGAGGGAGAGCTGCCCCCCAGTGCTGCTTTTCTCAGCTGGACGAGGTGAGGTTTGCCCTGCTGCTGCCGGGGGTGGCCACACACCCAGCACCCTGGGGACCTCCTGCTGAAGCGTACCTACTTCTGAGACAGGGCAGAGAAATACATGCTTAGAGCTTAAAGCCTGAGCATACTCAGAGGGGCTGAAATAGGAAATGTCCCTCTGTGGGTCCGTCCCTCTGTGTGGAGCAGCCGGCGTGTCCCAGGGCTGGCAGAGCCGTGGGAGCCGGGGATGCTGCGGCTCTGCAGCAGTGCAGAACCTCGCCGTGCCTTCCTCCCTAATGAGACAAAATAAATTTACGTGGTGTCGGATTCCCCCCCCTCCTCACGCTAAAGCAAAGGCAGTTTTCCGCTAGTTTAGACAACCTCCGCTCTCGCCTGAGCCGCGAAGCTCGCAAGCTGCCTGCATTTTTATGAGCTGACTTGTTATACGCAGTGGAAGTATGCAAAATATGTCAAGCCCAAGCAGAGATTTGAATCGAAATGACTCTAATTACTTGTAATAATTTTTGCATTCCTACATAAAACAATGTTAAAAAAACCTCCATTACAATAGTTAAAAGACAAATCATTTAGCAAGTCCCTTACTTTATTGCTTTATTAGACGATTTACTTTGCAACATTTTGAGCATTCGATCGGGTGATTGCCCAGAGCTATTCCACCGTGAGCTGCTAACGGAGCTCGTCCGCTGTCGTTACTCAAAAGCCAGGCACCAGCACCACGAGACGATCTGGCTCGTCAAATTAGCCACGGTGCCTGGTCATCAGCTTGGCACCGAGCTGGCAGGAGGCTGGTTGCTCTTCCTCATCCACCTTTGGTCTCTGTCTCGACCACAAACCCACCGTGGGGCCTGGTCTCACGGAGCCGCTGGTGCCACCCTTCCCTGCACCTCGTGCCCCGTGGAAAGCAGCAGCAGAGAAACTGTGAGCATCTGCGAGCGCTGTGAGCCGGGACGGGCTGGCTGCAGCAGGACAGACGGTCACCGCGGTACAAACCTCGACAGAGGCAGTGGGACCTTCTGGAGCAGGGTGTGGGAAGGGCTCAGACTTGCCCGTGCTGGGTAACGGGGCAGGCGTTGGATCCAGGCACTCGTGGCAATCCTGCAGGTGTGTCCGGATTCAGAGGAACTCTAACACAATGAGAAGAATTTACATAGATATGAATTGTCCATCTCTTTTCCTTACGCATTTAGTTTCTTAGCAATGGGTAAAGCCCCTTGGTAAAGCCTGGGTGTCCTTGCTGCTTGACTTTGCTGTGGTGGTTTTGGTGCTCAGGGCCTGGTTAGCGGCTGCACGCTGCTCACAGTGCGATGCACGTGTGTGTGCAGTGCCTTGCACACGTGTGACCCCTGGGTCAGCGCTCCTGCAGCTCGGTGCTGCCTCCCACCACATCACACCCTGCTCTGCATGCCCTCGTCTGATTTAGGGCCAGTCCCCAAAGCTGCAGGACAGGACACGGGGCTGCTCCTTGCACAGGGCCAGCCCAGCCCGGCTGCTGGCCTATAAAAGAAATAATTACATTAAGATGAGGCACAAATTGTGTCAGCAAACTCACGGGAAATTCCCCTCTGAAGAGAGGGGCTGGGATGCCCTGGGTGGTTTTGGGCCGGGAGAGGTGCTGTACCCTGAGCCTCCCTGGCACAGGAGCACCACAGCCTGCGGCACCGCGGCACCAGCAGCCAGCAGAGCCTTGGTGGGGCACCGTGGCCACGCAGCCCTGCTGCCCTCGGGCTCTGGGAACCCCAGGGGCTGAGCAGTGTGCTGTGTGTGTGCTGTGTGCTGTGTGTGTGCTGTGTGCCCCGTGATGCAGCACAGTGTGATCCTGCACGCTGCCGGCCACCCCGTGCCCAAAGCAAGGGGCAGGGCGCAGGGAGCAGGCGATGCGCACGGAGCTCGCAGAGCCCCAGGGCAGAATTAATCTTCATCCCCGCAGATCAACACGCATTTATGCCAACCTCTGTCTTATTCAAGAATTGCGCAGGACAGATGCTAATGACTGCGTGGAGGACTGTGACCTGTTCCTCTCATTCACACAGCGCAGAGGAGCCAAAGGCGTGTGCTGCGGTCAGGCCCGCTCCTGCCACTGCTGGGACAGAGCGACCAAACCTGCCTGCACCGGCCAAAGCAGGAAAAAGTTTTAAAAGGTTTCCTGGTGTTTGAGAAAAGCCTCCCCTGCGGGCGTTCAGGTTTGCCATTGCTCCAGGCAGCGCTGGCTGCAGGCGGGCTGGGTTCGGCACAGCACCTGGCACAGCTGGGACAGTCCCTGCCCTTGGCATCGTGGTGCTGAGAACAACCCACCAAAACCTGCTCCCGGCAGGTCCTTTCAGTGGATTTATTTGGGGAAAAGCCCTAAATTTGGGGTCAGGAGGAGCGCGGGGGCTCTCGGGCAGCTCCAGCCCCTGCGCAGCGCGGTGCCGAGCGGGCAGGGGCTGTGGCAGGGCTGCGCTGCCGGCAGCTGCGAGGCAGGAGCGCCGAGCACGTGTCAGCAGCAGCCAACCAGGCCCTTCATTTAGACAGATTAAGCAAGTTGCTTATTGCCTGTGACATAATTTAGATGAATGGTGTGGGTAATCCATCAGGCAGACCCTGCATAAGGCCCTGGAAGCAGTCGGTGGGGGATCCCATTACCTTACATGTGTTAACAGCCAAACTCCTTTGTATAAACAACAAAGTGGCTCTCCTGAAAAGGCCGATTTTCCCTCATTGTCTGGGAGAGGGCTGGCGGGGCGGCGGTGATGGATGGCGGCGGTGAGCGGGGCGGGATGCGGCCATGCGGCGGGTGAAGAGGGACACCGTGTGGGGACGCGCCGCTGCACCGCAACGAGCCATGCCGTGCCGTGCCGTGCCGTGCTGTGCTGTGCTGCACCGCCGCATGCTGCAGCACCGCCGCTGCAAGGCTGCACGATGCAACGCTGCACAATGTTATGAGCTGTAGCACTGCACACTGCAACACTGCATGCTCCGATGCACTGTAACACCGCACGCTGTGCTGCTGCACGCTGCAACGCTGCATGATGCAACCCTGCACACTGCAACTCTACATGCTGCAGCGTCACTGCTGCATGCTGCAATGCTGCATGATGCGACAAGCTGTTGTGCTGCAATGCTGCAATGCTGTGTGGTCCAACATGCTGTAGTGCTGCAACACTGCACACTGCGAAGCTGCATGCTCCAACATGCTGCAACACTGCACGCTGCAATGCTGCATGCTCCAGCACGCTGTAACACCTCGCACTGCACCGCTGCACCCTGCAGCACACCACCACACCCCACAGCACCACATGCTGCGCCCCAGATGCCGGGTGGTTCAGCAGCCCCGTGGCTGTGCGCACCCAGGCTGGGTACTGTGGGGAATTCCTGGGGCTGAGCTGCAGCAGCAGCTGTGGCATGGGGCCGGGGAGGGAGGGGTGGCTCAGGCTGCAGCCCCCACTGCGTTAGTGGTTGGGGTAAAGGGGGTCAAACTCCAGGACTCCTGCTGGCTCAGTCCCCTGGCAACAATCAACATTAAAAATCTCATTAGGCTTTTATTAGAGGCATAGAAAAGAAAGGAAGCAGTTATAGCATCTTAAACATTGAGTATTAAGCAAAGCTTTCAATTAACAAGCCATTTATTTCCCTTCCCCTTGGCAAGAGCCAGTCTTTAAAAAAGGGGAGAACCAAAACCTGCTGGAAGCACAGGTGCTGGTGCTACCTGCTCCTGGGGGCTTAGCTCAGACTGCCTGGAGATGCTGCTGCTATTGCTGGAGCTGATCTCACTTCCTTGGAGACAAAATAAAAGCAGGCAGAAAGGGGACAAAAACAGCAAAGAGAGACACTGTGTGGGTGTGCGGCACCCAGCCCCTGCCCCTCTCGGGGTGCTGCAGGAGGCTGGGGCCAGGGCGGCTGTCAGCGTCCTGGGGGGCACGGGGCAACGTGCTGGCTGGGCTCAGACCCTGCGAGGAGGCTGCCCTGCTCTGAGCCCTGGCACAGCCCCTGGGACCAGCACAGGGTGCCCGTGAGCACCGGGCAGCCCCGCTGCCGAAGGTCCTCTCTGGTCAGGAGGGTCCCTGCCTTGCTCCGGCACTAAAACCAGCCTCCAAAGTCATTTATTGCTCCTCAACTCCCCACCAGGAACATTATCCCTTAATTGCTGCATTTATTCAGACTTATTCTGTATATCTAACAATAATGACTGTATTAGATATGTAATTATTACTGTCATAAACGTAATAGTGACAAAACAATAATTGAAATAGTGTCTATGAGGATAATTCACCATTGCAATTAATACTGCCCCGCTTAGTTAATATGTCATGGCTTAAAATAAATGCTGTCATTACTCCATTACTAATACTGTGTTATAATAATTATTGCAGCAATAATTAAGTGTCTATAGTGATCATGGATTGCCATGGATTGGAATAGAAATCTCTGTAAATAACTCGGGAGCAATAGCCCCCGGAGGTGCGGTGAGGTTTGGCGGGTCCGTGGGGCTCCTTGTCTGCACCACCAGGAAATTCATGAGCAGTGGCTCTGCTCGCTGACCCCTGCCCGCCCCACCGTGTCAGCACCTTGCCGCATCCCCCCGGGGCCAGGCGGGGTCTGGGGGCCACGCGTGTCCCCTCGGGGATGCTGGTGGCACGGCACGGCGCTCCAGGGAAATGTCACCACAGCGAGAGCCAGGGCACAGCTCCCGTGCGGAGGGCCCTGCGCTGTGCCCAGGCATGTAAATAAGCCCTGCTGCAAAAGATGGGAGGACAAAATGCCCCCAGCAGCAGCAAAAATAAAGGGCAGATCCCTGCAGGGTTGGCAGCAGTGTGAAGGAGCACGGAGCAGGCTCCTGAGGGCACCTCTGCTGCAGCGCCTGGCACTGCTGCTCCAGATGCCTGTGGGCAGCACGGAGCTGCAGGCTGGCAGGGAGCTGGGCTCTGACGTGAGCTGCCAGCGAGGCAGGGGGTTCCCGAGACCCTCCAACAAGCCTGGGCTGCTGGCACCGCCCATCGGTCTGCTCCAACATCACTCCTTGCCAACAAACCCCCGCAGGGCAAGCTCTCCAGATTTCTGGCCACGAGGCAGGGCTGGGGCAGTGCCACGGCCCCCACACTGCTTCCCCTCGGTGCCTTGGCGGAGGAGGGAAGTGCATTTCCTAACCAATGCAGGTACTTCACGATAACTCAACTTTACTTGAGTTCAACTCAATTTTCTCAGATTAAATAAAATTTCAAAGTGTCACTCACTAGCAAACTATCAGTTGGAAGGTGGTTGATTTTTCTAACCCTATCTCTGGTCCAATTACAATTTTTAATCTATATGTAGATAATGGTGAACAAAACCCCTGTAGAAATGTCAAGAGTGAGGAGGTTATTAGCTTAGTTTTAATTACTGTCTATCATTCTTAGAAAACCGCAGTAACCTGATAAATTAGGTGACAGCGCTGGCTGTAGGAGTTTAGGTGGGCCTTAAAGACACACCATTTCTTTAACCAAGGAGTTTGGGGTGGGCTCTCCTTCCCAGCTCACAGAACTGGCCGGGTGTCCTGCCCCAGCACCCAGCACCCAGCACCCAGCACCGTGCCCGGAGCAGCGCTGTGCAGTGCGCCCACCCCATGGCTGGGCCTTCCCCTCGTCCTCCTGGCACTGTGCTGAAGGCACACAAAAACCTCCCTTCCTCTGCCAGGAAGATGCTGGCGAGGTGGCTTATTTGTTGAACACATCATTTGAGGTGAATTTTGTTTCTAAATGAGCACGGGACTGCACCCGGAGCTCATCTCATTGACAAACAGTGTGTCCATTGCTTTTAAGGAGACAAGCTGCCATTCCGCTCCCCTGAAAAGCACATAATATGACAGGTGAAATGTCAGAAATGAGACTAAAGGCTTGGGGAAAACATTCTTCAGCTGTGAAGTATTCCCGCTAGGAATGTTAAACCGTAGATTAAACGTAAATGTCTCTAAAAGCCTGGAACGTCTCACACTTTATCAGCCGCCGCTCCCGATGCGTGCGCACACATCGACATGCACGCACACGCGGGGGCAATCTCCTCTCCAAATTAGCGCCCGGGCCCCGCGGCTCTTTGGAGATGAGGGCACCAGGAGGCGGCAGAGCTGGGGACACCGGGGGCCGGCATCTCCCCCCGCCACGTTCAGCCTTCCAGCCGCTCCCCCGCCAGCGCTGGGGCTCGGGGATGCAGCAGGGTGCCGAGGCTCTCGTGGTCCCTCAGTCACCAACAAGGCAGTGCCCGTTCTACACTGGGCATGATGCTGGTGCTGCCGTGGGAGCTGGGGATGCTCTGGCCACGGCAGGGCCCCCACGCTCCCACACCCGGCCGGGGGCTCTGCGGGCTGCCAGGTCGGCGGGGATCGCCCTGCGTGACCGGGCTGCATCCATCAGCCAATAAACAGTTCATTGCACGGAAAGAATTATCTTTGCTGGCATTAAGGTCGGCTGTAACACAGACATTATTACTAGCGGGAGGCATATAAGTAGAGTCTGTGGCAGATCGCAGCCTGTAACTCTTTATTATTTATACCGAGGCAGCCGTGCTCCTGGGAGGCAGAGGTGGGGTGGGATGGCTGCGCTCGCCCAGTGGCCCATGGGGACACCCAGGATGGGGAGTGGGCAGCCACGGCACTGAGTCCAGGCTCTGCTCCTCCTGTTTCTTCCTGGAAATGGGGTCTGGGCAGAGCCCCCACCACCATCTGCCTCCCCAGTGCTGGTCCTGCCCAGCAGTATCCCGGCATCCTGCTCCCGGGTCAGACACAGCAGGCAGCAGGGCTGGGCTGAGCACAAAGGGGTGGTGCACGAGGCGCATGGTGCATGAGGCACACGGTACACGAGGTGCACAGTGCACGAGGAACATGGTGCACGAGGCGCATGATGCACAAGGAACATGGTGCACAAGGTGCACAGTGCACAAGGTGCATGGTGCTGGCAGCCAGACGTGGGCCAGGGGAGCAGAGCACTGTGAGCTCTGGGGTTGATGCTCCCAGGACCTTGCGTTCCAGGGGAAGTCCCAACATTTCAGCTTTTGGTCCTAGAGCCAGACCTGTGCGCTGCCTGGAAGCCATTAATAATGCAGGAGACATTTAGGGCAGACATTTAGGGACCCTGCAGGGTTTTCATGCCCGGTGCCGTGCTCCAGCTGCGTGCTGCTGTGCCAGCCACGCGCCTCTCTGCTCGCCCTGTCCCCTGCTTGCACGGAGCTGACAGTGCTGCCGTGCAGGGAAAAGCATCCCAGCAGCCAAGCACCCACGTGCAGGCTGCTCGGCTCGTGCTCAGCGAGCTGGGAGCCCTTCAGGAATTCATGCTCCACATCCCTCATGGCATCAGCTCAGTTTTTCTCTGAATTGTACCCAAACAAAGCATGCACGCTTACCTGCAGCATGCTGCCAGGGCTCTGCCCGCCTCCCTCCGAGCCCCCGGGTGATGGGAAATGCCTGCGCAGGTCAGAGAAGCACCGACAAGTGCAGCCGTCCTGGCTGCCTGACATTGTCATGGAAATCATGACTCCCTTCCACACTTTTCGAAATTAAAATGTGCCTCTGCTATAAGTTGTTATCAAAAATAGAAGCATTTTATCTATCTTTAGTACAGAACACAGATTGCATGGAGACATTCAATTTGGAGTCAATTTAAATTTCAATTGTCTGTGAAATCTAAATCAATAGGCTATAGTTCAATGGCGCTTTAATAAAACAGGACATAACAGAGAAATCATTAGGGATTACATATGATAAGAGATTGAAAACAGTGTCTGTGTAATGGTGGAGGAGCCATTAGAGAATTACCTCAAGCATTTGCAAGTAAACCAACAACCTCTTTCTCCTCCTGAGACTAACAAGAAGACTTAATTGTGCTGCAGCGTCTAAAAATACATCTCTGTCAGCCTTTTGATTGGTAGACAATTTACAGTGACATAAAAACCTCCGGGTGCCTCGCTGCTCCTCCATGCGCCTCGGATGCCTCTGCCCCCCGGCTGGCCGTTCGCACCCCACATGCGGGTCTGGGGTCCCCCCTCCGGCTCCTGGTGCGTGCCCTCGGTGCTGCGAGGGGCTGGGGGGGCTGTGGCACCACCACGCTGCCCCCTCCTTCTCTGGGGGGGCCATCCTGGCTCCAGGCTCCAGCTCACAGGATGGTGTCTGGGGTCCGGGCAGCTCCGGGCAGCGGCGGTGTCCAGGGGTGGCGGCTGCCTGCGGTGATGTACGGCCCCGGGTTGAACCTCCCCCTGATTTATGGGGTGCTGCGGCACAGAGCAGCTCCCAAACAGCATTAGTTAACTTTTATTTGCATTTAATAATAATTCACTTTCCCTTAGCTCGTTGCAAATTATCACAATCAGGCTGGAGATGAGATTGGATTTCATCAGCGCCGGTTTCCCACTCCTAGACTGGAGAAATTATCTGCATGGAAATGGAGGGCTGGGGTGACAGGGGAGGGCGCCCATCACTCAGCCACTGTGTGGGTCCCTTCCGAGCGGCATGAGCAGGGGCTGTGTGAGCTGGGGACCCCCATGGGGCTATTGAGGGGCTCGGGAGGTAAAGTGAGTGCTGGGTGCAGGGGAAGGGGCATCCCTCGGCAGCTGCAGGAGGGGTGGAGGCAGAAAGGGACCTGCTGAAGCACTTGGCTGGGGGAGGAGAAGAGGAGATCAGATGGGGAAGTGTGGATTAAGATGGGTTGGGTTGGATTAGATTAGATTGGAATGGATTGGATTGGATTGGATTGGATTGGATTGGATTGGATTGCACAGCACCGCGCTGCACAGTGACACCACACAGCACTGGATCTGCTCCTACAGCACCAGGTTGCACAGCACCACACCACTCAGCACTGGATCCACTTGCACAGCACCAGGTTGCACAGCAGCACACCACTCAGCACTGGATCTGCTCACACAGCACCGCGCAGGGGCTGGGGGAGCAGCCTGTCGGCCGGGGGGCAGGGAGGTGTGCACCCTGCTGCAGCACTCTGCCTCCTGCAGATGAGCTGATCAGATGAGATCAATTAAGCTGAGTGAGTCTCAGGTATGAGCATTAAAATACTATTAATTGGGAAGGAGCTAAAAGTGGTTTTAATTGCTGCAAATCCCATTTGTCCTGGTCGAGAGGAGAATCAAGGCAACAGAAGACATCGGCATAATCAGGAGAGTTTTGCAAGGTCAGAAAAGCCTCAACGGTGAAAAACAAAGTGTTGGGGGCTGCCACGGGGCCCAAAACAGCCCCGGCAGAGAGGCCTTCGTTGTGCACGTGCACACACAGGCACGAAGCCCTGCGTGGCCAGGGAAGGGCTCGTTTGGGTTATTTTACAGCAGCCTGGTAGGGAAAAAATCTAACCCCAGGATTAACAATTTCAATAACAAACCAAGCAAAGTTAAGGGCATCTGAAAAATGTTTTTACAACCTTTGGTTAACCTGCAGTAACAGCTGTTTGAGTGTGTATAAATAAGACTATTCTGTGGAGGAGACAGGAAAAATTGGTTTTATTTTAAAGGACACTGTTTGGCTCCTGCGGTGCCGTGGCATCTGAGGAAATATTGTGCGGTGGCTCCTGCGCGTCATGTTTAATACTCAGAAATGCAGCCATGGAGAGCAATACATCTGCTGGCTCCTGACAGCTGGGAAGCTGGGGTGTATTTTAAAACCAGCTTCTCTCTCAGAAGGGACATTTTGAGAGGAACGCACGGGAAAAAAGCCTCCAGGACAGCCCGGGTGCTGGCCGGCCAGTCCTGGCCCCAGGGGGGTGCGCGGGTGGCACTGGGGGAGCCGGAGGGGCTGCAGGGGTCCCTGCCATGCACCCCTGCCCCGGGAGAGCCCCCAGCCACGGCCACCTCCACCCGGTAAATACGTCCTCTGGAATAACAGCTATAAACCAGGAATAATCCCCTCTGCCCCTTTTGTTAGAAAAAATCATGGCCTGGATTGGAACCAGAGACGTGCTTTTCTCCACCTGAAAATAAAAGTGTCACGCCGCTTGCCACTTCACATCCTGGCAGAACGGGCTCCGGAGCCCACTAAAGAGTGAGACTTTAAGCCTCGCCATTAAGAATTACAAGAGATCCAGCGGGCAGCGTGGAAATACAAGAAATACTACAATGCCAGCGCTAAAACCTAATGAGAAATGGAACAAGCTGAGACAGAAGCTTAACAAGAAATACTGGACAAGTCCCCCAAGAAAAACTACAGGCAGCGCTGGAGAAGAGCTGCCAGCCGGCTCCGCAGCCATATTGATCAGGGCCTGAGAAATAAGAGGAGGCCTTTGGAAAGTAGATAAACTGGGAGATATACAGCAGGAGAGGTCCAGAACTGATGAAAACGGGCGAAAATGCAGCTTAAATCAAAGGGCAAATACACAGAAAGAGAAAAGGTAATAGGATTTGTGTTTATGGCTAAAGAGGAGAGTTGTGGGGAGGTGATCAGGCACGGTGGTAATTGAAAAGAAATGGAAAATGGAGTTCAGTATAAATATTTCCTTGGGAGAAAGTGGGCTGAAAACTTGAAACCATCATTAATACCAGATCCAGAAGGTGTCTGGGAAGAATATGCAGGGAGGTGAGAGCAAGGGGGTTGTGGGCAAGGGATGGGGAGCCAAAGAAAGGGGCCCAGGAGCAGCCCAGCTTCTACCTGCTGGTGCTGCCCAGCTCTGGGCAGTTCTGGGGTCCGACCATGAGGGTCTCCTGTGGCTGTGTAAGACGCTGTGCTTCCCCCTTGTCTGCTCAGAACCTGGTGGGAGTGCCCCTGCTCCTGCCTGCAGTGTGTCTGCCCATCTGTCCCCATCCCTGTCCCCATCCCCGTCCCCGTCCCCGTCCCCATCCCCGTCCCTCCTGTCCTGCACTAAGGGGCTCTGATGCTGCAGCTCCCAGGGGCTGCCCGGGGCTGTGCCATGGGCACGTGGGGTTGTGATGAGCTCGTGGGGCAGGGGTGGTGTGGGACAGGGATGGGGCAGGAGGTGGTGCACACCCCTCCGTGCACACAGGGACACTGCCGACCCTTGGTGCAGGGTAACACGAGCCGTGCAGACACAGGGCCCAGGGCTCAGGACTGGGCAGAGGGTGCCCATCTTGCCCATCCTGCCCGTCCTGCCCGTCCTGCCCTGGGCACGGGGCTGGAGCTGGCGCAGTGCCGGCTGCTGCCTCCCCCCAGCTCTCCGACTCCTCTGCCATCAGAGCCTGATCCACAGATTCTCAGCATCCTGCCTACTAAATCTCGCCTGTCTCCAGCTTGCTGCAGGGCACGCTCACCAGCATGCAGAGCGTAACTGCTGCTGCTGTGGGGATTTGCAGCCCCCTCGCTCGCTCCATCGGCACCGGGCAGGGGTGGGTGCCGTGGGCAGGGGCAGCGTGGGGAGGGGGCAGCGTGAGGAAGGAGCAGCAGGCACATTGCCCGGCAGGCAGGGCAGGATCCCGGGGGGATGCACCCCTCTGCTGGGGCAAGCTGGGGCTGGGGTCAGCTCCCCACATCCCCCCCACCTGCAGGGCTCTGGGTGCCCCGTGCCCCAGGCATGACTGGGGTGGGGGCTCAGGGTGACAGCTGCCCCCCACCTGTCCATCCTCAGGGGTGTCAGGACGGCCCCGCAGCCCCCCCAGCCGCAGACCTGCTGATGGGGCGCGCGGTGTCCCCTGCGCCCCGCAGCCCCCGCAGCCGCCCGCTGCCTCCCGTGGTTGCCATGGCAATGAGGCAGAAAGGGTCGGCCTCGCATCCCGCCATGCCCCGCGCCTGCATCCCTCCTCTGAGCATCCCTCCTCCGAGCATCCCTCCTCCGAGCATCCCTCTGCCAAGAGCATCCCTCTGCCGAGAGCATCCCTCCACACCGAGCATCCCTCCTCCGAGCATCCCTCCGCATGGGCACGGCCACGCGGCCAGCCCGCTGCAGAAATATTAATCAGAGCTAATTAGGAGGAAGCCGCCCCCACCCTGCGTGCCCAGTTTGGCAGCTGCTGGCACCGCGCCATCCCCGGCGGTGGCAGGACATCGGGCTGGCCTCGAGCTCCTCCTCAACACCACCAAAACCCTCGGCACTGCGCACCGCCAGCCGGCCGATGCATTTTCCACATCTAAAAAATGTAATTAAATGAAAGGTCGTTCTTATTTATTCTTTCATTACACGAGCCCCAAGCTATCAGACAGTCAAATTAATACTTGGGAGCATTTAATGAAGGGCGGGGGGTGGATGCGGGCTGCTCTCGGGTGGTGCAGGAGCTGCAGAGGTGCTGCTGGGGCGAGGTGGCCGCAGGGTCCCGCTGAACAGGGCAGAGGTGCAGGAGGTGCCCGGGGCTTTCAGTGGCCACTGCATCAGTCCAAACAGCCACCTGAGTTGTGAAAGCCCCTGCGTGCACCCGAGGGGTGTCCCCAGCTGTGGCACTGAGGGGTGTCCCTGAGCAGGAGTTTGGGGACACCCCCGGCAGCCCCATGGGCGGGTCGGGCAGTGGAGCTGCAGCCCAGCACATTGCCCGAGGAGCCGTGCAATATTCGCAGGGGAAGAATTTTTTTAATAGGGCCCCATGGAGACATCAGAGCAATTTTCAAGGAGGTTTGAAGCCACCAGGAAGCTTATTAGATCCGTTCTGCAGAGTTAATTTGATGTTGGTAATCAGTGAGCAAGTTAAGCAGTTAAGGAGGCAGTGGCTGCGAACGGTTCGGCTGCTCAGCCCGCTTGTAAGCAGCGGTTACTAATGAGCGCCTCATGAATATGAATGAGAGATGATTACAGTGTGGAAAGGGCAGTCAGCAAACCGTAAACTTAATTTTAATCTTTTTATTATCAAAGTCACGTTATTAATAATAGACTTTACATTAAGACCGGGCTTCATCAGCCAATTACCGCACTGCCCGGCACCCCGGCCCCGCGCTGCACCAACACCGGGGCACCGGCCGCTTCCCTCAGCACCTGCCCACGGCCCCAGTGGGTTTCACGGGGCCGTCGGGATGCACGGAGCACCCCCGGGGCTCCCGGTGCCCGAGGATGGGGCGCAGGTGACCCACATTCAGCGCCCTCCCTGCAGAGCCCAGAGGTGCTCGCCAAGGGACCAGGCACCACAAGAAGCTGTCCCCTCCCTTTGTAGCCAGCCAGGAGCATCCTGGTCACTGCCACCACACTGGCACACCACGGGTAACACAGCCCCTCACCCCTATAAAAGGACGATCCTATTGTCCCGGTGTCTAATTAATTGTAATTATTTTCATATGACACCGTCGATACGGGCTGCTCCTGTAATGAGGCAGCAGTTCCGGTGTGAAATGCTGAAGCAAGGAATGTAGAACATGTTAAAAAATATTAATCTACAAATGAAAATGATTTTAATTGGATTCTGCCTTTGGGGTCGGGTCACTGTTACATTTTCAATCAGAGTTGTCCAGTCAGCAAAGCAGGCTGCACAGCCCCTTCAAATGGAAACGGCGAGTGGCTTGCAGAGGTTAATAGGAATGTTGGAAAATAAATAGGTTATTGATTGATAATAACAATAAGCTGACTCCAGTTCTACCTTGGTGACCTTCCCTCACCCAACTTAGAGAAAACTCAGTTAGCATCTAATTACAGAGCGCCTTACAATCCCACGTATTAATGAGAGCGTGCGGCGGCACGGGCTGGGAGCCCAGCCTGGATGGAGCAGGGATGTGGGGGGACACTGGGGGGACACTGCGGGACCCCAGCACGAGGCACTGGGTCTGCAGGAGCCGCCCCGAGCCCTTCTGCTGCACGGAGCCGGCGCTACCCAGGGGCCGCTGATATTTCCTGGGTTGATAGGAATTGGGTTCTTGTCTAAATGGGCCTCTAACTTGTTAATAACCAGCCCGATCCATCACCCAGCATCGATTGCCTGGCCGGGTGACCAAGAGGCTTTTCTTCCCTGCGTAACCCTGCCAAAGGGCCACGAGTCCCCGCGGAGGTGGCCGCAGCTCTCCCGGCTGCTGTCAGCGTGGCTCCGTGCCCCCGGCTGCCGGGGGGCTCAGTGCAGAGCCAGCGCCTCGCTCCGCACGCGTGGAGGAGAAATGCTGCTGGATTTGCATGCACGCAAGTTTGTCGCTGATGTTTTAATTCCTACAAGATGTGCCAGGGATCTCCTGCCTAAAGCCTCGGCTCTATTCATTATTTCGCACTTGGCTTTCGGCTCTGCTGGCTGTGAGATACGGAGCAGCCACAACAATCCGGAAAACAAGCGGGCTCCTCTCGGCCGGCACGGCACCCACAGACGAGCCCCCACGCCCTGGGTGTAAATGCCCAGGCACCGATAACGTGCCCAAAGTGGTGTCTGTCCTCCTGCACCACCCAACTTTTAACGTTTTCAGAATATGAACTCAGTTGTGAGAAGGGGAAGTGGCCAGAAATAAATTATGCCGGGCAGAAGCAGAGTTTGGGACTTCATGATTGTAATTAGTATTACTTCCACCTTCCTAATGAGGTTAGGGCAGAGGCCGCCTGTGCAGTTGCATTTCATTCTGCAGCACGACACTCAGGCCAAACAAAGTCTCCCCCTGGCACCCCGTGAGGTGCTGGGGACCGCATCCGTGTGGTGCTGCGCTCTGGGACCGCAGGAAAAGCCTCACGGGGGTCTCCGTGATGTGTGCTCTGAGCTTACAGCCCCTGGGCCTCCTGCCTCAGCCAGCCACCTCCCAAGCCTGGGGGCGACACATCCCTGTGAGCACAGCTCTTGGAGCGCACATGGGGAGGGGAAAAAGGGATATTTTATTTATTTATTTTTAATGTCATTTTCGCAGACCTGGGACCAGAGACTCCAGTCCCCTTCAGTCCCCCCGGTGCAGCCGGGACTCACGGCAGAGCTGCAGGCACTGGGATGTTTCACAGCTCCCAGTGCTGAGCCACGTCCAGCCCAGCAGCTCCGCAGGGATGTGCAGCTCACAGCCACAGCGCCAGACCCTGGGCACCCGCAGGGACACCCGGGCAGCTCCAGGGACCCCTGGAAGGGTTGGGCAGGGCAGGAGAGGGCTGGGGAGGGGGGAACAGCCCAGAAGGCTGGGGAGTGGCGTGCCCAGCAGTGTCCTGCCTGCCTCCTCTGGTCCCTTGGCAGCTCCACAGCCAGCACCGGGGTGCTTTGGGACACTGGGGGACACTCAGGGTCCCCACAACCCCCAAGGGCTGAGCCCACCCTCGTGGGAGCCCTCGGCGGCTCCTGGCTCACGGTGCCGGAGGAACCTGCGGTACCTGCAGACGCGAGCGAAACGCCACATATCAATTTCACGGAATCACTTTGCAATTTGATGCAAATGAACAACATTTCTCCTGCTTGTACACATTTTCTGTCAACACGTGTTTGAGAGACTTGCTGTGACATGTCAAAATGCTGCTTACCGGGGGGGAAAATAAACACGGCGCTTTGGTTTGGCTGCTTCCCTCCCGCGCTGCCTGCAGGGGAAGGGACGCACGGGGCTGGTCTGCACCCACAGCACCCAGCCCCAAGCCCTGGGGCAGCAGCACCCTGCCAGGAGAGGCCAGGAAAGCTCCTGGTCCTGCTTGCTGTGCCTGGCGTGCCCGAGCGGGAGCTGTGCCCCGTGGGCACTGCACGAAGCGGCTCCCCCGTGGGTGTGGGGATGTCCCCGTGCGGTGTGTGCTGCTTCTCGCAGCTGCCCCACAGCTGGTGCCCCACACCAATTGTCCCACACCAATTGTCCCACACCAGGTGCCCCATACCAGGTGTCCCCAAACCAGATGTCCCACACTGTGCGCCCTGCACCGGCTCGGGGCTGGGCGCACCCCCAGGACCTCACCAAACCCCGGCCGCGCTCAGCCCCTGGGTGCCCCCCCCGCTGCCCGGCACGGCCCGGGGGGGCTGAGGCTGGGTGCGTGCTGGGTGCGGGCTGGGTGCGTGCTGGGTGCGCGCTCCCCGCGCTGGGTTCGCTGGAGCGCGAGCTCCACCTGCTGCCGCCCGCATCCCGCATCCCGCATCCCGCACCCCCCGGGTGGGCTGTCCCTGGGCAGGCTCCCCCCGCACCCCGGCTCCCCCCGCACCTCCTGCGGCCCCCTCGGCTCCAAAAGCCGTGAGCCGGGCCCCGGGGGGGGCACCTGGAGCAGGGCTCGGGGCTGCGCCCGCTGCCAGCTCCTGCAGCGCACCCGGCATGGGGCTGCCCGGGGGTGCTGGGGGGTGCTGGGGGGGGTGCTGGGTGTGCTGGGGCTGTGTTGGGCTTGCTGGGGGTGTGTTGGGAGTGCAGGAGATGTGCTGGGGGTGCTGGGTGTCTCCTTGCTCCAGGTCCATCCTCTGTCGGTGCTGGGGGAGGTGACGCCCTCTCATGCCCTGCCCCATTCACTGTGGGACAAAGCCTCTGTCCTGGGACACCCCCAGTGCCCCCCAGGCATGTCCATCAGCCCAGCACCCCTTTTGCTCCCCATGGGGTGAGGGAGCCGCTGAGCACCCCGCTGGCCTGTGGCTGCGGCAGCTGGGGGCTGGTGCCTGCACCCCCTGCCCAGGACCCCCAGGGGAGGGGCGGGAGGCAGAACATCCCCCCCCCGGCATCCCCAGTCCCCCCCGCCCCACAAAGACACCACACACGAGGTGTTTGCACACTTGCCATGTTCACAGCAGACATTACAGGCAGTAAGGACATCCTCGGCCCCCCAGCCCTGACCCCAGAGCGCCCTTGCCCCATGCCAGCACCGAGACCCGCGGCGCTGCAGGACCGTGGGGGGTCTCAGGGACGTGTCCTGCCCCAGCACCCGGTGTCCCAGCCCCAGTGCTCTCCCACCCATGGGCCCTGCGAGGCACCGGGCACACCACAGCCCGGGCAGGAGGGAGGTGATGCAGGGGGTGAGGATCTCACACCCCGAGGCGAGGGGCAGCCCGCGGCCGGTGCGCTCTGGGCAGGCTGGGGCACCCCAGGGCCGGGCACTGTACCCAGGACCCTGCCCCCATCCTGCTGGGACCCCCTCTTGGTCACCACCCTTCTTCAGGAGGGTCTCAAACAGGGACAGACAGACAGACGGACAGACAGACATCTCCCAGCTGGGACAGGGACTCCTGAGGGGACAGGGCAGAGCGAAGGAGCCGCGGGCTGCTCTGTGACACCTCTGTCACCCGCTGCCCTCCTCTGCTCAGGGGGTGGCCACGCAGGGGAGCAGCCCCCCAGTGGGCACCAGCAGCCCCGTCCCCTCCGGGTGGGCACGGCGGGCACTGGCTGCCCCTGTGGGTGTCCTCGGGGCCGTGCGGGTGGCGCAGCCTTTGGTCACCCACCTGAGAGGGTCCCTGGGCAGGGGCTGGGCTGGAGGGCTCTGGGAACCTGCTGGGAACCCCTGCCCTGTGCCGGACCCCGCTCCTCCTCCTGCCCTCCTCTGCCCCCATCCTTCCCCATCCCCGCTCCTCTGCTCCAGCTGCGGAGCCAACTCCTGAACCCCTCAACACCACCCCCGAGGCACCCTCTTCAACTCAACATGTTGGCATCAGCCCAAAAATTCCTCCTGGCCCCAGTGTCGCTGAGGATGGGAGGGACACGGTTAGTGGGTTAATGGGGAGGCCGGCAGCCTTTGGCCACAGATTGCACACCCGAGAGGCTGGGGCTACCTCTGATGGTCACCAGCACCGGGTTAGTGAGCACAAGCAAAAACCAGTGAGGACGGAAAAAGGGAGCAGCTGCAGCTGGGTGCTGGCCCCTGCTGAGCGCATCCCCTCGCCCCCAGCGCCGTGCCCCTGGTGTCCTGCAGGGCCGTGTCCTGCCCCGCTGCTGCTGGCCGTGTCCTGCTGCACGGCGCTACCCCGCATGCCCACCCAGGGGGGTCCTGAAGCCTCCACCTCGGCAGGACTTGAGCTCGCTCAGGAGTTTTACCTAATTTCGGACCTATGGAAGCAAAGCGGGGGCTGCCGACCAGCCCCAGCATTAGCAGTACCCTCACCCTGTCAGGTGGAGAGCAGAGTGCCTCTGGCTGGCTCGTCCTTGTCCCTGTTCCTGTCACTGTCCCATCCCTGTCCCCATCCCCATCCCTGTCCCTGTCCCCATCCCTGTCCCATCCCCGTCCCTGTCCCTGTCCCTGTCTGTCCCCTGGCCATGTCAGTGGCTGGGAAGATGCTCCAAGCACCAACCCGTGGCCAGCCCCAGTCCCGGCGCCTCGTGTTAGTTAGGACCAGCTGCTGGCAACAGCTTCCCGCATGCAGCAAGGCAGGAGGTAAACTGTGGAGAGACAAAGGGGGTGAAGAGAGCTGGGGAGCACCCGCACCCGCTGCAGCGATGCAGGGCGGCAGCACGGGGCCGTTCCCGTCACAGCTGAACCGGTGCTGGGGGACTCGTGGCAATGGTGCTGCTGGGGGGGGGTCTCTGCAAACTGGGTTTGCTGCACTTTTATGGCCACTGCCAATTGTTAACAGCTTTGGCGTTTTTCTATTTGCATTCGACATCTTTTCTTCGTTTAACCAAGTGGTTTTCTCAGAAGGCCAATGGGGAAATTTGGGAAGCCCCACAGCCCGAGCACTGTCCTCCAGGAGGTACTGGGGCAGCAGCGCTGCTCGGCGGCACCGGCAGCCACGAGTCCCCTGGGCAGGCAGGAGGCCGCTGTTCATTTGGCATGATGAACAGCACCAGAGTTAGAGTGCAAAGAGGAGTTGTTAGTAGCAGGAGGGAACAAAACGGCAGGGTTAGTGCAGGCGGTTAGTAAGAGAAGCGTGGCATCGCCGGTCCTACTTAGAGAGCACACAAACTGGAAGAGAAACGAAGAGAAAAGCAGCGACGATTAGTTTGTTTAATCCAGTTCAGGAATGTGTTAGTAACAGAGATCCACTGGCTTAAAAAGGAACTGAAAAGCTTCTGCTGATAAAACCGTTTTGGGGCTGCCAGTCAGCAGCAGAACCCCCACGGGGCCCTGGGCATCGCCACCCCCCTGCGGCAGCGAGCGGCCCCTGCGGGGGGCTGCCTGCGGGCACCCTGCACTGCCCACCCTGCACTGCCCTGTGCTGCCCACCCTGTGCTGCCCACCCTGCGCTGCCCTGGGTTATCCTGCACTGCCCTGCTCTGCCCTGTGCTGCCCCCCGGGGTGCCACACTGCCCAGCCCTGCCCCTGCGTTCCCGCAGCCGTGCCGTGCCGCAGCACCCTGCAGCACCCCGCAGCACCCCGTACTTACCCAGCTTTTCCGTTCCCCTTTAAGGACAGCGCGGGCTGCCCGTGGTTAGTGGGAGGTGAGACAGGAGCGGTTAGTAGGGCATGCGCCGGGGCTGGTTAGTGGGTTAGTCACCGCGAGGGGCCGGGGGCCCTGGTTAGTGCGTTACCGACGCAGCAGGGCGCACGCATGCACAGCCGGGCACGGTCAGTCCCCCATGGCCACGCAGTGCCCTCCGGGGTGACAGCGCCCTAGAGCAGGAGGCGTTTTTGGGCTTTGCCACTGGATCGAGGTTTGGGAGGGTGTCAGTGGTGTTTTGGCCTGCGTGATGGAACCTTCCCGAACGAAGCGTTCTGCAGGACCTGCCGCTACCGCCCGACCCCCCCGCGCAGCGCTGCCCTGCGAGCCGTGCTGCCCAGCCCTGGCACCAGCAAGGATGAGACGGGCTCTGAGAAGGAGGCAGCCCCGGCAGTGCTGGGTCTGTGCCTCAGCATCGTGGGGCTCCGAGGGCAGGGCGCTGAGGCAGCGGACGGGGATGGGCGAAGTGCCCAACCTGCGCTGCCGGTGCCTGCTGCCCGGGCGGGGGCAGCTCAAGGGCAGGGCTTCTGCAGAGGCATCCGCTGGGGTCTGCAGCGAGCCCACCAGCCCACAAGGGAGGGGGAGGAGGACTGGCAGAGAAAACCACGACTGGACCGGGGGCAATGTGCCCTGGCACCACGTCCCCTCCCCGTCAGAGGCCACCTCTCCGTGGGGCTGGCTGCAGGAGCGGGTGCTGAGCCCATGCTGAGGAGTGAGACAAGGCTGGGCAGGGGCTCCCAGGCACCCTCTGCCCCTTGTCACCTCCAGATGCCCTCATCCCACAGGGGACGTGTGCCCCCTCGGGCCCTTCAGCAGCATGAATATTGCAGCCACACACAGGACATGCCTGGTGCTGCCATCCCTGCATGGCCCCACGAGGGATGCACTGAGCCCTGTTCCCCTTGGGGCTCCGGGCTGGTCCAGAAACCTGGCGTTTCCCCAAAATGCCCCCAGTGCAGAGCCAGGCTCTCACCAGGACAAGGCAGCAGTGGTGCGGGGCACTTGCCGAAAGCAGCAGGGCTTTGCTGACAGGCAGAGGGATGGGGCAGGGCTGCTGGGGCTGGCGGGGGGCCCTTCTGGCTCTGGCCATCGTGTCCTCCTGGGGGGCTGAGCCAGCTCCTCACCCATCCCCTTCCCCTTCCCCTGTTATGCTCAGGGAGGGGGGCAGCTCTCATCCTGCCCATGCCCTCCCTGTTGCCCTGCACCAGCCGCAGCGCAGGAGGAAAGGGGCCCCAGCACCTGGCAGGAGGCAGCCCCGCGTCCTCAGCCACCGCCACCGCCGTCTCCTCGGCTGTGTCCCCGCGGTGGCCGGGCTGTCACGGGGTGGCTGTGCGGGGTGGGACAGCTCCGGGGCCGGGCAGCTGAGGGGTCCCCGTGCTGGCAGCGCTGGCAGCTCCCTGTGCCCCGGCTCCTCGGGCAGGGTCAGCCCAGCCGGGCAAGAGCTGGGGCAGCGCCCCGGGGCTGGCGGTGCTGGGGGAGCAGAGATGCTGTTAGAGCCCTGGCAGCACGGCGGCCGCCCCCTCCCCACCATCGGGCACCCCTCGGAGATGCAGCCCCCCCCCCATGGAGGCAGCCCCAGGACAGGGTGAGCCCATGGACCAAGCCTGGGGGAACTGTGCGGGTTTTGCTTGGGGTGTGCTGGGAGTGCAGGAGCACTGTGGCTGCACTGACCCGTCCCAAATCTCGGGGTGTGGGCGAGCACGGGGCTGCCACGGCCGGGCAGGACCGAGGAACATCCATGTGTGTCCCCCCCCCCGGGGGTCCTACCTGTCGTCAGCGGCTACACGAGCGCCGTGCAATGTCCCCTTGTCCTGCCTGGCTGCTCCGCCGCGGGGGCTGCGCAGGGGACTGTGTGTGAACAGACCTCAGTCAGTCAATAGCAGCTGCAAAAGAAAGCAACCAACGCAGCGAGACAGCAAGGCGCAGCACCCGCGGGGGCACCTGGGTGTCCAGGCACAGCACCCGGGTCCACGGGCACGAAGCCCCCCTGGTGGCAGGGGGGGGCTGGGGGCCACAAGCTGCAGCACGGCAGGAGCGGGGAGGCAGCGGGCGCTGAGCATGGTGGGCACACTGCTGCCGCCTGCATCCCCCTGCCCGCAACAGGACCCCCGAACCCTGTTCCCTGCAGCCCCCACCCCGGCCCCAATGCCCCCCCCGTCTACTGTGCCCACCATAGGGGTGCAAGGGGGGGGGGTCCTGCGGGTTGGGGCTGCCACAGGGTTTGGTTTGGGGGCTCCCCCCTGCCCCCAGGGCGAGGTGTGCCGCACACAAAGGGCGGCGAAACAATAGCGGGAGAAAATGGCTCCCCAAAAGCAGGCAGCACCAAGGGCTAACGCTGCAGGGGGAGGGCTGCCGGCCCCAGCCCCTCCTCTAGAGCCCCTACCTAAAATCACCGGGTTGGGGAGAAAATGGTGGGTCCTAGACAAAGAAGTAAAGCATCATTTTGGCTAACTTCCTTCCGGGAGCACGGAAAATTAGGCAAGAATCCATTTACCTGGCTCGAGCCCTATTCTTGATGAGGTTTCTGAAAAAAAAAAAAAAAAACAAAATACAAACAGGCGGTGCTGCAGTTAGCAGGGGTGGTACCGGGGGTGCTGGGGAGGGGGCTGCTGCCGCCATGGCAAAGGGGGGGGGGCAGCACCCCCGGCCCCGCAGCGCTGCTGAGAACTTGGCGGCTGCCGCAGGGCCTGGCTGCGCGTGGGGACGATTCACAGCCGGGGGGGGGAGGATTTCTGGGGGAGGATTTCTGGATTGCTGTGGGACTTGCAGCATTGCTCCTCGGGAGCGGTGCCGCAGCAGCTGCCCGGCTGTGGGTGCACGGGGGCATCGCACCCCAGGGGGGGCTCCCACGGCAGCACCCAGCGAGCGGCCGGGTTTCCATCCAGCAGAGCGCACAAACACCAGGGTGGCTTTACCTGATTTCCAGGCGGTGGCCGGGCTCGGGGACGGGCAGGCTCCGCTCGCTCGTGGCTGCCGCACGGCTCCTTTGTGCTGGAGCCTTCCAGAGAGGATCCCCGAGCGAGACATCGCGGGGATAACTCCTCCCCCCGCAGCCCCCACCGCCGCCTCGGCCCTACCTACGGCGCAGGAGGATGCTGCAGCTCCCACCCAATTTTCATGCTGGAAACGCGGCCGAGTCACCTTCACCCGCACCGTGGCCAGCGGTGATTTGGGTGTGGGACAAGGTGGCCCTGCAGAGTGGGGGGGCCGTGGAGCCCCCCAGATTGTGCCTGGCAGGAGGGGGCTGCTGGAGAGGCACCCCCAGAGCCCTGCCCTTTGCACCGCGGGTCTGGAGCACGGGCAGGTTTGGCTCTGCCCGAAGGCACCCGGAGCCCCCAGAGCCCCTGGTCCCTCTCATTGTTGTCCCAGGTCCCCGGGGGTCCCCGGGGGCCCAGCAGCACAGGGCTGGTCCCAGCAGCAGCTGCTGGCCCTGCTCCCGGCTGCGCTGCCCCCAGCCGTGGCATTGTCCCCACCATCCCCAATGCCCAGGGGACGGGCACCAGCTCCTCCAAGCGACAGCCCCAGATGTCCTGGGGCAGCCGCAGGGTTTCCCTCAGCCCATCCCAAGCTGTCTGCTCTTCCTCTATTCTGTCCTTTTAATTGTTATGTCCTGAGAGGAGATTTCTGTCCCCGGGAAGCATTGTCTCCGAGGGTGGGCTTTCTTTTGCAAATGTCAGGAATGGGACATTTTAATCACACCAAACCTTTTTTTTTTTTTTTCTGCGGAGTGCTTCTGAAATGAGAAACATTTCCAAACCAGCTTTTTCCTGCCACATTTCCAGCTCCAGCTGGCCACCATTTTCCTGCTTGCCAAAGCAGGGGTTCAGCAGCAGCGGCTGGCAGGAGCAGCGGGGGGCTGCGCTGCTGGGGGACAGGGGGGTGTACGTGGGGGTGGGGTGCCTGGGGGTGTGCGCACGGCTGTGGGGGTGTGCGTGGGTGCAGGATGGGTGCACAGCGTGCTGCTGGGGCCTGCCAGACCCCGCGGACCTTCCTGCCCAGGCTCAGTGGTGGCCGCAGCATCTTCCTCCACCTTGGTGGGGCTGAGGGATGCTCACTGCACCCCACTGCTGCGGGAGCTGGGCAGGGGCCTCACCTGCGTGTGACAGGGACAGGCGGGTGGCTGTGCCACGGCAGGACAGACTGACAGACCCCCGTCCATCCCTGCCCCTGCAGCAGACCCCCGGGCACATGGCACCGCCGCAACCACACACCCGTGGTGACACATGGATGGAGCCACTTGCCACCGTGCTGCCCGCACGCATCCCCCAAGTGCGAGCGCGCTGCCTCGTACAACGGAGCTTTATTGAGCTTTGGTGCCGGCACCGTGCCGGGCAGGCAGCGCCCGAGGGATGGGGACAGGGCCGGGCGGTCACTGCTGGACCCTGCGGATGGACTGCACCTGGCCCGTCTGCGCATGGGAGCCCCACTCCCGCACGTGCTTGTACTCGCCGGCGCCGCTGTCGCTCTCCAGCAGGTACTGGAAGCCGCGGTACCCCGGGTACTGCGAGCAGACCCACCTGGAGCAGAAGGCAGCGCGTCTCAGGGCTGGGGGCACCGTGACGGGGCTGGAGACGCCCGGTGCCGCGGGTCCCGCTGCCCCCGCTACTCACGCGCCGGAGCAGACGAGGAAGGAGCCGACGGCGCTGCTGCCCCAGCCCAGGGCGGGCAGCGAGGGGCAGTCGTCGCTCAGCTCCCCCCTCCTGCCCTGGAAGTTCTCCTGCTCGAACAGCATCAGCCGGCTGCGCCGGTGGTCCTGCAGCGAGAGGGCACCGCGTGGGCACAGCCACCCCCTGCCCCCTGCCCCCTGCCCCCTGCCCCCTGCCCATCTCCCCATCCAGGGCCATCGGGGGTCCGGCACAGCCCCATGCCGGGCCCTACTCACGGCGCAGGCGATGGGGCGGAAGGAGCACATCCTGTCCACGCGGTAGGCGTTGCTGCCGCTCCACGCCTCCCAGCACGGGTACTCGCCGCGCTCCAGCACGAACTGCTGCCCCTGGAAGCCGCAGTGCTCGAAGCCTGCCCAGCTGCCGGGGAGGTGCGGTGAGCGCCCCCAGCACCCAGCGCCCCCAGCACCCAGCACCCCCGGCAGCCCCCTGCGCTCCCCACAGGAGGCAGCCCCATGGTTTGGGTGGCAGAGGGCACCCAGTGCCTCCGCCTGCCCCTGCAGCCCCCCGCCCCGCACTCACGCCCCGCTCTCGATCTTGAAGGAGCGGACGGTGCTGAAGCCGTGCTCCGGGGTGCTGTAGCAGTCGGTGGTGAACTCGTGCCTCTTGCCCTGGAAGAAGGGCTCGTCCCACACCACGATCTGGGGAGCACGGGCGGATCAGAGGCTCTGCAGGCGCAGAGGCCCCCAGCAGCCGCTGCGCCCCCGTGCCCGGGTATCCGCGGGGCTCAGCCCCTGCTCCTGCTCCTCCCCGGCCTCCCGCACCTTCCAGAGACCCGAGGCCGTCCTGCGGCGCTGGCTCATGGTGGTTCTGTGCAGGAGAAGAGGAGGCTGGTGCGGGGCTGCTGGCACACCACTGCCTGGCCCCGGGGCCACGCGCTGCCTCCTGCGCTTACCGGGGTGAGGAGCTGCGCACGGAGAGGTGGCGCGGCCGGCAGCCCTGGGGCAGGGTTTTTATAGCTCCAGACAGAGCCAGGCCGGGAGGGCATTATGGAAAGCCCTAACTCAGCACACGGCGGGAGGAGGGACCGGGCGGAACAAAGGCAGGGCTGCGGGGAGGCTGGAGAGTGGGGGCACCAGGGCTCCCAGTGACCCCAGACCTGTGGAGCTGGGGCATCACCCTGAAGCCTGCCCTGCTCCCCAGGGGAGCCCTTCCCCTGCTCCAGGCTCTGCTGGGACCACGACCAGAGGTGTCCCTGCCTGTCTACACCAGGGGTTTGGCACGTGCAGTGCAGGGAGGAAGGCCAAAACCTTTGTGTGTGGAGGAGCTCACTGTCCGTGCTGGGGCAGAGCAGCTCTCCCCAGGGGCCAGGGCAGCTCTTTGCAGGAAAAGCACGAAGCAAAGCCCCCGAGCATCACAACAAGCAGGGAGCGGGGGCGCAGCAAAGCAGAGGGCAGATCCTCGAGGGCAGGAAGGGGTCCAAAGGCACAGGTCAAGATTTCGGGGTCCCTGCAGCAGTCTGCTGCCTCTGTGCTCAGGGACCTGGGAAGAACCCCACAGCCAGAGCAGCGTGGGGAAGCCCCAGGAGCAGAGCTCAGCCCCTCCAGGCATCAAAATGCCCCATCCGAAGGCTGCTGGGGCTGGGAGGGAGAAGTGGAGGCAGCAGAACGGGGGCTGCAGGGCGGGCAGGAGCTGCCGGTCAGTGCTCAGGAGCCATGGGCAAGGCAGAGAGGTTAAAAGAAACCACCCTGGCTCTAAGAGGCAGCAAATGCAACTTAAAATAGAAATACGTCTAACAAACATGAAAATGAATGCAAATTGAAAGCCGAGAGCCACGAAAGCTGGCTGCTATGAGGAAAGGGAGCTGCCCCCGGGGGTGCCAGGAGGTACGGGAGCACCGCGTGCACCCAGCCGTGCTGCCACGGGAACGGCGGGCGGTCGATAAAACTGCAGGGAGAGGAGAGATCAATAAATGCTTGGTGTTTTGGGAAGCAGCCCTGATGGTGCAGCTGAGCCACGTGGCTGCAAGTTAACACTTCACCCCCGGGGGGAAGGAGGGGATGGCGGCTGGCAGCCCCTGTGCAGGGCTCTGCGCTCAGCGCGCTGCTCGGGGCATTACTGCTGCCCGTGCTGAGTGCTGGCACGGCAGCAGGAGCACCGGGAGCCTTGGAGGCTTTGACAGAACAGGGAGGAGACAAGTGCCGGGGGTTCAAACGGGAACCAGGACCACGGCTGGCAAGCTGCTCGGCCGGGCAGGGGGGCTCCCCAGGGTGCCTGGGGCTGGCAGGCAGGGATGGCACGGGACGGCCAGCTGGAGCATCCTCAGAGGAGAAGGCTGTTTTTAGGGACTGAGATATTCAGAAAGTGTCGGCTTTGATTGCACATCTCCAGGGAAAAACCCTCAGGAACAACTCTTGAAGCATTTTGTAGCAGTGAAGTCTGGCAACCTGGCATCCTCGGGGCAGAGCACTCGGGTGCTGAGCGGTACGGAGGGAAGTTTAAAGCGAGATCAGTGGAGGTCAGAGGGGCAGTGAGAAAGCAGCCGGGCTGACCCAGGGCAGGGTTAATGCAAAGCCAGGCTGGGGAACCTGCAGGCGCTGCCCCCAGGGCTGAGCTCTCCCTGTGCCAAAAGCTGGGGGTCCGGACAGGGGGGCTGGGAGCAATCCCCGGCTCTGCCCAGCTTGGTGCCAGCACCGGGCTGGGCTCCTGCTCCCGGCGGTGGGCACAGGGCAGCTGTAGGGCTGTTTTCGGGCCAGCTGTGGGGCACGGGGCTGGTGCACCATGCCCAGCCGTGGCGCTGCTGGAGCTGGGTGCTGGAGCCGGGTGCCGGTGCGGGTCCAGGCGCGGGGGCTATATATGCCCTGCATGGGCGCGCGGGTGCCAGCGCGCTGCAAAGTGGCACGGTCAGGCCTTCTGTTGTGCCGCGGGCACAAAGGAAAGTGCTGGGTTCAGCAGCTGGGCACGGGGCCGGGGAGAGGCTTCCAGCGCGGTGCGGGATGTGATGACGGGGCGGCCGCGCAGACACTGATGAGCTCGCACTTCCTTTGTGCGCCCGCCCGGGGCCTGCCCTTGCCAGGCTATAAAGTGGGGGCCCCGCTGCACCCCGAAACACAAGCCCGCTCACTCCAACAAGAAGCAGCAGCTGCCCAGGTAAGAGGACCAAGTGCCCGCGCTGCAGCACTGGCTCCAGCTGGTCCCGAGGGGGGGAGAGAGAAACACAGGGGCTCGTCCGTGCCCAGCACCGTGCCACTGCTTGGGGCACCCCAAGCCCATCACAGAGCTCCGGCACCCCACTGCCCTCTGTGGGGGCTGCTGGATAACCCTAAACCATGGTGCCACCATCGGGGTGCCCCCGAGAGGTCCACACACGAAGGGGGGTGTGCCCTGCCCGCCCCACGCACACCCGTGTGGGACAGCCCTGGTGCAGGATCAGGCCCTGGGGAGGGCAGGGAGTGGGAGCGGGGAGCTCAGGGCACCCCCGCACAGCAAGACCATGCTGGGGGCTCTCCTGGGCACAGAAGGGGAGCGTGGTGAGTGCCACCTCCTGCTGCCCAGGCAGGACCTGCTGCCTCTGCCCGGCCTGCCTGGGGAGCCCCCAGCTCCTCGCCCCATGCTGTGACCCTCCTCACCCCAATGCCACCCCAATGCCACCGTCCCTGGGGCCGGGTGGGGTGTCCCACGGCCGTGCCCCCACTAACCTGCGGCTGGCGTCTCTGCTCCCAGACCTGAGCTGACCACCACAATGTCTGAGACCACGAAAACCACCGCTGCGGAGGACAAGGAGAAGGCACAAGCTCCATCCTCCGACCCCACACCCGTCACCAACAGCAAGGGCGAGGAGCCCGCCGCAGAAGCTTTCCGGGTAAGCCCCGCACATCCCCGCGGGGAGGGACAGGGTCCCAGGGTGAGGGGCAGCCTGGGCGGCCAAGGGGAACGGACCCTCAGCCCCCGCCAGCAGCAGGGGGAACATGGCTGGTGCTGGCCCTGCCTGGCAGCAGCTCTCGGGGCAGAGGACTCAGGGAATTGCTGCAGCACCGGGTACGATGTGGGTTTGCCACGCGGGATGCTCCCGGTTCCCCTCGGCCAGGACATCTTGTTTGAGAGCACAGGTCTTGGAATTGCTCTCCCCACGCCCCAGTTTCGGGGCTGGGTGCTGCCACAAGGCCACCGTGGCCCCGAGGAGCCCTGTGAGGAGGGCAGGAGCTGAGCACAAGGAGCCCCGCGGTGCTGCCGGGGTGATGGGGACAGCACCGAAAGGCTGGGGTGCTGCTGGGGAGCTGCATCGGGGCTGGAGACGAGGGGTGAGCCGTGAGGGTGCCCCGTGACAGCTCCACGGTGCCAGGCACAGGGGGCACGGTGCAGGTACAGCCCCTGGCCCCACAGCTCCATCCCGACCCTGCTGTACCCACTGCGGGGGCACCAGCACGGGGACCCCCGGCGTGGCCACGGCACCCAGAGCAGGGAGCGGCTGTCGGGGGGGACCTCGGTGTGCCGGGACACGCGGCCCCATGCCCTGCCCGAGCCCTTCCCTCTGCCCCCAGATCATCGTCTTCGAGCAGGAGAACTTCCAGGGCAGGCAGATGGAGTTCACCGCCGAGTGCCTGAACCTGGCCGACTGCGGCTTCGAGCGGGTGCGCAGCGTCATTGTCAGCTCCGGACCGTGAGTGACCCTGCCCCGGAGGGACCCGTGCCCGTGGGGACACCGCGGCCTGGGGGTGCAGGGTGATGCGTGGGCATCTCCTGCAGCTGGGCACAGCGCCCGTCCCCCCCCAGTGACAAGGGTGGTGGGCGCGGGGTTGGCTGCTGGGGCCGAGCAGTGGTCTCTGTGCCCGGGGGTGTCTGAGCTCCTGCCCCCCCCATGGGCTGGGACAGGGCAGTGGGCTCGGTCCCGGCACCCACGGATATTTTGGGTGCTGGGAGCCCAGCTCGGCCGCCCCGCGGGCTGGTGGAGCAGGAGAGGAGCCTGACCCCTCGTGCCACCCTGCCCCTCTCCCCAGCTGGGTGGCCTACGAGCAAGCCAACATGCGCGGGGAGATGTTTGTCCTGGAGAAGGGTGAGTACCCTCGCTGGGACACCTGGTCCAGCAGCTACCGGAGCGACTGCTTCATGTCCATGCGTCCCATCAGGATGGTGAGTGGCCCGGGGAGGAGGTGGCTCTGGCCGGGGCTGGGGCTGTGTCCGTGCCGCACGGTGCCCGGTCGCTGCGAGTGCCATCCGCCCAGCCCAGCGCCTCCCCGCTGTCCTCCCCAGGAGGCTGAGGACCACAAAATCTCCCTGTACGAGTCTGCTGACTTCAAGGGCAACAAGATGGACATCCAGGAGGACGACGTGCCCAGCCTCTGGGCTTACGGCTTCTGCGACCGCGTGGGCAGCGTGAAGGTGCCCAGTGGAACGTAAGCCGGGCTGCAGCCCCCCCAGCTCCCTGCGCTGTGGGGGGCTCCGCGTGCTGCCTCCTGGGCGCAGGGGGTGTCCCGCAGGCAGCGGGGCACAGTCGGGCAGCGGGGACCCCGGGCAGGGTTCCGTGGTGGGGATGTTTTTGGGTGGGTTCACGGCTCGGCAGCTCACACCCGTGTGCTCTCCCCGCAGCTGGGTCGGGTACCAGTACCCGGGGTACCGGGGCTACCAGTACCTCTTTGAGACCGGGGACTTCAGGCACTGGAACGACTGGTGCGCCTTCCAGCCGCAGCTGCAGTCCATCCGGCGCGTCAGGGACATGCAGTGGGAGCAGAGGGGCGCCCACCCCGGCCCCAACGCCCCCTCCGACTGAGCGCCCCCACCACGGGCGGCCCCGGCCCCCCCGGCCCCCCCGCGCGGTGCTGAGCGGAGCCTGCCCCGGGGGGAAATAAAGAGTGAGACGGTGCCGGTGGTGCTGCCAGCTGCGGGGGGGCGCCGGGAGATGATGGGTGCTGGGTGCTGGGTGTTGGGTGCCGCCCCCGCGCCTTGGTGCACGCCGTTTGCACGCACACACGCGGGGCACAAGCGCCCCCCGGGGAGCACGGGCACGGCACGGGGAGGCGCGGGGGGGGCGGGCCAGCAGCCGGTGCCGGTGCCCATACCCGTACCCATACCCATACCCATGCCCGTTCCCGTTCCCGTTCCCGCACCCGGTGCCGGTGCCGGTGCCCGCCCCGTGCCCGTTCCCGCGCCCCCCCCGCCGCAGGACGCATGCGCAGCGGGGCGGCGCGGGGATCCCGGCCCCTCGTGCGCGTGACGTCGCCGCGTCCCCGCCGGCGGCACCGGCACCGGGCACGGGAACGGGAGCGGGAGCGGTGAGTGGGGGGGTGGGGGGGCGGCGGGCACCGAGCGGGCGGCGGCGGGGGCGGGGGCGGGGCGCGGCCGTGCGCGGTGCCCGGTGCCCGGTACCCGGTACCCGGTGCCCCCGGTGCCCCCGGCAGCCCGCACCGGGCCGGGCAGCGCCGAGCCCCGCAGCCCCGAGCAGCCCCGTCCCGGAGCCCCGCGCTGCCGGTAGCGCCCTGCCCGCAGCGCGTCCCCCTGCCGCCGGCACAGCCCCGGGGAACGGGACGGGACGGGGACGGGATGGGGACGGGATGGGGTCGGGATGGGGACAGGATGGGGACGGTGCGCACCGGGCGCGCACTGCCCCAAAGCCCCCCCCCAGCCCCAACCCCCCCGCACCGCGCACCGGGCCCGGCTGCCCCTCGGCCGTGCCCCCCCCCGGGGGCTGGGTGCGAGCCCCGGGCAGGCAGGGGCTGGGGAGGGGACCGGTGGGCGGCCACGGGTCCCTCCCGGAGCTCTGTGCCCGCTCCCCGTGGAGCTGTGGCCGGGTGCTGCCCGCAGCCCTCCCCGCGGCATCGCAGCACCTGCACGAGCAAACCTGCAGGCCTCGGGGCTTTATGGGGATTTATGGGGTTTTATGGGGTTTTATGGCTCATTGGTGGAGGTGTGGTGCCAGCACCATGCCCTGTGCCCGCCGTGCTGCCCAGGCATCGCTGCCCCCCGCACGGTGCTGGGTGTGTGCCCCTGCCCCATCCCCCCCTGCAGCTCCAGACAGGGTGGGAGCTGGGCAGCATCCAGAGCTGCTGAGCACCAGGGGCTTGTGGCAAGCCAGCGGTGCCCCAACATGCGCCCTGGGACGGCTCAGGGCTGAGCACGGCACTGGGAGCAGTGGGAGCACTGGGAGCTGCTGCAGGGTCCCTGGGTGCAGTCGCTGCGTGCCCCCCAGAAGGGCCGTGGGGCTGCTGCTCCCTGCAGGTCTCACACCGTGTTAGTGACTCCCGCTGCCGTGTGAAGCAGCCGATCCCCTGATCCCCAAGGCGATTTGAGCTGCAGATGTGCTGAGCCTGTAGGGATGTGTGGGACGCGGGAGCTCTGCGAAGCGCGGAGCCTGGCAGGAACATTTCTGGGGAAAGGAGGCAGCCCCCAGCAGGTGGTTTTGCGCTGATGCCTCCTGACGAATCTGTGATGCTCGCAGCAAGCCTCAGCCTCCTTCCTGCCTTGGCATGGTGAGGGCTGCTGCCCACCCAGCGCCTGGGTGCTTGCCCTGCAGCCACCACCAGCCCTTCGCTTTGGGCCTGGGGGCTGCAGCCCTGAGCTGTGCGGGGCAGGCGCTGGGTTTTGTCCTGCTCCTGCTGGGCAGCCATCCCAGAAGGGCCCTTTCCATTTTCATCCATCCACGGTGCCATGAGATGAGCCCCTCCTGGGCCGTGCCTTGGCAGAAAATATTTGCCCAGGCTCTGGGCACTGCACGAGCTGCTGGGCGGCACCGGGGCGCTGTGGCTGTGCGAGGGGGGCTGCGCACCCCCACGGGGCTGGGGTCGGGGCCAGGCTGCAGCCGGTGCCCCCTGCCCGCACCTTCCTCCTTCAGTGCCTTCGGGGCCGGGGATGGCTGGTGTTGCTTCATAGGGAAATAAAATATTTTGATTTTGTTTCTTAAGCAAATTTGAGGTTTTGGGGTTTCTCTTGTAGAAACAACCTTTACTTTGCAGATCCTGATCTTTGTGCGTGCAGGAATGGAGCTCGTTAAGACTGACGGCTTGGCACAGGGACTTGGAAAATATTTTTTTGAAGATGCTCGGTATTTTTTCTAGCAGCTCCTTTGATTTCTTTCTCTCCCTGCTGCATGGCAGGCTCTGACCACCCACACTTGTGGGGAATGTTTTGTTCAGCGCTGGGAGTGCGGAGCCAGGTTTGCAGCGAGGCTGGTGCCTGGACGTGCACACCCCTGCCCTCGGCAGCAGGACTCTCCCCTCGCCGGTCCCTCTGCAGCTCACTGCAGGAAAACCTGCGGTGCTTTTGGTTTCACTTGCACAGCCCGCCAGGACAGGCAGAGGAATAATATCTGCACGTGAACTGTGCTGCCCTGGGCCCTGCTCCTGCTCCTCCTGGTGTCAGCAGCCCCAGGGGCGACTGTGGGGGCGAAGCAGGAGCAGCGGAGGTGCCAGAGGTGCCGGTCCGTGAGCTCTCAGTGCCCATCCTCTGGGGTGCCTGTGGGGCTTTGGCTCTGCCCCCCGTGGGAATAACCACACTGTAATTACAGCCGTGGGCACGGAGGAGCTGTGAATGGGAGCTGTGGATTGATTAACCGTCAGGAAGGTCCCTCTGAGGCTCCCAGCTGCTGGCCTGGTTTCGTGCACCGCGGATGCTCCCCGGCGAGGGCTGGTGGCTGCGCTTTGCCCGGGGGCCACGTCCGTCACCGCACGGGGGTCTGCACGGGGCTCCTGCTCGCCAGCCCTGGTGCGTGGTGCTGAGCAGGAGAGCTTTCCTCCCTGCTGTCCCTGAAGCAGCGAGTGTTGTGAAATGAGATGTGGTAACAGCCACTTCCCCTGCGCTAGCCAGAAATCTGCTGTCTCCGGGACAGCCGAGGGCAGCGCCCGGCACGCCAAGGGGCGTAGGGCCGCTGGGCCAGGGGGGCTCCTGGCGGCGTGGGTCCCCCCCACGAGCCCTGCTCCTGGCCCTGCTGCCCTCCCCGTTTGGAGGAGAGCCCTGGGAGCAGCACATGGGGCTGGGCCTTGCTTCCCTGCTGCCTGCAGGCCCTGGCGGTGGGCAGGTGGCTCTCGGGTCCCCATCGCCACCGCAGCACGTTTGGGGCCGTTTTCCTTCCTTTTCCCCAAGCCCAGCTGCTGGGGGCGTCAGCGCCTGAGGCAAACGAGCTCCTCTCATCAGCGAGGTTGCAGGGCCGGGGTCCTCGCTGGGGGTTTGGCCGGCACATCGATGTTGGTGCTTTTAATTGAGGGAAAAGCTGGGCAGGACCCGCGGGGGCTGGCGCAGGTGGGGGAGCTGCAGGGGGTGCCTGCGCTCCGTCCCCGTGCTGCTCTCACCGCTGTGCCCAGGGTGGTGGTGCTGCAATGCAAGCCACAGCGCTCTTTGTTCTATTTGGGGATTTTCAAAGGGATCCATAACCCCAAAGTGGCCTAAAATCCGTGTATTTTTAGTGGGGTTGGCTTCTGGTTCCTGTAGATGCTCCTGGCTTTGTGGCCTTCAGCACATCCCCAGCCTTAGTAAGCAAAAACGCCCTGCTCTCGGCACTGCTGCTCTCGTCACGTGGTGCCTTGAAAGCAACTCTTTTTTTTTCTCTTTCTGTTTTTTTTCGATTTGAACGCTGTCGGTACCCTTCAGCAGCATAACCCCACGCACGTCTGAGCCCCTCTCCCACCGCCTGGCCCCGCTGTGCCGCGGGAGCTGGGCGCTGCCACGCTTCATCGGCTGGGCCCGGGGTGCGGCACCGAGGGTGTTCCTGCACTGCACACAGCCTGCGAATTAATTGAAGGCTATCAATTAAGCAATTAAGCTTTGCTGATTTGCAAAGATGCCGGTTAGATGC
This sequence comes from Anas acuta, assembly GCF_963932015.1. Lineage (NCBI taxonomy): Eukaryota > Metazoa > Chordata > Aves > Anseriformes > Anatidae > Anas > Anas acuta. Next base: position 945,821 of record NC_088995.1, read on the forward strand.
ATTAGTGTGTTTTTGCTGACCACAGCTGCTGTTGCACCGCGAGGACGCTCGCAGTTCCTCATCCCTTATTAAGCACCAAGGATTTGAGCTAAATTTTTCCATGCCCCACCTCAGGCTTTTGGGGAGGCTGCAAAGACGAGCAACCATTTCTGGGAATGATTTAAAAGAAAAGGCATTTTTTGATCACATTACGCTTCTTGTAGAAACGGTGCTTGTTGTCTGTAACCCATCCCTGCTCTGCACAATGTCCCCATGACATCGCTTTGCTGCCGATCGCCTGCGCTTGGGATGCAGCCATCCCTGGGCGAGCTGCTGCTGGGGGGCTGCACGTCCTGCTCCAACACTGCTTGGTGCTGGGCTGCGTGAGCTCTGCACCGTGTGTGGGGAGTTCATCGGTGCAGAAGCACCCCCAGGCACAGCACAGCCCCGTGGTGCAGGGCCTGGTGATGGGCAGCGCGGTTGAGCTGTGCCATTTGTGTTGCACGGGGCTGCAGCGTGGTGCCTTCCCCACCAGCCGTGCCTTCGGCAGCACGAGTGGCTGCTATCGCACCCCACAGACAGCGTGTCCCCTGGGAGCTGAGTGTCCCCTGGGAGCTGAGTGTCCCCTGGGAGCTGTGTGCCCCCTGGGAGCTGTGTGCCCCTGCCTGCCACGGGACCCCTCCGGCGCTCGCCCCCTTCTCCGGAGGCTGCAGGGTGCCGTAGGGGCGCTGCGGGAGCCTGGGCGCGCTGAGCCTGCAGCGGGAGGTGCAGGAAGGAAGTCTGCAAGCGTGTGCGAGCGTGTGTGCGAGGGCAAGAGCCGGAGGGTTTCCGGAGCGGGGCGGCTGTTAAACCGCTGCCGCGTGCACCAGGCAGCTCGTGGGGCTGCACGGCTCGTGGGGCTGCAGGGCTGCACCCAGGGATGCAGCTGGTGCCACGCAGCCCTGCAGCCTCGTCCAGATCTGGAGTCCTGTGGGCGGTGGGGGGGACACTGTGGGGAAGGAGGGCGATGCATGTGCTGGGCTCTGCCCCGCTGCGACGTCCCTGCCGGGTGGAGTTTCCCTCTTGTTCCTAATTAGTGCTAAGGAACACTAATTCGAGAGGGGCCGGTGACGTTCGAAGGCGTCTGGGCAGGAGAGGAGGAGACTCTCGGGGAGCAGGAATAACAATCAGCGTCTGCGCTTCAGATGTGCTCACAGACATCCTCCAGGGCTGGGACAGCGTCGCACGGGGGGGAGCTGAGTGCAGGAGGGCTGCGGGGCTGCTCCGGGGCTCACAGGTGGGCACGGGCAGCACCGTGTCCTCGGGGGCACCCGGCGGGTTGGGTCCTGCAGCCACCAGGAGCTGGAGCTGCGTGGGGCGGCCGGGAGCACCACAGCAGGGCTGGGGCTGGCCCTCAGCCTTGAACCAGCACCGGGGGATCTCAGCTTCTCACAGCTCCGTGGCATTGCTCTGGTCCTGAGCTCTGCATCCCCGTGGCCTTGCTGGGAGCGTCGAGTTTCAGGGCCTGGGTGTGAGGTGTCCCCTGGGCTCCCTTGGCTCTTGCTGCTTGGGGAGCTCGGGCGCTGTTCTGGCTCCTGTCTGGTTCCAGCGTTTGTAACAAAGGCTGCGGTGAGCGAGTCTGAAGCTGCTTCCTCTGGGACGGGCCGTGCTGCTCCGGCCACTTGTGTGCAGTGGAACCGTGCCATGTCCGGGCGGCTGGGCCCTGCTTTTAGATCCTGCAGCTGCTTCTGCTCCTCTGCGGCTTCTCCCGGCCAGGGCACTGGGTTTCTGTGCGGAGCAGCCACCGTCCTGCTGCCCCTCTCCTCCCCGTGCTGGCCCAGCTCTGCCAGCACCAAAACGCAGCTGGGCAGGACAAGGGCTGCCAAGCTGCCCGCACCCCGGCCCTGCTGTGCGTGGCGGCCAGAGCTGTCCCCAGGGGTCAGGGCCACCTCTCCCGGGGCTTGGAGGGAGGTTTTGGGCAGGAGGCGTGCGTGCGGAGGGGACGGTGCCAAGGAGGAAGAGCAGTGCTTGTAACCACGCTCGTACCTATCTGTGACCAACAAACAAATCGGCCCTGTGTTTTTCTTCCCCATTAGGTATTTTTGCAGCCACCTGGGGGTGTATCGGCGTGACACTCGGCTAGCAGCAAGATGAGCACACGGGGAGAAGGTAAGCCCGCGTGGAGAGCTCTTGGCAGAGCGCTTGATTCCCCTGTGGTCCCAGCAGGGGAGTGCTGAATATTTCATGTGGCTGCCCACACCTTCGCTGATGCTCCGTTAATATTTTATTGCTTGCAGCAGCTCACGGGGAATGCTTTAAGCCTTACTGATGGCTCAGCAGCATGCAAAATATGGAAGGCGCTTTGCCTACAGGGCCTCTGGTGTCCTTGGTGGTCACCGCTTTGCTGTCACTTCCCCAGCAGCCCGCTGCTTCCCTCTCCCTCAGCTTTCTGCAGAGCCTTGAGCTGCCTGCAGCCGGGCACAGCCCTGTCCTGCTCCCCGCTGTCCCTGCTGTCCCCGCGTGCCCCCATGGGGAGCCAGGGGCAGGCAGGGGGAGCCCCCACGCAGGTTCCCTGGAGCTGAGGGTTGGTGCGGGCGGGCTCGCAGCCAGCCTGCCCCCTGCACAGCAAAATGAGGGAATTCCTTTGTGCCAGGGAGCAGGGCGGTGGGAAACGCTCCCTGTGAGCCTGCAAAGAACAGAGCACCTCTGTGCTCCCGGCCTCCTTGTGCACTGCTGATCTCTCCTGCTAATTAGCCTGTCTTGGTCTGCACAGTGCTAATTATTCCAGTTGGCCTTGAATCCCGAGTGCTCCAGCTGCAGTGCATGGCAATGGGTTCTGCGGCCTTCAGCAATTATTTTTAGGGTGAGCATTTGAATTCATTTACATGACTGAAGCAGCTCGAGGTAGCAGGGTGGAGCAGGCTGTGCCGTGGTGCTGACTGAACGCCAGGGAGCTGCTTGGTGCCCCCTGCGACTTGTGGCCTGAGGCAACGTGCCCGCGTTGGGCTTCCTGACACTCACATGGTGCAGCCGTGCGCCAAGCACTGCTGACCCTCGGTATGCTCACAGCAGGCAGCACAGGCAGCGGCACGGCCACAAGGATGGTCCCGGGGTGGGAAGGCTCCTACCTGGCTGGGCAGACGGGCGCTGCCTCGCTGGGTCTGGCCCTGGTGCTGTGCAAGGGCAGCCTGGGAGCTGGTGCTGCGAGGCCAGGCCTTGGAGAGGTGGGGTGGGAGCAGCGGGCAGGGGAGGGATGGGGATGGGGAGGGCACGGTGCCACCAGGAGCTGTGCCATGGGGACAGGCGCCGTGCCATGGGGACAGGCACCATGCCATGGGGACAGGCGCCGTGCCGGGCAGGCTCTGCTGGCTGCCCCTCTCCTAGCCGGGCGCTTGCAGGAGGGTTGCAGCAAGGAGGCCGCCTTCCCGAGGCCGTTCCAATGCTTGTTGGGGAGCTGCAGCGCGTGGACGCCCCTGGCCTCAGCTCCCGCCCAGGCCGTGTAAGCACAAAGGACTCGAAATCCCTGCGTGACCCCGGGAGGATTGCAAAACCTGCGCTGGCAGAGGGAGGGAGAAGGGGGCGGGCGGGGGACGGTGCCAGCTCTCCTGGGAGCCACCGTGGGGACAGGCAGCCTGCTGCCAGCACGTCCCGCGGAGCAGGCACCTGGCCTGGGACCACGGCACGGCTCTGGGGACGTTACTGAGGTCAGCCTGGGGTGCAGGTGTCCAACACAGACCGCGCGTTGCCGTTACTGGCGCGTTACCCTGAAATTGGTTTAATTTCTCAGCTGGTTTCGTTCTGTGGGTAATTGCTTCTTCTGAGTCAGGCGCTTCAGATTTGCATGAGATGCTTTTGGTTTTCTCTTTATTTCAGCCTTCTCCCTCCCCTATGGCAGCACGCGTACAGCTAAAGACTGTGGGAAGGAGGCAGGTGGCTGGCGGGAGGGAGAGCAAGGAGGTGTGCTGGGCGCAGGGAACCCGTGCTGGAAGGAAGGAGAAGGGCGGGAGCCTCGGGGTCTGTGTGGGATGGAGCAGGCTCTGTAATGGTGCCTTACCCTGTTGGTGGAAGTAAAGCCGGAGATTTTTCTCCTAACCTAATACACGCTCCATCCAAAGGAGTAACTGGATGAAGGCAAAGCCGGTCGGTGCCTCAAGGAAACAGTTCTGTGAGAGCTGGGCGAGGGGTGGCCTCCCCTCTCCAAAACATCCATGGAGCTTCACTCCAGCCACAAACCCGAGGTTCTGGGTACAGAAAACAGTCGAGTAATCTCTTTGGGCGTGCTCTCGGGCGCGCTTTAATTACGTGCTGGGTAGAAGACACCTACCCTGAGAGGTGGTGATAGGTAAGGGCTGATGAAAGCCAGGGGGTGGCGCGGGCGTCCCGAGGAGCCCAGCTCACCGGCGGCTCTGTCTTTCTCTTGCAGATGCCCGCGGGGCCGGACGCTCGCTAGCCGCAAGCTGAAGCCCGGTGGCCTGTCGGTCTGCAGCCCATGCGGAGTGCAGCAGGATGCGGGTGACCATGAGGCGGGTGCTGCTGGCCGTGGGCTCGGTGGTCGCCCTGGTGGTGACTCTGCACCTTGGCCAGCAGGTCCTGGAGTGCCAGCAGGTCCTGAACAAGAGGAGGCACCGGCTGATGAGGCCGGAGAACGAGGAGCTGGTCATGATGGACTCCAACCACGTGGAGTACCGCTACAGCAAGGAGATGCCCCTGATCTTCATCGGCGGCGTCCCCCGGAGCGGCACCACGCTGATGAGGGCCATGCTGGACGCCCACCCCGAGGTGCGCTGCGGGGAGGAGACCCGCATCATCCCCCGCGTGCTGGCGATGCGGCAGGCATGGTCCAAGTCGGGCCGCGAGAAGATGCGCCTGGACGAGGCGGGGGTGACGGACCAGGTGCTGGACGCGGCCATGCAGGCCTTCATCCTGGAGGTGATCGCCAAGCACGGCGAGCCGGCCAGGTATCTGTGCAACAAGGACCCCTTCACGCTCAAGTCCTCCGTCTACCTGTCCCGGCTCTTCCCCAATTCCAAGTTCCTCCTGATGGTGCGAGACGGCCGCGCCTCGGTGCACTCCATGATCACCCGGAAGGTGACGATCGCGGGCTTTGACCTGAACAGCTACCGGGACTGCCTGACCAAGTGGAACAAAGCCATCGAGGTGATGTACTCCCAGTGCCTGGAGATCGGGCGCTCCCGCTGCCTGCCCGTCTACTACGAGCAGCTGGTGCTGCACCCCGAGCAGTCCATGCACGCCATCATGAAGTTCCTGGACATCTCCTGGAGCGACGCCGTGCTGCACCACGAGGAGCTGATAGGGAAGCCCGGCGGAGTGTCCCTATCCAAGTGAGTGTCTGGGCCCTGGTCTCTGCTTCCTGAGGAGTATTTCGTTACACAGAGCTAAAACTGGGGGGCAAAGATCCATTCCCTGTGTCCGTGTGTGCTTTTTAGGGGTAGAAGCTGCAGCACGTCCAGTTTTATAGATTTGTGTTTCTGAGTAAAGGACTCGGTGGTGGCAGCCTGTTGTACCCCAAAGGGCAGCCTGCCAGGCGGGGATTTCAGGAGCAGGTGGCTCTTATTCAGCTTCCTTGGCAGTGCAGGAGTGACATCGATCTTTAATCCGAAAAGACCTGCTTGCTCAGAAACACGAGCTCTGTAACGTGGCTGTTCTCCACCCATCCTCAACCCTCCCTGCCGTGATTGCAGTTGTGCTGCTGTGACTCACGCCGTGCTGTGCCGTAATTCCGCCGGTGCTGGTGGTGCAGAACACCACGAATGCTCTCCTCCCGTGGAGACACACCCAGGCCCCTCCTCGCTGGCTCCCCATCTCTGTGCCTGCCTTCGCCCACCTTCTTCGGGTCTTTTAACGCTCTTCCTTTCCTCAGGGAAGCTGAAGCCTGCCTTAGCAAGATGTACTCACCGTTTATGGGAACCATCCAAGCGGGCTTTGTATAAATTCCTCTGGCCTGCAGCAGCCCGATGCACCCCGAGCAGTGCTGCGGGGAGCTGCAGCGGGGCACGGGGCCGCTCCTCTCCTCGGGGACAGCGTGGGGGTGGAAATGCTGCTGCCAGCAGGGCTGTGGCACTGCGTGTGCCTCGTGTGCCTCGTGTGCCTCGTGCCTCGCCGCCTGCCTGGCAGCCCCGAGGCTCAGGGCTGTGCAGGTTGACCCGTTCCAGCACACAGCACTGCCTCTGCGGGGCTGGGTGTGCCTTCCCTGGGCTGGGCTGGGGTGGGCTGGGCTGGGGTGGGTGTCCTGTCCTCCCCACGCAGGGCAGGGCGGGAGGGGAGCGGTGTCTGCAGCGCAGCAGGGCGCCGTGGCTGGATTTGCTTGTTGGAGCTGGTCCTGCCGGGTGCAGTGGCCAGGTTCGATTGTGGGATGAGCAGCTTGTGTGGGGCCACGGTGCCCGTGGAGGCTCTCCCTGCATTCACAGCAGGAGCAGAGCAGCATTTGAGCCGCACGCTTGTCCTGACAGCAAAATGTGCAGGTGGCAGCTGGCCCAGCTGAAGGCTCTTCCATCAGCCTGGTGTGTCTGTGAAACCCAGGGGACAGCAGCTTTAGTGCCTTGTTTTACCTTCTTCTTTATTTTCTTCCAGGATAGAAAGATCCACGGACCAGGTCATCAAGCCGGTGAACATGGAGGCGTTATCGAAATGGATCGGGCACATCCCGGGAGATGTGCTGCAGGACATGGCCCACATAGCTCCCATGCTCGCCAGGCTGGGCTACGACCCGTACGCCAACCCGCCCCACTACGGCCACCCGGACCCGCTGGTGGTCAACAACACGCACAGAGTGAGTGTCACCGCCGGGAGCACGGCCGGGCGCTGGCGGGGAAGGCTCGTGGCGGTGGCCCGCAGGGCTCTGCACCCACACAGCCTCCTGAAGGGAGTCAAAATAAGAGTGGAGACACGAAGCTCTGCTCCGTGTGGTCGCAGTGCAGTCACGCCGAGGAGGTTCGCAGTTACATGCGGCACACGGAGCCTGGCGTGGCTCGGGCCGGCTGCGCTCCCTGTGATTTTGTGGTGGGGTTTGTTCCTCTGTTGTGGCAGATACTGACCTGGCCCTCCCTGCTCCAGCCCCGGTCCTGACCCCAGCCGTGGGGGTTGGTGGTGTATGGCGACATTATTGGGATGGGGGGGTGGCACTAGGCACCCCGGTCTGGCCCCCCGAGAAGGCTCGGGCTGTGCTGTGTCTGCGGGGAGCTCGCCAGCCAGTCCCACGAGGAAAGTGACGGGAGGCTCACAGTGTCTTTGGGCAAAACCAGAAGAATTTTTTTTAGAATATTGACTCGTGTCTGGATCAGAACGGGGAGGAAGGAGCTGCCGAGAAGCAGACAGCAGTTACTGGAGAGGGAATTTCTCAGGCTGTGGGGTGACCAGTCCTACCCGGACACGCACACGTGCCCAGCCACACAGCAGCTTGCAGGGTGGACTTGATGCTCGTACAGTCGCTGTCCAAGAAGTGGTCAGTATTTTTTTTCTTTCCCATAGGTTTTAAAAGGGGAATATAAAACGCCAGCCAACTTGAAAGGTCACCTGCAGGTACGTCCTGTGTCACAGCTGAGCCCTTCGCCCTGGCTGCCTGGTCCCTTGCTCCCTCTGATGGGCGTTCGCAGGCTGGGCAGCCCAGCTGGGGTATCGCTCCTGGTGCTGCTCTGTTGTTCCTGCCCTTCCTGCTCCATCCTCCCAGCTTTATTTTGACATCCTGCCTCAGTCACAAATCCCTATGGTGTTCTGTGCTGCTCAGAGCCTGCTCCTTCACCCGTCAGCGCTTTCTGTTCTGCTCTTGCGTGTGGGTTATCGCTGTACAGCTCTGCGCTCACTCCTCAAACTCGAGTTCTTCATTCTCTTTGAGACACTTCCACCTTGCTTCTGTCCTGAAAACCATTTTTTTTTGTTGTCCTGGGTCTTGCCATGTTTAGGGAAGGATTGCTTATCTGATTTCAGCATAGAGATGGGTCTTCTGGTTCCTGTACCTGTGTGATTGTATTCTCGTGTCAAACGTACGCTGCATGGCTCCCTCCCTGTAGAGCGGTGTCTGAGGGCAGCTGATAACCATCTTTTACAATGCAGAGCTGTCCAACAGCCAGCACACACGGACTTAAAAATAAAATACCTGACTCTTGACTCTGCAGAAGGCACTGCCTGCCTGCACAGGAGGTGCGGTGTGTTGGTGTGGAGTCACACAGATGTTTTGATCGAAGGTGCCAGCTGGACCTGTTCAGCGTGGGGACCCCTTACGCAATCAGACTGATCTGCATTGCCACTGTGTGTGCAAACACACAGCCAAACCCCAAAGTGAGGAAACGGGGCTGCTGGGGGAGCAAGCACACGTGTATATTCACTGCAGGAGGTGTCACTTGCAGTTCCTGAGCAACCACCCCGTGTGTACACGTACAGGAGGGAAGCGAGAAGCTGCAGCCCCTGGCCCAATCTCGTGGCTCCTGGTTCTGTGCTGTGGCACCGTTTTGTCCTGGCCGCTTCCCTTTCCCGATACAGGGAGCGCATTGGGGATGCTTGGAAGTGCAGGTGGTGACTTAAAGCTGATCTTCTGTTTCTTGGTTGTTCTAGGTGATGCAGAACACGTCATCTTCTCACTAATAAAATTAACGATTTCCAGGTAAGACCTTGTAGTTTAACGTGGGACCATGCAAACTGCCCGCATTGTTCCAGGGCTGGCATTTTGCTGGTTTAATTTCTTGAGCCCGTGGATCAGCCAGGCTGCTCCAGGCACGCTCACCATGCCCAGGATCTCTTTCACAGTCGCTTTAAGTTTTCAGGGCAATACTGTTACGTGAGGTGATTTGTCAGGGCTTTATATTTTTCCCCTGAGCTGTGAAAGAGGCTCACGAGCAGATCTGAAATCATCCACCTGGGAGCATTATTACTGAGCACCCTGCGGGGAACACGGAGCGGGGCTGTGGGAAGGGGGTCTGTGGAAGGAAGGGGTGGGAGTGGGGAGCTGTGGGGGGCTACAGGGGGCTGTGGGGGTGCTGAGCTGCCATGGGGAGGAAGGTGAAGGCCGTCCCAGCTGCTGTCAGCTCGGCAGACCCGGGCTGCTCCCCCGGACTTCAAGAGCGGCTGTCAGTGGTCGGATGCCTTTGTCTCTTTGCAGGCAGCCTCTGTGCTAGGACACAAACAGCACTTTTTTTGCCGAAATTTACTCTTAGAACTTTGCAAATACACACTTAGAACTCTCCATTTCAAAGCAGTTTCTGGCCAAAAAAATACCAAATAAACACAGGAGGAGCCTGGGGTGGGAGCAGCCGCGTGCCCTGAGCCGGAGCTCGGTGCTCCTGAGGGGCTGCTGTGTGGGGACACCTCGGGGGGGTCCCGGTGCTGTGGGGGCCGTGCTGGGGGCACCTCGGGGCCGCTCCCCAACACCGGGGGGTGCCCCAGGGCCGCCCCCCGACCCCGCTGCCCTTCTCTCTTGCAGGTTGCTGCGGACAGCGCCGGGAGGCGGCCAGGAGGCTGGCAGGAGGCTGGCAGGAGGCCGGCCGGGTGCTGGCGGCGCTGCCCCGGCCCCGGGACCCCCTCGGAACCCCCCGGGACCCCCGGTGCCGGTGCCGGGCCTGTTCGGGGCAGGCCGTAAGGGCGGCTGCCGCGCCCCCGCCGTGTACAGACTGTATTTAAGAGTCAATTAATATATGCTGTGTTACTACACGCGGCCCTGTGCGGGCTGTGCTTGTGTTCATTAATCACTAATTGAGGCACGCGTTAATAAGGGGCGACCCCGCCCCGGGAGGACCCGCGGCTGGCCCCGCCCGCAGGGGGCGCGAGTGCGGCCGCTCCTTCCGGGCGGCGTCTCTATGGTGGGGGGGCGGTACCGGAAGAGGACGGCGCGGCTTCCGGCTTCCGGTTACCGGCGGCTGAGGCGGCAGCGGCGGGGGCGGCACCGGGAGCGGGCGGGGGGCGGCGGGGCCGGGCCTTGGGGGGGGGTCGCGGCGCCATGTCCATGTCGCACCTGTACGGCGCGGAGGATGGGGTGGAGCTGGAGCGCTTCGAGGTGTCGGAGTGGGACCTGCACAACGAGTTCAACCCGCACCGCGCGCGGCACCGGCCCAGCAAGGAGGAGGCCACGTACGGCGTGTGGGCAGAGCGCGACTCGGACGAGGAGAGGCCCAGCTTCGGCGGGAAGCGGTACGGGGGGGATGGGGGGCGATGGGGGGGGGGTCCCGGCCATGGGGGCCGGCCCCGGGCACCCCCCGGGCCCGGTGCCGTTCGCTGAGCGCCTCCCGCGCGGTCCCGGTGCAGCTCCAGGGATTACTCGGCCCCCGTGAACTTCATCAGCGCCGGGCTGAAGAAGGCGGCGGCGGAGGATGGGTCTGAGGAGGACTCCGAGGAGGACGAGAGGCCGGCCAAGCAGGAGGAGGTGCCCAAGGAGTTCGTGTCGAAGAAGCTCAAGACGGTGCGTGGCCCGCGGTGCTCGCAGCTCTGCGTGGTGTGGCTGGGGAGCTGAAGGGCTCGTGGAACAACGAGGGGGCACCAAGGAAAGAGAAATAACTAAAACCAGGGAGCCACACGGTTGGGTCTTCCTTTAAGGGAGAGGTTTTCTCTCTGCTCACAGTTATTCTGATGTAATGTTGTGTGCCCTTGGGAAGATCACTCCCTTGTGGGCTCTTTGTCTTCCTAAATAATTCTTTGGTTAGCTGAGGTTAAACTAAAAGAACACACATTTCCATATGATGCACATTTCCTTTCTTTGGACAACCACAATTCCAAATCTTTTTTAATCTCACTAAACAACATGACTAATCTGAGCGTCTCACAGATTAAAACAATAAAATTCTCATCTTCAACTCTCAAATTCAGTAAGGCTCAGGAAACAGCTCCAGCTAAAGCCAGTGACAGAGCCTGATAACTAGCAGCTCGTGTGGGTTCCTGCATGGCAGGCAGCTTCCGTGGGCACAGATGTGGCCCCCTGATGCAGTGAGCAGGGGAAGCAGCAGTGTGCTGTGCTGACAGCTAAATCGCTGCTGGGGAGTTCTGTCTCTCTAAGAGAAATTCAGCAGGGCTATTGCAGCTCCTCAAACATCTGTGTTCTGTTTGTGTGTTTTAATAGGGCGGTAATTTCAAGCCTAGTCAGAAAGGCTTCGTAGGGGGCACAAAACCTTTCATGGACTTTGGCAGCTGGGAGAGACACACCAAGGGCATTGGGCAGAAGCTCCTCCAGAAGATGGGCTACGTTCCGGGAAAAGGTCTCGGGAAGAATGCGCAAGGTACTGCCATTGTCTGGTTGTTTCTTGTAGAGTTGTGGTTTGGAGGAGGGATTGATCTCTATAAAGAACTCTCATCTTGAGGTGGCTTACAAATGAGCTCTTGTTTCTCTCGCAAGAGATTTGGGTCCACATTGCAAGGTTCAGTTGTACATAACTTATCAAAGCTAGTTTTGTGTTCTTGCTCTTCTGCAAGCAAGAGCAGGAAGAAAGAAGGGAGACAAAATGCTAAGGGTTGGCAGCTCACAGAACAGGGGGTGTTATTTTATGTGATAGAATAAAAAAGCAATAAAATGCAGATGTGAGTAACGCTGTGTGTGCGCACCTCTGCAAATCAGTGGTTTTGTAGTCGCTTAGAAATAAGTGAAGTGGAGAAGGATGCCACAGTAGTGGAGGGGGAGTGCGAGGCTGGGTGTTTGTGCTGATGGGGTAATTAAGGTGCTATAAGAAAAGTATTCTCCCTGTTAAGCTGTTCTTCCTCCTGATCTAACTCCTGTCTTGTTAGGTATCATCAATCCGATTGAGGCCAAGCAGAGAAAGGGCAAAGGAGCTGTGGGAGCATATGGCTCTGAACGAACCAGCCAGTCTTTGCAAGACTTCCCTGTTGTTGACTCAGAAGAAGAAGCCGAAGAGGTATTTGTGATTCCTGGTACACCTGCTTTCCCTCTTGTGCTGTTTGTACAAAATTCAGTTCTAGTATCAGCTTCTGTGTTAAAGAAAATTGTCTGAAGTCATTTTAGATAAGAAGTTAGAGATGTATCAAAGTGAAATTCATGTGGTATCTATTCCTGTCCTTGCAATGTTCTTTTTGTTGGTTCTGGCCCACTTTTTTCTGGTGGTCTTCCTAGAACCCCATCCTCAAACAGTCCCCTCCCAAATAAGTAGTTGGCTTAAGCTTAGAGGAAAAAAGGTAAGAAACATTCTGCTAGCATTGAGAGTAAGGTGGTTGGCTGAGCCAGCTGGCTGCTGTGCTTTACCTCTTCCCTTGTTATTCTGCTGCACAGCATTCTTCATTGATCTAGTGGTTATTATTTCCACAGAAAGTAGACAATTTTTGGGTGAGACAGAGCATCAACAATAACTTTTTCTTTTGTTTTTGTTTAGGAATTTCAAAAAGAGCTCAGTCAGTGGCGGAAGGATCCCAATGGAGGCAAGAAGAAGCCCAAATACAGCTATAAGACAGTAGAAGAACTGAAAGCTAAGGGCAGGATCAACAAACAGCTTTCAGCCCCTCAGAAGGAGCTGTCTCAGGTCAAGGTAAGGCTGATACCCAAGTGATGGTATCTCTGGAAGCCAGTTTGTCCATGAAATGTTATGAGGGGTTTTTTTAGCCATCAGTAACCTCAATAGAAGGCAGTTGTAAAAACTGACTGTATACAGCCTCATGCAAATCAAGGCCTCAGACTCATTATCAACTCCTTTAATAGACCACAACATCACCTGGGACGTTGGGGTTGTTTCCTTTTGGAAGTTGTCTCACATTTGTCATAGCTCACATAGCTTAATTAAGATACTCACCTAAAATTAACGTGTCTTTAAAAAAAAAAAGTATTAAATTACCGAAGACTTCTGTACAACAACAAACAAAATACTGCTTGCATCAACGCAGTTTGCAGATTAACTCAGCGAGGTGGTAAAATTGAGTTCAGAGGCAGAGTCCTCCATCCCTGACTGCAGAATGTTTTTTATTCATTGTAAATCTTCAGGCCAGCAGTGGGCCTTTTTAGAGGTAGCCTCCAGTTGCCTGTCAGAATACCAGATCTCGTTACTAGCCTGCAGGAGTAATGAAGGTAGCTGAAAGTCTCCAGTTTGGTAAGGAATTTCCTCCCGATTTAATATGAAATACGTTTTTTAAGACATACTTTTTCTTGTTTGTTGGAAGGTCATAGATATGACGGGCCGGGAGCAGAAGGTTTATTACAGCTACAGTCAGATCAGCCACAAGCACAACATCCCTGACGACAGCCCTCAGCAGCCACTGGGCAAAGACGCCAAGCCCCAGGGATTCGCCTTGCCTGAGCTGGAGCACAACCTGCAGCTCCTCATCGACATCACGGAGCAGGAGATCATCCAGAGCGACCGGCAGCTGCAGTACGAGAGGGACATGGTCGTCAACCTGACCCACGAGATTCAGAAGATGTCTGAAGTCCTCTCGCACGAGGAGACCGCGATCAGCAATCTCAGCAAGGTCCTGGACATGGTGGAAGAGTGCGAGAGGCGGATGCAGCCCAACTGTGAGAATCCCTTGACCCTGGATGAGTGTGCAAAGATTTTTGAGACGCTTCAAGACAAGTACTACGAAGAATACAGAATGTCTGATAGGGTGGACTTGGCGGTGGCAATAGTTTATCCTCTCATGAAAGATTACTTCAAGAACTGGGATCCCCTCAAGGTGCGTGTTAGTTTGATTTACCTGCAGTTTTTATTTGATGGCTTAAGCTTTTTTATTTTAACTTTCCCCTCCTTGCCCAGAATTCCTGTCCACTTTGGAGAGCAAATAAAATAAAAAAAAGAAAAAAAAGAGACAGAGCCCCTTGCTCTGCCCTGGCAGGAGAAAAGAAGGCTCCAGAGAATGCTCCCAGCATTCATGTCAGAGTGAGATAAATGTGCAGAAAGACGGATCCACCCTGCACACGTACACAGACACTTCCTAGGGCCCAAGGCCAGTGTTGTATAGAATGGCCAACAGCTTAGGGGCTTGTAGGATTAAAGTCAAGTCTTTTCATGGATGTTAGGAAGAAAAGGCAGATAAAAGCTAAATCTCTAGTCCTTATTTTTTGAAAAGCAGAGGGGTCTGTTTTTCAAGCAGTCAGGTATGCAGTGTTTGTTCCTAATGCCATTTAGGCTGTGCTCCATTAAGAGTCTGGATTCTCTGTGCACCCCTGAAAAAGTTCTGACAATCCTTCCTCCTCCTGGAGGTATGATAAATCCATAAAGGGGGGGTTTCCTCTTGTGGGACCTTAATAACTGCTGCAGGCTCCTAGCTTGTCGTCCGAGTCAGTGAGAAGCTGGCTGGCGGAGCACGCTGCCGGCCTGTTCTTTGTAGATATCAGCTGAAACGAGGGGAAAAGGATAAAGACCACTTACACCTTATCGCTTCCAGGACTGTACATATGGCACGGAGATCATAGCCAAGTGGAAGAGCCTTTTGGAAAACGACCAGCTGTTATCCCACGGTGGGCAGGACCTCTCAACAGATGCTTTTCACAGGTAAATAAGAAATTAATTGCACTTTGAGTACCTTCAAATGCTGCTTCCTCAGTGATGGAAGAGAGAGAAGCATGCTTTCCAGATGATTCTCTTGAGATGTCTGTTAAAATCCAGCTGTTTACTATATAAAAGGAAGTAGCTTTTAAATAAGTTATCCGTTTGGTTTATCTAGGCTTGGGGCTACAGCTTTGAACTTAACTTTGATTTTTTTTTTTCCAGACTGATGTGGGAAATCTGGATGCCATATGTCAGGAACATAGTGGCTCAGTGGCAGCCGAGGAACTGCGGGTCGATGGTGGATTTCTTGGACAGCTGGGTGCACGTTGTTCCCGTGTGGATCCTGGATAACATTCTGGATCAGCTCATCTTCCCCAAGCTACAGAAAGAGGTAAGGTGGGACAGCTGCGCTGGAATGCAGCCTTGCTCTGAGGCAGTGTTTCAATTTCAGCCAACTACAACCTCCAAAACACCGGCCTGTTGCCTCGTCAGTGTATTTAGGAACTGGGGGGTTACAGTATGGCTCTTCCTGTATCTGGCAAGACTTGCTGCCAACAGATGGACTTATAAATTCTCTTCTGTGTTTTGCCTTCAGGTTGAAAACTGGAATCCTTTGACAGACACAGTCCCAATCCATTCGTGGATCCACCCCTGGCTTCCCCTGATGCAGGCACGATTGGAGCCGCTGTACTCTCCCATCCGAAACAAGCTGGCGAACGCGCTGCAGAAATGGCATCCCAGCGACTCCTCAGCCAAGCTCATCCTGCAGCCCTGGAAGGACGTGTTCACACCTGGGTCCTGGGAGGCCTTCATGGTCAAAAACATTGTGCCTAAGCTAGGTGAGACAGGCCAAACAGTGCCAAATTCCTGAATCTGCTGGTTGCTGCCTTCCCCCTTAACCCCTGAAAAATCACATGGGCACGATTGTCAGTGTCACTTCAAAAATTATTAGTGAGTTTAGACAAAGTTTGCATCTTCTTTTGTGTTACCACTACCATGCTTTTTTTTTTTTTAAGGCAGACATTGTAGATATCATGGGGAAGTCCTGTGATTATTCTCAGTGTTCTGTCTTTATTTTTCTAAGTCATCTGATTCCTCAGCTGACAGTAATATCTGATGGCTGCCGGATAGCAATGGAGGGACATGTTATAGTGTGGTGCTCCTGTATTCTTAGGCCTGTGTTAATGCTTTCACCATGAGATTTCGCAATTCCTGTCAGCCATGCAACTTGACTAAAAAGCTCTGTGGTCAAAAAAAACAAACAAACAAACAAAAAAAAAAACAGTTGAATGTTTTAATAAGTTTCTCAGCTCTGGCAGCAAATTGTAATCGTGGGAAATGGAAGTGCACTGTTCCAGTGTCAGGGATCAGGCAAACAGTTTAAAGATCCCGAAAGTCTCATGGGGTAATGCGCAGTACCGTGGCTCCTCAAATCATGCATGCATCGTTGTGAAATAGCTCAGGGCACTTGTAAGTCGCCTTCTGCTGTAACTCTTCTTCCTGTTTCCTAGGGATGTGTTTGAACGAACTCATAATAAACCCGCACCAGCAGCACATGGATGCCTTCTACTGGGTGATTGACTGGGAGGGGATGATTTCTGTCTCCAGTCTTGTTGGGCTGCTGGAGAAACACTTCTTCCCCAAGTGGCTACAGGTGAGGAGCTTACCAAGGCTGAGTCAGGCATGGTTCAAAGTGAAGTGTTTTGGTGACTCTGATCTAGTAATTGCTGCCCTAGTGCCGAAATGATTCAACTGCTACATTGAGCTGTTTCCATCATAGCTCCGTACCCAGGAGACCAGACTTTTTCCTCAGACTGTCATTGTCTTTCTTTTACTGAAAGCTCAGTAATGAAGTAATGCGTTATATGGATGTTCTTTCATAATTGTGTCCAATCGAGTCTGACTGGTCCTGTTGTTTTGCAGGTGCTGTGCTCTTGGCTCAGCAACAGCCCCAATTATGAAGAGATCACGAAGTGGTACTTGGGCTGGAAGTCCATGTTCTCAGACCAAGTGTTGGCACATCCGTCGATCAAAGACAAATTTAATGAAGCTCTCGATATCATGAACCGGGCTGTCTCTTCCAGCGTTGGTAGGTGGCTTCCTGTGGTGGCAGCACAGCAGCACTTGGTTCTTGTCAGGCTGTGTTTAGGAATAGCCCTGCTAATCAGCACTGCAGCTGCTCCAGTGAGCATTAAGAACCAGAAGGATTTTTACTTCACTCTGCCCATAGTAATTATCTGTGCTTCAGTGAAGCACAAACTGTTTTTTATCTCTGGTGCCTGTGCCATTAGGGTACTGATTCTCTTTTCAGCATCGCCTGGATACATGGTATTTTATGTCAGGAGAGAGCAGCAGAGACCATTTCAAATTGTTGGCTTCTGAAGCTATAATTTAGTGTGGGTTTATTTTTTCCTTCTCCTTAGCATTAGAGCAGTGCCCTCCCTTCCACATGACCCTCTCTCTGATACAAAAGAATTGTTAGGAATTTGCTGGAAATTAAACTGGGTAAAAAGGGAAAGAAATGCCCAAGGGAGCAGTGCCTGAAATTTGTCCTGTCCTCAGACTGCTGACTGTTTACCTGTGCTCCTCCCAGCCACTTGCTTTATAGTGTGATGGAGAATTTGCATCAGAAACACGGATAATTCCTTAAGCTCTATTTTAAGTGTTCATTTCTGTGGTAAAACAGGCAGGCATTGCACTCAGAGGAATTCATCTATTGAGAAATTTCTGGCATGGTACTCGTGCAGCTACACAGGGAACTGGGGCTCACAGTGAAGTCCTGTGGTGCAACGCTGCTGCTTGCAGCGTGGTGCCTGCCGTCCTTAGCCACGTTTTGCAGTAGGCACTGTTTGTAACTCAGAGGGGGCAGGTGGGGACCACAGGCTGGGTTTGGGCCTTGAGGAGTACATTTTGTTGTTGCTGTTTGTTTTCCCTTGTTCAGTAGGAGTGCAGCATCCTTGTGCATGCTCAGATTCAGTTGGGGATTATCAAACCCTGTCTCTTTTGTTGCAGTTCTCTGATTCATCTTTCTAGTCTGTTGTATTAACACTAACACTAAAATTTAAGCAACAAAAGCTGTAAGGGATGATTCAGAACATTATGGCTCAACTTAAATAATATTTACTGTGTCCTGGACCGACTTTGCCCAGGGACCTTGTTCTCACGTTTTGTCTGCCCACCAGGTGGCTACATGCAGCCGGGTGCTCGGGAGAACATCGCGTACCTCACGCACACGGAGCGGAGGAAAGACTTCCAGTACGAGGCCATGCAGGAGCGGCGAGAGGCCGAGAACATGGCCCAGCGAGGCATCGGCATGGCTGCCAGCTCCGTGCCCATGAACTTCAAGGACCTGATTCAGACAAAGGCAGAGGAGCACAACATCGTGTTCATGCCGGTGATCGGCAAGCGGCACGAGGGGAAGCAGCTGTACACGTTTGGGCGGATTGTGATTTACATCGACAGGGGCGTTGTGTTTGTGCAGGGAGAGAAGACCTGGGTGCCAACCTCCCTCCAGAGTCTCATCGATATGGCGAAGTGAGGCTCCTGCTTTGAACTGTGAAGATGATCTTAATGATATTTTTAGGGTAACTGTTGTAAAATAAAGAAGTTACAGGTTTGTAAATAACGAAGCTTCGGCTGTACACCAGGATTGGTTTCTTAGCTGCTCCGACAGTGTCAAGAGGTGAGATTACTCATGGAAGGTGGTGCTGAGGAGGAGCCAGCAGTTCCAATGTTGTGTAATTGCCACTTGTGACACCACTTCAGTAATGGTTTGAAACCATTAGACCAGTGGGGATTAGAAGGGACCCGTGGTGGTCATTCTCTGCTCAAAGCAGGGCCATCAACAACAGCAGGTCACCCTGAAAGGCTCCCCTGATGGTTTCACAGCTCTCAGCTGCTGCGCTGCCCTGGCAGTGATAATTACAGTCCTGATGCTGTCCCTCACACCGGGCCCTTCTCTGCCAGCTGCAGCCAGGAGCTGGGCTGTCCCTCCAGGGGTGCCATGGGCTTGTTCAGCCCTGCCCCAGCCCTCAGCCCCTCATCATCTTCCAGTGCCCATCTCAAAGCAGAGCTGGAAGGGAGATTGCTGTTCTAGTATGTTCAGATGTGCTGTAGGAGCTCAGTAATTCTGGGCACTTCTTTCCCCAGAGGGAAATGCCGTGGATCTTCAAAGGGGAATGTCTGGAGAGCTGGTTGTAGCAGCTCTCTGCTACAACCAGCAAGTCCCCTGCCTGAAAAGAGCTTTTATAAGCCTGTGTTAGAACCAGCTGCTGCCACTTCCAGCTGCACATCCCTCAAATTAGTTGCCTTTCTGTGTACGTCAAAACGTGCATGGTGCAGGCGAAGGCTTTGAATCCCTTGTGACAGGGGAGATCAGAAGCGCAATCACCGTGCTCTGCGCCTGGTTTAAAAGGCAGTTCTCTGCAGTTACCTAAGTTTGCTCTAGTTGAGCATGAGTCAAAGCACAGCTTATTAAAAAACATTTTTATTAAAAAAAACACTTTTACAAATGTCCCACTGGGCTCAGCATCCAGGCACTGTGCTGCTGCAGGTAGGGGTGACGCTGTCTGTGCTTGGGCTTCTCTCGGCCGTGCTGGTGTCACCCTGGGAAGGACAGGGCCCCAGGGCACAGTCAGGACTGCACTGCCACGGGACTGTGCCCGTTACCTTCGTCCTCCTTCCTGATGATCTCCAAGTCCTCGCACTCCTGGTACGTCGGCTCCTCTAGGAACTCCCAAACCTCTGCGGAGAGCTGCTCCAGCTTGTGCAGGGGAAACCAGTGGATGGAGGTGTCGTTGAAGGTGTCCGTGTACCGAGGGTGTGCTGGGAGCGCCACCTCCTCTGTCCCTTTTAAGATCTGTGCACATTGGAAAAAATGCTATGTACTGTGTAAAAATTGTTCTGTGAGGATGGGAACAGTGCTAGCTGTACCCGTTACCCCTGTTCACAGTGTCTTCTGCAGACAACAAAAAAAAAAGAGGATTCATTTTTATGCTGTAGCTGACAAGACAGAAGGTTTTAAAACCAACCCCCTTCTTTACAGTTGCAATTAATTCCCTTTCTCATTAAAAGGTGCTTGTCAGCACAAACCAGTCACTTTAAAAAAAAAACACACAGTGCTTCCTACCTTTGCTATGTAGGAGTAATCTCTCTCCAGTATTCTTGACAGCACTCTGCAAAACAAAGCCGTGAGGGTGGCAGCAGGGCCGTGCCCTTCGGGGGGCTGAAGCTTCTCTGCAGCTGCGGGGGGCAGCAGGGGTAGGGGACAGGGATGGCCGAGGGCTGCTGTTGTGGCAGCAGCTCAACCTGAGCCAGGCCTTGGGCACCACGCAGACATCCCTGAGAGAAGCGTTGGAAAAAGGCAAACACGGAAGGGAGCAGGGCTGGGTGCGCACCTCTCCTGCATCCCCTTGAAGCTGTTGCCGATGATGACCATGTTGGACAGCGCGGCCGGGGCCCAGTTCCTCCAGAGCAGGTTGTTGTACAGCGCCTTCCCGCAGTGCACCATGTAGAACAGCGTGGGCGAATCCCACACCCGGTGCTTGCCCTCCTGCGGGGAGCAGGGCGCTGGGGCCGGGCTGGGGCTGCACCAGGGGCCGGGACCCGGCTGGGTCGGGGCTGCCCTCACCTCGTTCTCCGGCAGCAGCCGCAGCCCCAGCTCGCCCAGCGCCGCCACCTCCAGCTCCGAGAAGGCCGGGTCGAACACCAGGCAGCGGTCAGGGGGCACCTGCGGGGACACGGGTGGGGACAGGGCTGAGTGTGGGGTACGAACATATGTGTGGGACACATGGGGACAGGGCCCTGGGTGGGTTGGGGACATGCATAGGGATTGGGCTGGGGACACGGGTGGGGACAGGGCCCAGGGTGGGCTGGGGACACGCAGGGGGTTGGGGACATGCATGGGGATGGGGCTGAGTGTGGGGCTGGGGACAGGTCCGAATGTGGGGCAAGGACACATGGGGACAGGGCCCTGTGTGAAGACACAGGTGGAGGGGACACAGGTGGGGACAGGGCCCTGGGTGGGTTGGGGACATGCAGGAGGTCAGGGACGTGCATAGGGATTGGGATGGGGACACGGGTGGGGACAGGGCTGAGGGTGGGGCAGGAATATGTGTGGGGGGCACATGGGGACAGGGCTCTGTGTGGTGTGAGGACACGTGGGGGGGACACAGGTGGGGACAGGGTGCTGGGTGGGCTGGGGACACGGAGGGGGTTGGGGACATGCATGGGGATGGGGCTGAGCATGGGGCAGGGACACATGGGGACAGGGCCCTGTGTGAAGACACAGGTGGAGGGGACACGGGTGGGGACAGGGCCCTGGGTGGGCGGGGGTCAGGGACATGCAGGGGGACGGGGCTGGGGACACGGGTGGGGGCAGGATCACGCATGCTGGTGGGACCGGGCCCTGTGTAGGGCTGAGACACGCGTGGGGCCGGGGTCACGGGTGGGGTGGGGGCCGTGCCGTACCTCCATGCTCTGCAGCAGCAGCAGCAGGAAGGCCAGCTGGTGCCGGGCGTTGGGGCAGGTCCCGAAGCGGCCCAGCCCGTAGCAGACGCAGCGCCACGGCCGCCCCGCAACGCACCCCGGGGCCCGGACGGCTCCTGGGGGGGGGGGGCACGGGGGGGGGCGTCAGGCACCGGGACGGGGGGACACCGGGACACCCATACACCGGCACAGCAGTCCCCCTGGTGCCCCCCCAGCCCCCCCGGTGCCCCCCGCCCCGCCCTTACCGGCGCTGTCCTCCCAGAAGCCGGAGCCGAGCAGCTCGTCCCTGCGGGGGGGTTACCGGGGGTGAGCGTGGCCCGGGGGGGGGGGGCTGCCCGGTGTTTTTTTTTTGGGGGGGGGGGGTCCCGCACTCACCGCGCCTCCCGCAGCCTCCTCAGCACCGCGCCCCCCCCCTCGGCCTCCCCCCGTTCCCGTTCCCTCCTCCGCCGCCGCCGCCGCCCCCCCGGCGCTTCCCAGGCGCCCTCCGCCATCGGCCCCGCGCGGCCGCCGTCGGCGCCGCCGTCACGAGGGGGCGGGCACGGGACCGGCAGCGCCCCCCCCCCGCACCCCCCCCACGGCCCCATGGCCCGGCCCGGCCCGGCCCCGTGGTGAGCGGGGAGGGGGGGGGCGACGGGGATGGAGCCTGGGGGGGGGGTGGTGGTGGAGGGGGGGACACGGGGAGTCCCGGGGGGGTCTCGGGGGGGTCCCGGCGCCGCCTGACGCCCCCGGTGTGGCCGTGCCCGCAGGTGCAGCTGCTTCTTCCTCTACGACGGCTCCAAGGTGCGGGGCGAGGGGGACCCCACGAGCGCCGGGATCTGCTGCTTCCACCCCCGGCAGGTAGCGGGGGCAGGGGGGGGGCTGGAGAGGGGCTTGGGGGGCACTGGGGGGGGGGCTGGGGGGCACTGGGAGTTCTTGGGGACCCTAGGGGAGTCTGGGGGGGTGTCTGGGGAGCCCTGGGGGGCACTAGGGGGAGTTTGGGGGGGGTCTGGGGGGCACTGGGAGACACTGGGGGGGGCACCAGGGGAACTAGGGAGGCTTAGAGGGGCCTGGGAGGCCCTGGGGATACTGGGGGGGGGTTGGGGGAGGCTTGGGGGGCCCAGTGGGGGGTATTGGGGGGCACTAGGGGGTTTGGGGGGAGCTTGGGAGGGCTGGGGAGTCTTGGGGGGCACTATGGGGTGCTGGGGGGCACTGGGGGGCTGCGGGCACCGCGGTGACCCAGGCCTGGCGCTGCCTGGAAACACAGCTCAATCCCATTCCCCCCCCCCAATTTCCTTGTCCCACTGCACCCATTCAACTCAGTTGTATTTATAATCAATTATCTCTGAGCGTGGTGTTGTCGCCGTCCCCCCGAGCCCCACTAAAGGCCTAAAGCTGCTCTCGCCCCCCCCAGACGCCCCCCGAGCAGCAGGAGCTGCTGTGCGGGCAGCTGGCGGGCGCCGTGCGCTGCGTGGCCGACATCTCGGGGGCTGCCCCCGGCCTCATCCGCCTGAGGAAGCTCAAGTTTGCTGTCAGAGCCGACGGGGACCACCTGTGGGTGAGTGCGGGGGGCTGGGGGCACCCGCTAAACCCGGTGAGAAGCCCCGGCTGCCCCGGCAGACTCAGGGATTTTCTTCCAGGGGAGACCTGGGGGGAGCTGGTGGGAGCCTGCAGGGCTCGGCTCCTCACTGCCAGCTTTGGGTTGCTGCAGTGGGGGCATGTGCGGGGTGATCCCTTCACCTGGTTTGTAAGAGCCCCCCCTGCCTCTGTGCGTCTGCACCCAGTGCATCAGCTGGGACGCGCCTGGCCATGGCTGGAACAAGCCAGAAGGCTCTGGCACTTCTGTTTCTTCCTTGGCAGCTCCAAAACAAAATTAAACATCTTGATTGCTGTAAATTGCAGGTGAATGTGAATGTTTTAAAGTTGTTAATTCCAGGAAAATGTTGGTAACAATTTAGAGCACTGAGCTAGGTCATCTAACATACAATGAGAAAGGAGAGCATCTAAAACTGGCTTGTATTTACTTATCCTGGCTGTGCCAGGGCTCTTCTTTGGGTATTTTTGAATTTTCTTTTAATCAGACCTGTGAATCTGGGGAATGTCTGCCTGCCATGGAACTCCCTGTACGCCCTTGATACTTAAAAGCAGTACGAGTTGCTCTCACCTGCTGTCCCTTGGTCATCACGCTCACCATCTGTGGCTTTCCGCATTGAAGGTGCTGGGCTGCGCTGTTGAGCTCTCTGACATCAGCTGCAGACGGTTTCTGGAGCAGCTGATCAGCCTCTTCACCTTCTACAATGGGCCCGTGCACCGCGCTTACAGGGTAAGCAGAGAGCAGCAGCCGTGCTGGGTCTGGCTGGGAGCGCGGTGGGGATCGGGCAGTGACAGCCACGCGGATTTTGGGTGTCCGCAGGAGTTTTCTCAGGAGGAGCTGGACAGGCAGTGGGACAGGTACATTGAACACATCCAGAAAAACACCAACGACCTCCACAAGATTTTTAATTCTCTCTGGAACCTGGACAAGAACAAGGTAAAAATCTGTCCTTTGCAGTGCGTAGCTCTGTAAATGCCTCGGTTTTTGTTTTTATTTGCCATTTTGAGCGTTTCTTGGCGTTCTCTGACACGACCTCTGTTTCTCTCTGTCTAGGTGGACCCCCTGCTTTTACTGAAAGCAGCTCTCATCTTGCAGACTTGCCAGCGGTCTCCCCATGTCCTGGCAGGCTGTATTCTCTACAAAGGCTTGTAAGTGACCAGGCCTGGCCCTTAAACCTGCCCGTGCTCAGAGCTCCGATCCTGGGGAGCATCCAGGGAGCAGAGCAGGGACAGCAGCTGTACACGGGGCTGCTTTCTGGTACTGGCAGGAACATTAATGCTTCAGGCAAGGGCAGCCCTGTCTGCTGCTGTATTTCAGAGAGGATAAATGGTCACTTGTGTCTGTAAGTGGGAGAAACTGAAGCATGAAGGAATTCAAGGTTTCAGTGTAAGGAGTAGTCTGCTGTCGGTATTCAGTGAAACGCAGGGGCCAAACGAGTTGGACTGCTCAGGTGGAAGTCCCCAGGAGAAGGCAAGAAGTGTGTACGTCATTCTTGCACTCCTTGCTGTCTTGCAGGGCACACGAGTGCCCGTCCCTGTGTATTTCTGTCTGCCTTGTAGCCAGGACCGCTCTCTGTACTGATAGAAAGTACAGAGGAGAATGAGACAGAATTTCCTGTGGGAAATCTGTCATCTTTCAGCTGCAGATAAATCACAGGTAGCTGAGGATGCTGCAGGTGTGGCTCTGAACGACATCAAGGAAAGCCTCGAATCCCTTGGGGGATTTGGAGAATCCCTTGGCAGCAGCATTCCTTCCCTTTGACACGGGCTGTGCCTGCAGCACATCTTACAAGCGCTGGAATTATGCCACAATGTGCGCTGCTCTCCAGGCCTGACAGAGGCTGGCCAGACGTTTTTAAGGCAATGATGTCACTTTTGCAAGCAGGACGCTGGGCGTGAGTCACTGCAGCATCCTTAAACCTGGCAGTGTTGCCCTGGAAGCAGACATCTGGCTGCAGAACCGGGTCCTGCCCATCACCCCAGTGTGTCTCACTGCGCTGCTCTTCCCTCTGGTAGAGGTTTTTTCCACCAAACATCACCAGAGTTCTCTGAACCTTGCTGCAGCACTGCAGAGGGCTTTGTGCTGGGGTGAAACTTCCCTTTCTTTAGAGTCTTTTGGAGAGTCTGAAGAAGGTGGATCTCAGCAAGGTGTACGTGGAGAGATCACACACCTTCCGAAACCCTGTACGAGGGGCTACATTGCAATACCTGGAGCGTTCGTCCTCCTGAATCTTCTCCACTGCTCACAGCTCTTCGGGGGGTGGCAGGAAACATTGCTAATATTAGGTCCTGACTTGGTAAAACCAGATTAGTTGGTCCAGAGGAAATACCAGCAGGGTTTGTAGTGGAACCAACCCAACAAAGAGAATTCGAGTCCTGACGCTCACCCAGCTTGTGTTCCTTTTGTGGGGGGGCATGGAGCAGCCCATGTCTGAGGCTGGTCCTTCAACCCACGCAGGGTGCCTAGCACAACCCGGAGGGGTGGGTGCGGTGGAGAAGACCCCCCAGGGATGCCCTGTCTGGGAAACGGGGCCCTGCAGCCCAGCCAGGTGTGTGCAGAGAGCAGCCTCGTGTGAGCACCGCGCTGCCGTGGCTCAGCCGGGATGAGAACCCCCAGCTGACTGTCAGGTGATGCTGTGCTCATGGGTGGTGACTTGGTTTTGCACTTTCAGGATTGTGAGCACCCAGCTGCCGCCTCCTCTCACAGCCAAAGTTCTCCTCCAGGGCGATGAGCCAGGCCAGGTATGCTGCTGAGCGTGTTTGCTGCGTGCGGGTGGGCGCTCGGGGGGTGCCCTCTGGGAGCTCTCGTCCCACAGGTCTTGTCTGTGGTTCCCAAGAAGGACAAATATTGATGCTGATGACAGGAGCTTTTATTACTTAAGATTGAGGAAGGTTTCAAGACTTCTACCCTAGGAATTTGCTTTTGTTTCAATCTGAATTTGTGAATTCTCAACTATATGATGTTTTGATGAGCGTGTTACCTAAATTTGGATATTCAGTGCTCGATGTCTAAAATGAGTATCCGAAAGTGATGAATGGGTCACTTTTCATTGTCATTAAAACTTACCAGAAGTAATCATTTCTGGTGTTCAAGATCTTCTCTGAAAATGTATCAAGATCCAGTATGAGGAATGCCTCTACTTTCTCTCTGGTGGAGAGGAGCAAGTTTTTGTCCCCCGAGTGGGCAGTAATGGCAGGCTGTGGTGTATTTCTCCCTGCTTTCAGGTGGGTTTGGGTTCTTGGGAAGTCCCCTTGGCCTTGGGGGCTACCTAGGGAATAAATCATTGCCCAGCGTGATAACTGCATCTGCAGAAGGGGATGGTCTGGGGCCTGCTGTAGTCACAGGGAGGACACCCGCTGTCCTCTGAGGGGGCTGGAGGGGATGAGCTGGTGGCACTGACAGCGAGTGCTGAGTCGTGCCATGAGCTGATGGCTGGCTTCTCTTGCAGGATGAGCGTGGAGGCGAGGAGCAGCGAGCACACGGTGAGCACCAGCTGCAGGGCAGCAGTGTGGGGGCAGCCCCCGGGCTGTGTCTGCAGTCAGGATGAGATTTCCTGGGACTGTGTCAGAGCTGAATGCAGGAGCATCCCCGAGGGCAGCGCTGCTGCTTGTCAGCGTGTGCCAGTGGGTGTTGTGTAATCAGAGCTAGTTCCTTCAGCTGAGCACAGGAGTTTGCTCTTTTGGGTTTAGTCATGAGTTCTGCAGATTCCCAACATGAATTCCAGTTCCCCATGTGTCTGCTTGGCCACTGATGGAGCCCTGAAAACAGATGGCTGCTGCTTTCAGTCATCGCTTTTGAGCATCAGTTAATAAATATTCTGCCAGGACAGTCGGAGGGGGGGAAAAAAAAAAAGGGGGAGAACTTTAACTCTGTCAGGCACTGAGTGTATGAGGAGGGTGGGGAGACGCTGCATAGTCAGCCCTGGAGAGCTTCTGATGCCCCTGCACACAGGGTGGTAGCACGCCGCCGCCTCTTGTGGGGGCCTTTGTGCTGAGTCTGGCTTCTGCTCCGTGTGCTGGGACGTGTGCGTTCAACTCTCAAACCTCCGTTGCTCTTGCAGGTTCTCCGCTGCCGCAGGGCGTCCGTATCATCCCCGTGTTCCTAACAGAAGATGAGGTCTCAGTGCTCCGAGACTTCCCGGTGGAGTGGATGACAAGGTGGGAAGTCACCTAAAAAAGCAGCTGGGAGTTAGCGTGGTGCTGTGTCCTCACCAGCCACTGCTGTTTCCTCTAATGTTAATTCAAACTCCGGCACCTTTCTGTTGAAGGGGCCTGAGGTCTTTTAGGCTGGACAGAGTCTGTGGTGTCCATATCTTTGTTGTGAAGCAGCCTGAAGCACGGCTGTTTCCCAGGAGCAGCTGTGATGCTCCCTCAGTTCCCGGTGTTGTTTTAAGCCTTTGTGCTCTGTGAGTGAGGTGGTGCCCAGCAGTCCACAATGTGTGTGGCCCCTGCTTTTCAGCTGTTAGAACTTACCCCATCCTTTGCCGAGGCAGATGTTCTTTGTAGCAGGACGTGAGCTATTAAATACTTAATAATTCTCTCTAAACAGATCCTGCTCAGCAGTTCAATCAACTTGTTGCCTCTTGCTAGGTCGCCCATGTCCCCAGCAAGCCTCAGAGGAGAGAAGAATGCTCCTGGCTGCCAGGCAACTCCAGAACCAACAGGAATTGAAGGAAAGCAAGACCTGAACGACACCTCTGTGCAGGAGCCCCCCGAGCAAGCCTCAAGCACACCCCCAGCAGCAGGGGCTGTGCAGTCAGGCAGCCTCGCAGACACGGGGGCTCTGCAGAGCTTCCCCAGGATGGAAGCCAGGGCAAAGAATTCCCCAGCTGCAGAACTGAGCTGCCCGGATGACAGGAGCTCAGAGCTCGGTGGAAAAGTGTCCTTCTCATCCGACAGACCCGTGAGAGAGCTGCCGAGCCCCTCCAGGCTGCGTGCTGCTGGGCACGCTCAGGCTGCAGGTCCGTACCTGGAAGGCTTCTCCTTCCCAAACCCCTACGCGCAGGAGAGGCAGAGCGCAGGGGGATCTCTTGAGGACTCGGATGTCCAACAGTGCAGTTCCCAGAGCTGTCCTGCAGGCAGCACCAGCCCAGCCGTTTGCTCTCCTGCCCAGGAGCTGAGCAGAAGGAAGTCGGGTGAAGACAAGGAAGGGACTCAGAGCCCTGACAGCGTCTCTGGAGAAAGTGGTGCCACTGGTGGTAACTGGGGGGCGGATTGTCCAGCCACTGGTGTACAGCCAGAGCTCAGCAGCAGGGGGGAGCTGCCAGCTGCAGGCACTCAGGAGAGCCAGCCCGGTGACCCAGCAGAGAGCACAGCCCGTCCCCAACCTGGGGACAGCTCCCGGCCTCGGGAGGGCACTCGAGGAGCCCAGGGTGGCGCGGGGACCGGCGGGCACAGCAGAACGGTTCAGATGAGCTTGTACGTCCACTGCATCAAGGGGCTGGTGCTCGCCCTGCTGGCTGAAGATCACCTCCGAGCTGACCAGAGCTCCATTGAAAACGTGGTGAGTAGCAGACCCCGTCAGCACCTGCAGGGCTTCGGCTGCGGCCGCTCCCGTGGTGGTGGCGGGGCAGGAACGGGGCTTGGAGGTGCAGAGCGAGCAGGGAGGCTGTTCCCAACCCTGTCCTCACCTGCTCTGTGGCACAGAAGGCAAAGCTTTGCGGCGTGGCGGGAGCCAGCACCCCCAGACAGCGCCGAGAGGTGTGAGCGAACGTGAGGAGCCAGCCTGGGAGGTGGGAGCTGTCACGGGTCGCTCCCATAGCTGCTGCCGTCTGTCAGCACCAGCTCCTGAGCACAGCGTGGTGGTGCGAGACAGCCCTGCTGGCTGCCAGGGGCTGAGCTGGCTTTGGGATTTGCTGGGCAGCCCCATGGGTTCTGTGGGGCTGTCTGCAGGGCAGGGTGTGCTCGGTGGGGAGCCCTGCTGGGGCCGCAGCTCCCCGTGGCGCCTCTCCGGATGGGCACCCAGGTCCCCGGCCTGCCTCCCCCTGGCCCTGCTGTCCCCGGGGGAGCTGTGGCAGGACTGGGGGGTGCCCTCTGAGCGCTGTCTGTGGGCGCTGTGCCGGGGTGATCCGAGGTGCCTGCTGCTGCTGGGCGTGCTGCTGTGTGCAGCCTGCCCCGCCAGGCGCTGCGCCGCTGGTAACGAGGGTGCGGGGGGAGGACGAGGCTGCTCCGGCACCTCCCTGTGAAGGATGAGGCTGCGGAGCTGCTGCCTGGCCTCGGCCTCAGCTGGGGAGCTGAGTCAAAGCTGCAGAGGCCCGTTTGATGTGCCAGTTGCCATAGGAACAACCTCATTTCTTCAGCTGTCAGACTGCAAGGTGGGGGAGAGCTCCGGCTGATGCCGGCTGCCAGCAGCGCAGCCTCAAGGGCGCAAAGCTCAAGGTTTGCTTCTGAGCTCTGGGGCTCGGCGGCTGTGTCCGTGACCCCCCTGTGCCCCGGGGGATGCACAGCCCGCAGGGTTGGCTTGCCGGGGAAGGGGCAGATGCAAAATCAGCCAAGGCCAGGACGCCTTAGCCTTCTGCACCAGAAATGCCAAATCATTGTCCCCTTCCTGTTCCTGCTCATCTTGGCATGCTTCTGCTTCGGATCTCCTCTTGGCAAACCGTTACCTCTGCCCAGCTGTATTTTTCTCCTGGTTTTCCTGGCTGCAGCCTTCCTCCTGGAGCAGGTGCTGTTATTTCCTGGAGCTGTGCTGCCTGTCCCAGAGGAGGGGCACCTTGCTCCAGGACACAGAGCTGGGAGCGTGGAGGCTGCGCTGCTGGCGTCGCGCTGGGCTCAAGGCACGGCCGCAGCTTTCTGTCCTTTTGTTTATCTGTGGGTTACAAATGACCCTTGGCTCTCAGCGATGTCAAAGCTTGCTTGTAATTAATTTATCAAACGCTTTGAGGCCCCTAAATGACACCAAAGAAGGGTAAAATATGCTCCTTGCGCGGCAGCACGGATCACCCCGGGCAGAGCAGCTCCTGGTGCAGACCTGCGGCAGAGCAGGCGGGCTCCGGGTCCCACTGCATGTCCCTGGGTGGGAGCTGTCCCCTCCCCTCCTCACCGGAGAGAAAACAAATCAGTGCTGGGGCCAAGGGCAGGCCCTGCCCTGGTGCTGCCTGCAGGCTTGATCCGCTCAGCAGAGGAGGAGGGAGCAGGGGGGATTAGGGAGTTGGGGATTAGGGATCGTGGGGCCGGCGGAGGCTGCAGGCTCGGTGCCGATCCCATCCATCCTCCAGGCTGCACCGGGCCCGTGCTGAGCTGGGGGAGCTGTGGTTGCAGGCGGTGCAGTGGATCCTGTTGGGGTTGGGGTGTCCCATTCTGGTCCCTGTCTCCCTGCTTTCCTCTGCCCAAGTTACCGTGGTTCCTGATCCCTGCCCTGCTGGCAGCGGTCACCATGCTCCCCCCGCTCTCCCCGGGATGCTCTGACCTGTGCCTCCTCCTGCCCTGTGCAGTACCACAGCAGCCTGGCTTCTCTGAACGGCCTCGAAGTTCACCTGAGGGAGACTCTGCCCAAGGACTCCGTGTCCTCAGCCAAGGCGACCTACAGCTTCACGCACTACGACTGCATCCAGAACGTGCTCACGGGTAAGCCCTCGCCTGCCGCACTGTCCCAGCAGGGTCTGTGGTTACCTTCCTCACAGCTCAGAGGCGTTGCTTGCTAAGCCGTGTGCAGTTAACCCTTAAGAAATGGCCCTGTTGTACAGCCCAGCCGAGGAAACTCCATCGTTAGTGAGTTTATAGCCTGCTGAAGGCCTCCCTTGTGGCCCCTGTGCTCCGTGTACACGTGGCAGAGGCACGCCGGGCTTTGGCTGAGCACAAATCAGCCGCTGCCTGTTGAGATCATGCTGAGACCGAGGCTGTCGTGCAGTCTGTTCTGCCATACCCAGGCACTGGGGGGAAATCCCCAGCCTTTTCCTGCTCAGTTCTCCCCAGCGCAGGCTCCTAACGCCCCCGTTGCTCTGTTTGGCAGCCAACCTGCCCCCTGCGCCTGGCCCCCTGGACCGGCACTTCCTGAGGGCTGCAGCTCTGATCCACTCGGACTTCAGCCAGCTTCCGACTGCCTCCGAAATGATCATTAGGTAAGGGGGGGTCATTAGGTAAGGGGGGGTCGTCACTCCCTCCTGCGGGCAGGGGGCTGCTGTGCGGCACACACAGCGGGTGGAAGGGGGGAACTCCTTTTGTACAGCTCGCTGAGGTGTGGCACGTGCTGTAACCGTGCTGGTGGCTCTCGCTGCGGTCAGTGCTGTCACCTCGCTGCCTGACATCCACGCTTCAGAGGCAGGCTGCTCAATATTCTGCCTGGGGGTTGATCTGGGGGTTGATCAGCTGAAATGGCACCGGCACGAGTGAGCTGGAGGCGCAGCCGAGCTGTGCCCCAGGTCTGAATTCGGATACAATACTAGAACATCGCCGGTTCCCGGCACCATAAGGTTCTAAGACACCGTTTTAAATATAGCTCTTCCTAATAATTGGTGTCTCGGCCGGGAGCCAAAAGCACCCAGAATTGGCAACCTAGATTTTGTTGTCTTGCACGGCTTGTTGGGTTGGAAACACGCTGTAATGTGCGTGGCAAACTCGATTGCAGTGCGCCAGGCAGGATGGCCTTATCGCAGGCAGCAGCACAGCCCCGGCACGAGCTGCCCCCGTGCTCCAGCGCTCCCAGTCCTGCAGCTGGTCTCGGGCAGGGTGCTCCTGCTGTGTGTGTGCAGGGTTTCTGCTTGCTTGGCCGTGCTTGTTTGTCCAAAACGTGATGAAATAAAGATGCTTCTGGGAATTACTGCCTCATTTCTGCGATGCTGCCTGCCAAGGGAACGTGAATCATAGGCTTTAATGCTGGAGAGCTCCGTGGTTCGCGTTAGCTTGACTGGCTCCTTAAATCCTGTGCCGGGGAAGCTGGCGCATTCTGTGTTGCCCCAAAAAAAGCAACTCAGTGTGTGAATCAGACTGAGTAACAAGATGACTAAAACTGCTTGCTTTTATGGAGAGTTGTCACAGAAGGGTGTCAGCAAACATATCAGCTGCTGCTTTCCGCTCTCACGGAGGAATACAGAGCCCTTCGCTTTGCCTCCTCGCATCTCTCCCAGGTCAATACTGACGCTGGTTTTTAATGAATGGTTTGAGCTTCCTGCTGACCGTGCCTGACCCGTGTGCTGGGCTCATCACACAACTAACCTCATGGGTCCTGCTGCAGGGGTGCTGTGCTGGGACCGCTGTACGGGCAGCAGCAGGGGGATAGGTCCCTGCAGGAGGACAGGGCATTGGATACGAGGAGTGTTTAACGTCAGCTTGTGTCCTGGGCTGCTGTGCCAGGGAGGTTCTCTGCAGATGGGCAGGTGCACGGGTGTTGATGCTGTTGAAGAGGTTCCAGACCATGAGGGATGAGACCTTTTTCCTTCAGGACGCCCAGACCCTTTAGCAGGAAGGAGGGTCTGGCTCCCTGTGGCCTTTTGGCAATACATCACAGGGGTTTGGTGCCCGTTTCAGCATCGTGTTCCTTCGCTGAAATAGACCTCAGTCCCTCTCAGCAGCTGGGAGCCCAGTGCTCTGAGCTGCCCAGCACTGGGAGTTGAAGGGGATCTTGCACAACCCTGACTGCTGCTGTCTCCCCTGTCCTCCAGGAACGCCTCCACGGCCGTGTACGCCTGCAGGAACCCCGTCCAGGAAACCTACTTCCAGCAGCTGGGTGCTCCGCTCCGCAACTCGGGCGTTC
Source organism: Anas acuta (assembly GCF_963932015.1). NCBI lineage: Eukaryota > Metazoa > Chordata > Aves > Anseriformes > Anatidae > Anas > Anas acuta. The sequence continues at coordinate 977,945 of NC_088995.1, forward strand.
CCAACCCTCACGACAGCGCGTTCAGCTTGCCGGGCAAGGCCAAGCAGAAGCTGCTGAAGCACGGAGTGAATCTGCTTTGAGCTCCGAGGCAGCGTGTCCCAGCCCGTGAGCAAAGACGGTTCGTCTCCAAGAAGCAAAATCTCAAAGCCATGTTTTCTGTGGGAGGCATGGGGCTCTGTGATACCTGTGGGGGCTCCAGCCTGCCTTGCCCTGAGGAGAGGCACCTTGGTGCCCTATTCCTGCAGCACCTTTTGCTCTAGTGCAGGATATCATTGACATTAGCACTTACCAAAGACTGAAGGTAGCAAATAGCTGTTGGGGTGTTTGGTTTACATTGACTGTAATCATGGTGCTCTGCTGCCGCGGGCAGAGGCTCCTGGGGTGCCTTGACCTAAAGAAAAACCTCTTTGTGCTCTAAGCTACGCAGGACACTGGGTGGTTGGGCAGTGCTGGCTTTCAGAGATGACAGCCAGCCACTGCCCCTGCCTGCAGTTCTGTTACTGTCCTTGCCCTGGTCAGCCTCGGGCTCTATTTATACCTCTTAATATACAGCAACAATCCCCTGCTGCACCTTTGTGCCTTACCTTGCTTAACAGAGCCCGCGTGCTCTCCTGCTAACTGGAATAGAACAAGCTCTGCAAACCCCCAGCCCTCCGCCAGCAGCTGTCAGCTTTTCATTCTGTAGCTGGATCTGGGAGATCCTCGCCCCTCCTCGTGTGCCTGCTCGGTGGCTGTGAGGTGTGGTGCTGCCTTCCAAGCCGCCCACCAGCACAGAAAGGTGCTGTGACCTGAGAGCTCGACCCCCTGCTGCCTGCTCCTGCTGCAGCGCCCTGCTTCACCCCTTGCTCTCGCTGCTCGGTGTCTGCGCTCTGTTGGCACAGGTGAGTGGGGGCCCCTTAAGCTAACGGGACCAAATTGGGGCTGCAGCCCCTGGGACAGGCGGTGATGGGTCTGAGGGCTGCGTGCCTGCCTCCTGGCCGTGCTGTGTTTCAGACCGCTGCTGTTCCACGCACACATCACTGTGAAAATAAAAATTTGCAAGACAAGACCTGGGTGTCAGCACCCAGAGTCCCACATACTGCCTGGTTTTGTTGTGGTTTGTGTGGGGGGCTGGGGCTGGGTGACCCCATGTGCTGCCTGCCAGCTCCTCAGATGCTCCAGGTCCAGCAGCTCCCACCCATGCTCTGCTTGGTGCAGCTATGAGTTTTTTTTCCCCAAAATGCTGTTTTGTTTCTTTCTGGGAGGCTCCTGCAGGCTCTGGTGGCCTGTGGCTGAGCCTGGAGAGCGCTGAATCAGCGCGGCAGTTCCCGGTGCCTTGGGGCAGGCGTTGTGCTGGGGGCACAGGCTGGGGGCAGCTGCCTGGCTCTGTGGGGTCAGCACGGCCCCAAGGGGCGCGATAAATGCGGGGAGGTGATAAGAGGATGCCCCCGGGGTGCTGGCAGCAGGGGCGGTGGCGATGCCCTGGGTGGGAGGCTGCGGGGCCGGGCGTGCGACACGGTGCCCTTATGGCATCGCTCATCGCGGGCCCCTCACCTCCTCCCACCCCAGCTCCCGTTATTCTCAGCACTTTGCTCCGTCCCAGCCAGCCTCGGGAGGACAGGCTGCAGCTCCGCCGCGTTCTGCCTTACCCTGGAACAGTTACACAAGCAGGCAGAGCCCCGTCTGTTTTCAGCACAACGGTTTATTGATAATCTTTGCTTATCCACTGTATGAATGTTACCAAACTGTAAGACAGTTGCCAAGCCAGCCTGCTTCCTCAGAGTCTGTTTCCAAGTAATCAATGCATGTAGAAATCATGGTAGAAATCATGCACTTCGGATATTCGGTAACAAGACAGGTGTAAAAAATATCTTGGATGTATTTGAAATCTCTGCCTTCCCTTGCAATCTGATCACTCAGAAGTCTGTAAAGAAGTCGCTGCGGAGCTGGGCTGCGTCCCCCCGGGCAGGGCAGGGGGTGGGGGAGGCACCCGGCCCCTCTCCAAGCAGAGGAGCAGCGCAGGGGCAGCACCCGCGGTGTGGTGCTTCGGGCAGGGGCACGGCAGCACCGAGCCACCCTGCCCTGCGGCTGCAGCCCCCCCAAAGCCAAACGCCTCCCTGCCCCTGCGGGGGCTTCCCAGCCTCGACTCGTGGAAAACAAGGGTCGCTGATAACACAAGGAGGGGATTTAGGCAATGGGAAACACCTCTGGCAAGGTCAAAGAGCAGAGCTGGCCGTGCCCGGTGCTGGGTCTGCCCCCAGGAGGTGCTCGGTGCCTGCTGCTGCCCGTCCGTCCGTCTGTCCGTCCATCTGCACGGCCCCAAAACGGGACAGGGGCAGGCTGAGCACTGCGCTGCACTGCTCGGCTGTGCTGGCACAGGAGCGTTGTCCTTTGGATGGCCACGAGAAATTGTACACTATCACACTCAAACAAACACCCCGGTAACTCTACTTCTGAACACTGCAAAACACGGTAGCAACATAACACGTACGGGAGTGGTGCTGCGTCTAACCACGGAGGGAAGGAAATGCACCGGCGTGGTGGAGGGGGATCCCTGAAGCCAGTGATGGGCGGGAGGAGATGGGCGTTGAGACACGTCGACGTTTCCATTTACAAGACCCCGAGGGGAGCCCCCAGCGCCGTGCCGTGAGCGGCCTCCCGGGGCGGGCGGCGGCGCTGGGGCTGCGGTGGCACCGCCAGCACGAAGCCGGGTCCCGGCTGCCCTCACCCCCACAGCGAGGCAGCGCCCTCAGCGTCCCGGGGCGAAGATGAAGTCGAGGGCTTGGCGCTCGGCGGCTGCCACGTTGGGGTGCCACAGATCCACCATGAAGACCACGCGGGGACCCTCCTCCGGGGGACCTGGGAGGGACGCGGGAGCGGGGTGAGGCGCGGGGTCGCCGTGCGCCCTGCCCTGCTCGTGCTGGAGCGAGCTGTGCCTGCTCAGCACCAGGACGCCGGCCTCTGCTGCAGAACCAGGCAGCCCCACGGCTTGGGACCCCCGGAGCACGGGCAGCCGAGGCACTCGGTGAGGTCACTGCGTGCACCCCAGCATCACACACGCTGCATCATGCCCAGCCCTGCACAGCTCCAGCAACCACCCCCCAGCTGCTACCGGGAGCCCAGTGCCTCCAGCACCCAGGGCAGGGTGCTCCTGCAGGGCCCCAGCCCCGCTGTTTGCGATCCCACAGCGCGTGGCTCCTCAGGGCAGCGGGCACGGTGCTGAGTTTGCCGTTCAGCAGCAGCCGTGCTCGCAGCTGCGTCTGAGTGCGGTGCGCGGAGCCGCTGCGGCGCTGTTCTGGCCTTCCCCATCCCCACGGCTCTGCAACGAGCTGCATTTCCCCATTCCATAGCAGGGTTTATGTGGGAGCAACAGCTTTTGTTCTCCCACCCTCTTCACACGCTCTCCTGCAAAAAGCAGCTCTGCTTGATGCTTTATGCCATCGGCACTAATGCCGGCTAATCCGGGAGAGCTGCAGCAGAACGGCCCCGCGGGTAACGGCGAGGGGCAGCAGAACCAGCCTGACCCTGCTGCCTGCTGCTGTGCTCGCCTTGGGAAGCACAAATTCACCCTGCCCGGTGTTGCAGCTACCGAAAGGTTTGGGCTGGATCAAGCTCTGCAAATGGGGCGAGGCTGGGGGAAAAGCCAGAGGGGCTGGGACCCGATGCGGAGAGGCACCAGGAGCTCCCACGGAGAGCCTGGGGCACGACGGGCGGCAGAGCCAGCCCTGCGGGTCAGGGAGCAGGGTGCTGGGGACTGTGAAACTTTTATCCCACCGATGGAGGAAAAGGCCCCTGGGGCACACCAGGAGCCTTGTGACAGGGCTGGCAGCACCGCTGTGAGCCGGGGCATGGGGCTGCCAGCATCAGAGCCTGGGCAGCACCGCAGCACTCGGGGGCGAGGGAGCTTCTTGGTGCTCACCACTGGGTGGGGAGAGGCCGGAGGGTCCCCAGAGCTGGCAGGATCCCAGCAGGGATGCAGGGTGAGGGCACAGAGCACCCTGGGGAGGAGAGGACTCCAGGTCAGCTGGGCAAGGGGGACCGGGCAGGCACCGTGTGAGCCCCGTGGCTGCTGCTGCGCCAGCCGAGCTCTGCGCTTACCTTCGTGAAAGGCGGTGTGCAGGAAGGAGTCGTCAAACAGCAGGCAGCGCCCCTCCGCCCAGCACTGCGGCTCGCCCCCCACCACGAGCTCACAGTTGCTGGGGGTCTTCAGACCTTCAGGCACAGAGGAGAGAAGAGGGGGGGGGGTCAGGCTGCGCTGTGCTCCCCACAGCGAGGGAGCCCCTCGGGGAGCAGCGAGCACCACGCCAGCTCCACGCTGCTGCCCCCGGGGTGCCGAGGAGCTGCTGCCCCCCGGGAGCAGGAGCAGCAGGGCTCAGTGCAGGGCTCAAACAACACCAGGGCGCTGGGTTTGCAAGCTGAGCTCCCAAGCAGGGTGCAGCTCAGCCCCTGCCCTCTCCCTCCTGCCCATCCTGCACCCAGGGCTGCGGGCCCCCCCCCTGCAGTGCCCTGCTGTACCCATCCCGAGCTCAGCGCCGTGGGCACCCTCTTTTGTACCCGGCACGGCTGCCAAGCCCCAGGCATGAGCTGTATGCAGGAAGCCAGTTTCCTGGTGCATTTTTGTAGCTTCAGGACCAAAGGCAGAGCCTGCACGCTTATCTTCCTCCAGCACTGGTGTGATTACACTGCCCACTGCAAGGCTGCAGTGGGAGGAAAATGTTGCACTTAAGGGCTGGGCTCAATGCACGGCTCTGCCCCTGCTCCCCCTCTGACCTTGCACCATTGCCATGGTTACCTCCTGCATTTGGGGCTGGAATTAGATGACCTTAAGGTCCCTTCCAACCCAAGGCACTCTACACTTCTAGGGCCCTGTGCCGATCCCACCACCCCGTGCATCAGAAACACCACCCGTGGCACAGGGCGAGTGCTGCAGCTGCTGCAGCAACCTGCCCCCAGGTGCAACCTCAAGGGGAAGGGGCAGCTCCTGTGACTTTCAGGTGGTGACGATGCTGCTAACGAGCAGGAAGGGGTTTCTGTGCCAAATCCAAGCAGGCACAGCAGGGACTCCCAGCTGCCCAGGAGAGCTGGGAGCATAAAAGCTGCTCTGCTTTCCTGATGAACATTTCAAAGACGGCAAAGCCCAAACCCATTTCCCTGCACAGTGGCCTCAGCTGGAGTCACTCCAGCTGGAAGGGGAGAGCTGAGCAGCCAGGGGAGGCAGGAGGAGGAGGTGGCAGCTCACAGCCTTCCCTTCTGGGCCAGCGCTCTGCAGGATGCGTCCCTGTCCTTGGAGCAGCAGGACTGGGGCTGTGCCTGGAGCAAGGTGCTTGGCAGAGCCATGGGGGAGCTGGGGTAAAACCCAGGAAGATTCGGCTCCGTGCCTGCTGTTCTGGCTCTGCAGGGCACGCTGACCTGGAAGCACTGGGTGTCTCACAGGTGACCACGGCCTGGGCACAGTGAGGGCCAGGACATCAGCACCGAGGTGGGGATGTCACCGAGCTGAGCAGCTGTTGGCACACCCCGGGCACGGGGCTGTGTCCTGGCAGGAGGGCCAGCAGCAGGAAGCAGATGGAGCAGGATTTTGGAAATGCAGGACAAGGGGATGGCCCACATCGCTCATCTCCCCAGGGCATGCACGCTCCAGGTGAGAGCTGGCCTCGGCTCTGCGCTGCTCTCACCTGCACCAGGCTGAGCCGTGCCTCGCCCTGCGCCCAGGAGCCGTGCCCTGCCCCTCGCCTCCCCCAGGCACTCCAGGGGCTGGCTCCTGACTCACCCACGGCTCCCCATGGCAGGAGAGCTCGTCAGATAGCTCAGCAGACCAGCCCCCCCTTGCAATTAAATGGCCAGTCGCAGCCGGCGTGTGTTTACCCAAGAGGAGTTGGCTGAACAATCGCGTTCGGTGTTTGCCAGCAGGGCCCGTGCGGTGCCTCCCCCGGCGCGATCTGCGCCGCTTCCAGCGTGGCAGAGTCCCGGCCATCTGTGCCACGGGGGCTCCCCCCTTCCCGGGCACCCACAGGGTGGGGAGCACCGCGCCGCCTGCCCAGCTCCCCATCCCCCGGAGGGGACCCCCAGAGACCCCCTCCCTGCCCTGGGACCGGCACTGAGCAGCGCCTGGCCCTGCTCTTGGCAATAACTGCACCCCTCACAGAGCACCCTAACACCCAGGACCCGCACTGGGAGGCAGCTCGGTGGCCGGAGCAGTGCCCCAGGCTGCCCAGAGCGGGGGATGGCGAAGGACACACGGCCCCCGCGGGGCACTCACCTAGGTGGCAGCGGATGCGGATGTTGGTGGGTCCGTAGTGCTCCGCAATGACGGTGCCCGGGCTCAGCACGGAGATGCAAGCGTTCCCAAAGACATTGTTCCCAATGCAGGTGCGAAGGCTGCCGAGCAAGCGGTACGTCCGTGGGCATCTCCTGCAGTTCCTGGGCACGCACATGCCCTGGTTCACCAGGTAGAAGGTGAACCACTCCCCGCTGGGCGTGCTGTTCATTTTCCATCCTTGCGGGAGGCTGCAGTTTGAGAACGCTTTGTAGAGGGTCTCAAACTCGCACAGGATGGTCTGGAAGTTGCGCTCCAGCAACTCCACGTCGTGCTTTTGAGCGTCCCGGGCGAAGTAGGGCATGGTGGGCAAGTCCGGCAGGAAGAAGACTTCTGGCTTCTGGATGGACGGCCGGCTGTTGAGGTAGCGGCCCTGCTCGCGGATGCCCTTGTGGATCCTGCCCATGCCGGACCAGGAGTAGCGCTTGGCGTACTCCTGCAGGTTGTGGTAGAGTTTCTGGTTGAGCCCGTCGTGGTGCGTGCAGCGCACGCACTCGGGCGAGTGGCAGTAGACGTACCCGTTCTGCACGCCGTTGGCCTCGGCGCTCTGCATCAGGGCGTTGACGGTGGCGTAGGCGCGGGGCTGCTCGCGCCCCACGTGGTAGCAGTACCACACGAACAGCACCAGCAGGCAGGCGACGGCGGCCAGGGCGGTGGCGTCGCAGTCGCGGAAGGACTGGATGCCCGTGGCGATGAAATCCCGGAGGCCGTCCAGGGACCAGCTCCAGTCCACCAGCCACTCCACGGACATGTTGGCGCAGCGGGTGGCGCGCAGGGGGGCCCGGCGGTCAGTCCTGGCGCTCCTCAGGGGCACCCACACCATGCAGGTCTGCCATGGGGGAGCGGAGCTGCGGCTGTCCCCAGCGCGCCCGGCACCTCCGCATGGGCAGCGGCCACCAGCGGCTCGCGGGGAGGCCGGGGGGAGCCAGAGCCACGGGGTCAGCAGCCACGTGCCCAGAGGGTCCCCGTCTGCGCTCCTGGGCGGATCATCCTGAAATGCAGCACCCGGGAGAATCTGGGGAGACAAATCCAGAGGTGTTAATGGGGTGTGGGCTTCCCCTGGGGTCTCTGGGGGGGCTCAGCCTGGGGCTGTGGGGGGCACTGGCTCCTCATGGGGGGAGAGGGGATGTTTGACGAGGAGCCCCGCTGTTTGCCCACACTGAGAAAAGCCTCTACCCGCTCCCAACAGCGTCTGCCACAAGAATCCCAACGTCCACTGCAAGGTAAGTGGGGAGAGCCAGCCCCCTTGGCTCCCACTGCCCCATCTCCTCCCCTGCTCTTTCCCCCCACTTCTCTTCTCCTTTGCTGCCTTATCACGCCCCAAATCTGGCTGATAAGGAGCCAGATCTGGCTGAGCCAGGAGCAAAGCTCAGAACAGGCTCTTAGCAGCCCAACCTCGCAGCACATTGATTTATCTTCTGGATCTGAACGCTCTGAAATGACGCTCCCTCCGGAGACCAGGAGGTTGCCACCTGCACCCAGTGAGCCCAGTGCCCGCTGCGGGTTCCCAGCGGTGCCCACCTGGCCCGGCAGGGACACGGCAAGGTCTGGGGTCCATCCTCACAGCACAGCCGCTGAGCACAGGGGGTTTTGTTCCTGATGGCTGCTCAGGAAATCCCACCCTCAGCTCCATGCCAGCAGCGCTGACCTCAGGCTCCTTGGGAAGCAGCCGGGTGAGGCCATGGCCCTGCTCCCGGTAACCATGCGTGGCCCCTGCTCACCCCTGCACCATCCCCGGGCACCTCCAGGCAGCGGTGGGAAAGGGAAGGGAAACACGAACCAGGTCGGAGAGCACACCGAGAGCCACCCCTGGCTACAGTGCGCTTCCACCATGAAGGAGAGCCCTGCAGGTACCAACCAGCCATCAGCTGCTGAACAGGACCGAGGCAGCTGGGCACATGGGGAAGGCACAGCCCAGCCTAGGGCAAACAGAAGCAGAGCGAGGGCTGCAGGCTCTCAGCCGGTCCCCCCGCGCCAGCGCCGTGCCCAAAATGCCCCCCGCACGTGCCAGCTGCTGCAGAGCCTGGCCGGAGGGCAGGGGCTGGCGGGAGCTGCAGGGCAGCAGCTCCAAATCCTCTCTCAGAGGAGAGAAACGAGGATGGCAGAGGTGAAGGGGAGGGAGGGAGATGCTGGGGGAGCTTATCTGTCTCATCTGTGAGCGCACTGACTGGAAGGAGCAGGCCGGGCTCATTAGCCAGGGAAGCTCTCCAAGCCCTTCCCGGCCCTCCCTGCCAAGGTCCTGCAGCTCCTAACCCAACGTGCATTTCCCCACGGATCGCAGGGTGATGCACCTCAGCTGACGGAGCTTTGGCTGGGACCTGCTCCCTGGCAGCACGGTGCCCGCGTGCCCCGTCCCGGTCCTGCCATCCACGTGGCGCGTCGGAGCCGCCTGGAAATTTGAAGACAACTTCCCTCCCTCCCTCCCTCCCCGGCTGGCATCCCGCCACGCACGCCGGCTCCTCCAGCCCAGCCCTCGGCTCCCGAGTGCAGCCGCGGGGAGGACGCGGGGGTGTCCCCGATGCTGGCACAGCCCCGGCGGCACCAGCTCGGCAGTGCCAGAACGTGCCCCAGGAAGGCAGGCAGAGCCCAGGAGCCATCTGTATTCACAGCAGCTCTCCTGCCCTGACACGGAGCCCAGCAGCAAGGCTCTCCTTCAGAAGCTGCAGCTGATGGATGAAGTGAGAGCCTGGGGGGAGCGGGATCCAACAACCTGGGGGTCCCCAGCACGAGCACAGCCCCGCTGCTGCCCCAGGGCTGCGTCCAGCACCTCACATGGGGAAAAGCAAGGGGAAACCATCAGGGCAGGAAAGGATCAAAGCCCCTGCACCCTCCAGCTCCCCACCCAGCTCCCCTGGCGCACAGGACCCGCTGGGAATTTGGGGCCGGGCTCCCCTGGGGTGGCCTCAGGCCGAGCCTCAGCCGCGGGTCCCACTGACAGCTCCCCGGGGGCACCGCAGCCCCCGCCGGGACCCGCTGGGGGCTGCTCAGTCGGGCTGGGACGGGGCTCAGGGAGACCCCCACGGGCTGAGACCCCAAGAACGGGCCGGTCACCGCCAGCCCACGGCACATCGAGGCCGCGGGGTCCCGCTCCCCGCGGGGCCGAAGTTGTGCAGGACGTGGGGGCAGCCCCGCGCCAGGCAGCGGCGGCGTTACATAAGGCGGGCGGCCCCGCACAGCACCGGGGGGCAGCACCGGGGGGCAGCACCGGGGGGCAGCACCGGGGGGGCGGCTTCGGCCGGGGCCGTTACCGACGGCCGCAGCCTCGCCCCTCCCGACGGCCGTGCCCGCCGGGGACACCTCGGTGGCCGCTCGGCAGCGGGTGGCAGCCGGGCTCCGACCCCTCTCGCGTCCCCGGGGGGGGGCGGCCGGGCCGTGCCCCGCTGCCACATCCCGGTGCGGCGGCAGCGCCCGGCCCCGCCGTGCGCCCCCCGCCCGCCGCCGACCCCCGGCAGCCCCGGGCCGGGCCGTGCCGGGCCGTGCCCCCCTCCGCGGAGCTCGGCCGCCTCCCGCAGCCGGTGCCCCCCCCAAAAACCCCACGGCCGTGCACCGGGGGCCGCAGCGCCCGGCCCCGCCCGCTCCGCTCCGCACCGGGATGCGGCGGTACCGACCTGCGCCCGCTCCGCGCCCGTTCCGCGCCGCTCCCCGGACCACAACTCCCAGCAGCCCGGGCAGGAGGGGCCCGCGCCGCCCCCGCCGGCCCCGCGCCGGGCGGCAGCCTGCGGGCCCCGGGCCAAGGCACCGCCCGCCCGCCCGCACCGCCCCTCGCCGCGCCCCCGCGCCCCCGCAGCGCGCCGCCGGGATGCGGCACCCGGGGATGGAGCGCGGCGGGGGGCGCCGGGCCGGCACGGGGGGGGCACCCCGGGGTGCGGGCAGCCGGGGTGCAGCGGCTGGGGTGGGGGCATCCAGCGCTGAGGGCACCCGGGAGATGCGCTGGGGGGGGTGCGGGCACCCAGGGGTGCGGCAGCTGGGGTGGGGGGGCTGCTGGCCCCGGGGATGGGGGCACCCAGGGTGTGGGGAGTGCTGCCTGCAGGGACCTGGGGAGGCAGCGCCCAGGCTGCAGGAGCTGCTGGTCCCCAAGGATGCTGGGGTCTGGATGCGGGGGGTGCTGGTCCTGGGGCCGTGGGCACCTGGGATGCAGCACCTGGGATGCAGGTCCCAGGGGTGTGAGCAGTCCAGAGGGGTGGCAGACACATGTGAGGCCCCCCAGGTTCACAGCCGGTTCCTGCCCCCCAGTTAGGAGGATCTCCTGACCCTGTCCTGCTGCCCCAAGGCATCTCCTGCCCCCGCTGCAGACCAGACCTGGGCTGAGCTCCCTGGGCCACGGCAGCCTCATCGCTCGGCTGTCCCCACAGGAGCTGTCCCCGCAGGGCACACCCTTGTCTCCAGCTTGCTCAGCCAGCCCCAGCGGGGCAGCACTGCCTTCTCCCCAAGCGTTCCCTTTCTAAACTGATCTCTAATGCATGCAGGCTTTAGCCCCGTGGAAAAGAAGAGGCCGACTTTGCAGGTTGGCTGGAGAGGAAATAAAACTTCTGGCAATTTGGGGGGTCCCTTAATGACTCTTAAGTGCTGGGGGAGCAACGGTTTGTCTCGAGCCTTTCTGCTTCCTGCTCGCTTGCTCTTTCCCCCTCCGACCCACTTCCCATTTACCCAAGCAATACCAGCGAGTGCCGGTCCCCAGGTGCCAGCCCTGGCGTTCCCCCGGGGCAGGGAAGCTCTGTGCTGGGCTGATGCCAGGGGGAGTCCCGGCTGTCCTGGCAGCGCTGCCGTGCCCGCTGCCACGCGGAGCCACCTCGCACACGTGGCACTGCTCGGAGCAGGCGGATGGCAGCGGGGTGCTGCCTCCCGAGCAGCCTCGTGCCTCGCGTGCTGGAGACCCAAACTGCACCTCATTTTCTGTCATTTTTCCTCCTCTGTGTTCCTGCTGTTTCCCTCCCCAGGCCCTCCCCGCAAGGTGAGCCTCTTCCTTCCTGCTCCTACCCAGGCCCCTCTCAGCCTTGCTCTGCAGCTCCTGCCTGCTCCCTGCAGGCACAGCCTCCTCCTGCCGCCAGTCCCTGCGCCTGCTGCCTCTCGGTGTGGGTCTCTGGATCTCTCCCATGACTTTCTTCTGCTCCTTGCTGCCGGAGCCCCCCCGCTGGTCCTCTCCAGGCCCTGGTCCTCAGCTCTGCTGCAGCCTCTTCTCTGCAGGACCAGCTCTTTCTTCTTCCTTTAGGATGTTGCCTGGCTGCTTTCACCACCCAGTGCAGCCAGACCCTTCCCCACACTGCAACCAGTCAGCCGTGGAGCCCTTCCCCAGCTCGGAGAGCTCTGGGGAGGGGGAGAAGGGGATGTCAGGACTGGAGTCTCATCCCAACTCCCTGGTGTGCATGTACCCCAGTAATGCTGAGCCCATAGCAGGCAGCCCAGAGGTCCCTTGTAACACATCCTGCACCACGCGTCTGCCCCGTGCTGGGGGTGCAGGGACACGATGCCTCTGTCCTGTGCTCCCCCACAGGGCTGGCAGCGATGCAGCCAGGGGTTAAGGCTGCTGTCAGCCTCCTCTCCCTTGTTTTATGCCTCACTGCTGTCTCCCCGCCCTCTCAGCTCCTCTCCTCTCTCCTTGGCCTGGTGATTCACTGCTGCCAGGAGCTCAGGGGAGATGTCAGCCCCGTGAGCCAGATGTGTGGGTCTGGGTCTGGGGACCCTCAGCCGGGATCCTCAGCGCTGCAGGCACAGCCCCAGCCCCGAATGGGCCAGGAGCAGCCTTAGGAGGAGCTTGGCACAGCCCTGCTGGAGATGCCCTGGCTGGAGCCCTGTCTGTGGTGCAGCTCTTGGCTCCGGTGATTCCCTCTCCCTGTTCCTGAGGTTTGCTCTGGGGGCAGCACCAAGCGGTGCCCCCCCTGTGCCAGTGCCAGGATGCAGCTGCAGCCATCGGCGCTTGTAGGGCCAGGATCTCCTGGAGCACCCAGCCTGGGGCTGGGGCACAGCTCCCGGGGGGCTCCTCCCTGTGCTCCCCAAGCCAGGGAGACCCACACATCTGCAGGCTCCTGCCCCCTGCCCCCCCTCCAGACCAGCTTGTGAGGGATTCCGTCCTGAAGCACATCTCCTGCAGGGGGGCAGCGCGCAGCACCCTGAGCGTGGCTTTATCTGCAGCCCCCCCCTCCACCTCGGAGCTCTCCCCCAGCTCTGAGCCCTCCTGCTCTTTGCTCTTTAACCATGCCCAGCCCGAAGCCGTTTCCTGGCTCTGCCCTGGCAGGGGTAACGCCATCCCCAGCCGGTGACGGGTTCCTGGCCCGAGGAGGGGGCCGAGGGCCCGGCTGCTGCCGTACCCCCCCCGCGCGGCCGTGCCGGGGGCTGAGCGCTGCGCAACCAGAGCTGCGCCTGCACCGAGCCGGGGGCCGGGGGCTGGCTCCTGCCTGACGTCACCGCGGAGAAACGGCAGCATCCAGGCTTTTTTATTATTTTTTTATTTTATTTTTTTCCCTTCATTTGAATTCCCTTGCAATCTCTGCCCAAAAATAACGCCAGCTTCCTCCCCGGGGGTTGCTGTGCACGGCGCTCTGGCTCCCTCGCCCTCCCGTGCGTTAGGCTGACGGCTGCTGAAGGCAGCAATCAGCCGGTGGCACACCGCGACCTTTCCGAAAAGCCCTTTTGGAGAGCTCAGCACCGTGGTGCTGCGCCGTGCGGGGAGGTGCCCGGCCGCGGGGGGGGGCGCGGAGCCCCGGCAGGCCGGTGGGTGCCCTGCGGAGAGCCCCAGCACCCCGGGGGCTGCGCGCCCCCGGCCCCCCGGGGCCAGGGGACCCCGAGGTCCTGCTGGGCTCCCCCCGGGGCGCACCGGGGGCCCCGCCGCCGCCCCCCCCCCGCGCCTCCCCAGCCCCTCCCCAGCACCGAGCCGTGCCCGCCCGCTCCGCATTGCAGCACCGCGGGACCCGCCGCTGCGGAGCCGGGCGGGGGGAGGCTGGGGGGGGACGCAGCCCCCGCTGGGTGCCCCCCATCCCATCAAGGCCATCGGGGGGGGCTCGTGGGCAGCCCCCCGCAGCCCCGCCCGCAGGCAGCCGGTGCGGATCGGCGCCGGGGGGGGCTGCCGGCCTTGCGGGGGGAGCAGGGCACGGGCAGGATCAGGCCCCCGGACCCCCCCCCGCCCGGCGGGGCGGTGCTAGCCGGGGTCCCCCAGCCCCTCTGCACCTCCGCGGGGACCGCCCAGGGGGGCCCGGGGGTCCCAGGGGATACCGGGGAGGTCCCAGGGGGTCCCGGGGAGGTCCTAGGGGGGCTTCAGGGGGTCCCTGTGGGGTCCCAGCACACCTAGGCAGGAAGGCACCGGGTGAACAGAGGCCACCAGAGCTCTGTGCCATGGGGACGGGCAGTTGGGGACACTGAGGGGCTGCACCAGGGCAGGATCTGGCCCCAGGGATCTGTGCCCAGAGGTGTCGTGGTCCCGCAGCGAGGTGCCCGGCTCCAGCCCTCACCCGTGCCACCACAGCAGCGGTGCAGCAAGGCCACGCCGCTGGCCCATCTGTGGCTCAGAGCCCCGCAAACGGACTTCAGACATCTAAAAATACAGAACGAGTTGGATTAAGGTTATACCCAACACTACGGCTTCCCACGGAAGTACTTCATCATGTTCAAAAATATTTAATCCCAGCAATTTTCACATTGTTCTTATAAAAACAGACATGTATGAAGGGAAATGAAATGCTTAGTACATTTTTGGCACATTTTTTTTTTTGTTGTTTTTCTTTTTTCTTTTTTTTTTTAACCTTTACAAATTACAAACACACATTCATTGTTTTTAAAGGAAAAAACCTAAGTCTCGGCTGTACACTGCGGAGATGCACTAACCATCCCTAGCCTAAAACAGACTCCTGAACACTGTCGTGGTCACAGTTGCCATTCTACAAGGACAAAAAAAAGATTCCAGCAGCCCAGGCCGTGCCGGGGTGCCCAGCTCTGGCTGGGGCAAACGCCCCCACGTCTGCAGTGACGGAGCATGGGGACACTGAGGCCCCAGGAGCGGCTGTTGCAGGGTTCATCCATGGTCAGAGCGGTGCCGAGGGGCTGATTCTGCCCCCTCTGCCCCCGGGTTGGTTTCTCGTGCCGGAGCCCAGCCCTGCTGGCTGCCTTTCTTCCCCCGGCAGACCTCCACCTCCATCCCCTGCCTCTTTCCCTCGCCCGGGCTGTGCCCAGCCACCAGCTCAGGAGCCAAGTGTGAACCTGGAGGGCATGGTGGTGGAGCTGTGCAGCACCGGCCACAGTCCCGGCTTGCCCCAGGAGGAGCGTGGAGGCTCAGCTGCCTCCATCACTGCCCAGCGCCGTGCCCGCACCCGGGGCAGGCAGCAGCCCCCCTGCCCCTCGCGGGGGTGGCAGCGGGGAGCCCGGTCCGTCGTGCTTACCCTGAGATACTGCCGCGGGGCGAAGGGCCAACGCCAGCCTTCAGCTGGGCTCAGGCTTTCCTGGTGATGGCCACTCAATGTTTCTGATGAGAAGCAGGGAGCAGAGGTGCTCTGGTGCTTGGGGAGCGCTCCTGCAGCTCCCGGAGGAGCTGGGCTGGGCTGTGGAGAGGCTGCGGGTTGGTGCTTCTCTGCAGAGCTCTGAGTCCTGCTCCTGTCCTCCCCGTCATCCAAAGCAGAGGGGCAGGTGGCAGCGGCATGTCCCCCGCAGGTACCGGGCTGTGCCCTGCTCCCTGGCTGTTCTGAGCAGGGCTCCACACCTGGATGCTTTCCTGAGCCGTGTCCCGCTCCCCGGCACGGGGACGGTCCCCTCGCCTCGGCCGTGCCACCCGGTGCCCACCGCCATGGGGGGCATGGGACGGGGCCAGCGGGACCCTGCGGCAAACCCTGCGCCTAAGACGGCTCTGAGCAATCACTTGCAGGCTCTTGCAATGGAGACGTTTTTAATTTTTAACAACAAAAGTACTGCAAAACCCCTCTGTGCGTGCGTGGCCGGTGCGGGGGGTGCGGCGCGCAGGGCTCGGCCCCCTCTGCCGCTGCTGCCCGCAGTGGGGTCCAGGCAGACCCCAGGGCTCCGCAGCACACCTATCGCAGTTTAAATAGAATAAATACAGTGAAGAAAACAGTAAAATCTTCAATAAAGAGGCAAAAGGAAAGACAACAGCAGGTCCAGGGGGCCAACCAAACTCCACGTAGTCTCTGGATTAGTTACTGAGGAAGTTCTATGAGAGCACATTAAGTTCGCAGCTGGAGACTCTCGTGGCGCTGTCTTTATATCGAAACTTCGTATTCTCTGGTTTCCTGAAAAGAAGGAAAAACCGTTTTAGGGCAGCAGCTGCATTTTGGGATAACCGCCCCATTCCAAGAGGTGCCCCAGGGGTCCCTTTGCTCCCCGGAGTGTTCCCCTCCCTGCCCAGCCCAGGGTTTCTGTAAGCCTCCAGGACCGCTCACGGTTTGTCTGCTTTCTCCCCAAAGTCCTGGTGCCACACACGCAGCAAACCCTCTGAAACCCTTTGCTCCCAGCCCCCAGGGAGCGAGGGGCCCAGCAGCACTCACCCCTGTCTCATAGATCGGGTTGTCGAACTCCGTTTCTACCGTGATCTGGCTGTAGGGGTGCGAGTACATGAGGGGCAGGCGGAGGCTGGAGTAGTACCGGCACCTGCGGGGCGATGCCAGGGTCACCCGGCTGCACGGCGCTGGGCAAACCCCAGTGCTCGCCCACCCCATCCTCCCACGGGACCCCAGGGAGTGCCCGGCTCCCCCAGGGATGCTCGGCAGCCCCGGGCGGTCTGGGGGGACCCTGCAGGGCCCTACCTGGTGATGTAGATGTACGCTCCCCCCAGCAGCAGGGAGATGATCAGCACCGGGATGAAGATGGCCAGGGCCATGTTTCCCCCCTCCAGCGATGTCTCCGCAGCAGCTTCTGCTACTAAAAGGACAAGATCTCTCACGGGGGTTTTTGCCCAGCACCCGCTGCCCCCCCTCTGCCTCCGCTCCTGCCCTCGCTCCTCGCCCAGGGGACTCTGCCTGGGCTGGAGGCACCCGCAGGAGCCCGCTCCTCCTCCCCTCCCCAGGCAGTCTTGGGGCTTTTTTGTTTGTTTTTTTGTTTTTATTTGGTGGGAACAGAAGTGCTGGGGTACTGACAGGCCACCTCCTGTTCTTACCCCGCCATCAGAGGGGTTCCAAGGGATGATTATCAATATGCTGATAGGCATTTAATAAATAAATAAAAATAAAAATAAAAATAAAAATAAAAATAAAAATAAAAATAAAAATAAAAATAAAAATAAAAATAAAAATAAAAATAAAAATAAAAATAATATTTATGTCCTGCAGGGCTGCACCAGCCCTCCCAGGTGCTGAAGGTGCCCCCTCACCAAACGGGGCCGAGGGCACGCAGCGGGGCGCACTGCCCAGGCCCTCCTGTGCCCCCCGTGCGCACGCAGCGCTCACTCCCCCAGTTTCATCCCAAGGGGTTTCTCCTGGGGTGCTGTGGGGTTTTAGGCTGGGGAGCACCTGGGGGTGCCAGGAGGTGGGGGGGGGCTCGGCTGCCTGCAGGGAGAGCTCTGCACGGAGCCGTGCAAGGGGCTCCTCCAGCAGGTGTCACTCACCTTCCAGAGCGTGCTCGAAGCTGTCCTGGTTCACTGGAAGAGAAACGGGGAGTTACTGGTGGGGAACTGGGCTTGCGCTGACTGCTGGCAGCTTTCGGTGCTCTGCCTGAGGGGTCACTGCCCCAGCCTGTGGCTGCTGTAGGAATCCGAGCTGGGAAAGCACAGACTGAGCTCCCCACACCCCGTGGGGTCCCGAACTGTGCTGCAAGCCTTCAGCTCTCCGCGAGCAGCCAGCCTGTGCCAGTGCACGGTGACTGCAGGCTCTGCAAACAGGACGGCTCTGCATGGGCTGCGCTGCCCTCCGGAGTGCCACTGCTCGAGAGCATTTCCATCTAATTAGGAATTAAGCAGGAATTAAGAACAACATCCCTGCAGCTTAAGTGGCAACGGGAGGGCCCTCCAGGTCCAGGAGGCACAGCGCAACCGCAGCCTGCTCGGACCAGAGCTGGGGGTAGCTCCCAGGAATTGCTCCAGGGGCCAATGTGGACACCCGGGGCAAGCATCACTGCTCAGCCTGGGCAAACAGCTCTGGGGAGAGCAGCGCAAGGAAAGCAAGCGGACAGCCCAGCGCACCCCATGTGGTGCTCACAGGCTCAGCTCCCCCTCCCCGAGCCAGCCGAGGGTGCCAAAGTTGCCCCCGCGCCCCCGTTGCCGCTACCTTTGCAGATGGGCAGCGGGCCGCTCCAGTGCGAGGGCTGGCCCAGGATGCACTTGATGGTGACCTCCCCCATGAGCTCGAAGCCCTCGTAGCACATGAAGGTCAGGGACTCGCCGGGCAGGTAGAGGCGTTTGTAGAGTATTTGGTAGCCATTTTCCGGCAGTCCCGGGTTGTCACACGCCAGCGACTCCTCGGCTGGAAGGGAACAACACGGCCCGGGTGAGCCCGAGGGCTGTAAGGCAGCTCCTGAGATCGCAGCCAGCCTGCCCGCAGGGTGAATCCCTGCACCGCTGCAGGTGGCTGGGCACGGTCTCGGTGCAGGGAAGGTCCCGGGGAGGGGAGGGCAGCAGGAGGAGCTGCCCCAGCGCAGCATGCTTACAGACACAGTGCGGGAGCCGCGAGGTCCAGATGGGCGTCCCCGTCTCGCGGCTGTAGCAGGTCAGCAGCGAGCTGCCCTCCAGCACAAAGCCGGGGTTGCAGGTGTACTGGATGGTGGTCCCCACCAGCAGCACCGGGTCGGAGATCAGCCGGGTCGAGTGCTCCACCTCCCCCGGGTCCGTGCAGTACATAACTGGGGAAAAGAGTTCGTCTGGGTCATGAGTGTGGGGCTGAGACCCAGCAACTGCTGTGAAGGGGACAAGGTGGGGGTCCTGGGGACAAGGTGGGGGTCCTGGGGACGTGGTGGAAGTCCTGGGGATGTGGTTGGGGTCCCAGGGACATGGTGGGGGTCCTGGAGATGTGGTGGGGGTCCTGGGGATGTGGTCAGGATTCTCGGAATGTGGTGGGGGTCTTGGGGACACGGTTAGGATCCTGGGGACACGGTGGGGACAGCCAGCACATTGCTCAGGGCCAGCAGAGCAGGGCAGGGCCGTGCAAGGGGCACGTACTCTTTTCACAGAAGGGGGGGTCGCTGCTCCAGCTGAGGTCCCACTGGCAGGTGAGGGTGTCGCTCCCCACGATGTCGTACCCCGGGTCACACTGGTAGGTGATCTTGGCCCCCCGCACCAGCTCCGTGTGCGACGTGGTCTTCCAGCCGTTCTGGATCTCGGGCAGGTCGGAGCAGGAGTCGTTGCGGGACACCTCTGCAGGCAGAGAGGTGCTGGCTGTCACCCCGGACCTGCTGCCTGGGGACACACAGCTCCCCGCAGGGCACGCAGCCCTCCCTACAGCTCTATGGCCCCAAGCACCATAATCAGCCCAGCCTGCAGCCTGGGCTGTGCCTGGCATGCTCCAGGCAGGGGGAAGGGGCAGCCGGGGGGGTCTTTGAGTCTCCCCAGCCTCTGACCTTCAAGTTGGGCCAAAATAACACTGCCCTCTTGCAGAACCAGCCTGGAGCAGCTGCACGCGGTGGTGCCGTGCCCAGCGCCCCGCTCGCCCCTTACCGATGTAGTTCATGATGAACCCCTGCCCCTTCCCGAAGATGAGCCCAGCGGGGTCCGAGTGGAACTGGATGGTGAGGTCGGGGCTGGAGGAGTAGAGCTTCTGGGGGCCGCTGCTGCCGACGTACTGCCCCAGGATGCGGGCGGTGAGCTCGTCCCCATCGTAAATGGTGAGGATGTCGCTGTTGGTGAGGTTCAGGCTGGAAAGCAGAGCTCGGTCAGCTTGGGTGGGTGGTCAGCTGTGCGCAGTGGTGCAGGACCGAGGGGCAGCGAGGTGACCCCAATGCCACCCACACCCCTTCCTAGGGCTCCCTGTCCCCAGGGGGTCAGCTCCCCTGCTCCTCCAGCAGCAGCCCCCCCTCCAGCCCCATCCCCAGCTCCCTGCTGTGGGTGCTGGGGAGGGTCCGAGCCTTCTCCTCGCCACCCCAAGCCCGGTGTCCCTGCGCCAGGGGAGCTCCCCGTGGCGCCCCGGAGCTCGGGCTGCAGCCGGCAGCCCCCGGGGAGCGGCACCGGCTCGGTGGGGCTGGGGGGGGGTCCCCGCCGTGCGGCAGGGCAGGGGCAGCCCCCAGAAGGGGCGTCCCGCGGCGACCCCCGCCCGTGTCCCCGCCGCCAGCAGGGAGCGGTGCGGGGCCGCGCAGCGGCGGCTGCCGGCGGAGCGGCGGGGAGGGTGCGGTGGGAGCACAGAGAAAAAGGGCACGGAGAGAGGGCGGGGGGGGCAGAGAAGGACAGGGCAGGGCAGGGAGGGCAGGGAGGACAGGCAAGCAGCGAGCCCTGCTCCTGAGCCAGCAGCGCAGCGCCGGCCGCATCCCCCGGGCTTGCAGCAGGGATGGGGCTGTCCCCAGCTGCCCCCCCAAGCAGGAGGGGACAAACGGCACTGGGGACAAAGGCATTGGCAGGGACAGAAGGGCTCTCTCCTCTCTCCCCAGCAAAAGGCACAGGAGTCCCCAGCTCCTCGCTGCCCTGCCCCATCCTGCCAGCCAGCAGGGCTCACCAGCAGCGGGGGCGCAGCCAGCACCCAGCTCATGGAGGGACAGGGGCTGGGACACCTCGTCCTGCCCTTCCCCAGGAGCAGGTGCCCCCACCCCACAGGAGACATCTCTAAAGAAACCTCCCCCCCTGCTAAGCCCGGGCTCCTGCCCCCAGCAGGATCCCACCTGCACCTGCTCAGCGCCCATGGGCTCGGATGTGTTCGGTCACCGCAGGACCCCTGCCCTGCGCATCCGTCCGCCTGACTCGGCCTTGTTTGGAGCTGCCTGAGCTGATCCCCAAACGTTTTATTAAGAATGTTCTTGGAAGGCGCCCAGTTAATCCCCATGGCGAGCTGACATTTGTAGTAAATCTCTGCTTTCTGTCAAACATGATTTTCTCGGTGACATTTATGTTTGATGACTTCAAATCGCCTGGCCTCCCGTTCTGCTCAGCCCAAGTGCCCGCAAATCCGTAAGAGCTGCGCTGGGAGCTCCGAGTTGTGATTTTTACAGAAAGCCTTAAAACCTTTATGACTCTAAGCCCACACTTGAAAAAACGCCCTCCCTCTTGAAAACCCCAAATAGCACTGAGGGAGATTCCCTTTGCATGGGCAGCATTATCCCACCAAAGGCTCCCCCCGGTGCCAAAGCCCACTGCCCCCCGAGCACCCAGAGGTGCGGTGGGGACACGGTGCCTGCCCCAGCCTGGGCAGAGGCAGCCGGGGGCTGCCCCAACACGAGGAGCTCCTGAGCAGCACGGCTGGGCTGGCACTTGGAGGGAACTGGTGCCTTTGGTGAAGCAGTGCAGGTCTCACAGGAGCAAGAAGGCAGCACAGGAGCTGGGCAGAGCCTCGCCTGCCTCCTCACCCCCCCGTTTGCCTCCCAGCACCGCCTGTATCGCATCAGCCCAGGCACCCAGCTGAGGTCTCCTCCTTGAGGATCTCCCCAGGCTTTCCCAGCCCTGGATGCACCAGCTCATGAGGAGGCTGTGCTGTGCTCTGAGCTGTGCACGGCTGCATCCATGGCACTGCTCCCTCCGGCTTTGCTTGGGAGAGGCCCAGGAGACATCTCAGGAGCAATTCACTACTGGATGGGTGCTGCAACATGACGGGTGCTGCAAGGTGCTGCAAGCTGCAATGCAACGGATGCTGCAAGGCGATGGAAGCTGCAAGAGCACTTTGCATTTCTGGAGCAGCACTTGGTGCTGTGTTGAGCCTCCCTCTGGGTGCTGAGCGTACTGCAGGGGATCAGAGAAGCACCGAGGGGGGAGAGCAGAAGCAGAGGGGGTCCCTGGGCAGGGGGATGCTGCAGCGGAGCGGGCTGGGCAGTGGCAGGGCAGGGCAGGGCCATGCAGCCGTGCCCAGGAGCTACTCACAGCTGGATGTCCAGGAACAGCCGCTTCTCCTCGCCCACGTGCACCCTCCAGACGCAGTCCTCTCCCTCCGCGTAGGGCTCGGGCCAGTTGGGGGACAGGATCACCCCGGCCACGGCCGTCAGCTCCCCGCCGCACGTGGCTGCAGGAGAGGCGGGCAGGGTCAGACGGTGCCCGTGGTATCGGGGCAGGGCCCGGTGTCACCCCGCAGGGGGTCACTCACCGCGGCACAGCGGCTCGGTGTCGTTCCAGTAGGGGTCCCGCATGTTGACGCACTCGATGACGGCGGGGCCCTGCTCCAGGGAGTGCCCGGGGTCGCACGTGAACTCCACGGTGGTGCCCAGGTTGTAGGTGGGGTCGGAGGTGGTGAAGTTCCCGTTCTGGATGTAGGGCTCGTAGCAGTGGCCCCGCTCGAAGGCTGTGAGAGGAGCCCCCGGTAGTGGTGCGGGCACGGAGCCGGCTGGGGACGGCGCTGCCCCCCAGCTCCTTGACCCCCCCCCCCCTGCTCCCAGCTTTGGGGGCGCTGGGGGAGCCCCAGGGCTCTGCCAGGAACCTGACCCTCCGTCCCCACCATGCATGGCCACGCTGCTGCACAAATGGCCTCTTGCACGGTGTACTTTAGGACTACAACCACTTCTCTGCGCTGAGCCACGCAGGTTTAACCAAACCCCGCTTCCTTTGGGAAGGGGAGAGGGCACTGGGCCGCGGGGCTGGGTCCTGCCCCCCGAAGCCAAGAGGGGGCAGGCACGGGGGGGCAGCATGGTTTGATGGCGTGCCAGAGGTTTCGGAAGTGTAAAGGGAAATCTGTTAACTTGGGGCACAGATTATTACACTTGCTAGGGAAAATATTCCCCAAAGCTGCCGCAGCCACAGGAGGTTCAGAGAACCCCCGTGCCCAGCACCACGGGGACGGGGTCCGCTGGGACCCCTCCTGCAGCCCCCACCGCCCGCTGCCCTCGGGCCCGCTGCGACGGGGGGGTCACCTTCGAAGCGGATGTTGAAGGCGGTGGCGGCGGCGGGCTCCTCGGCGAGGAAGTCGATGCGGATGGAGGAGCCGTCGCTGATCACGCCCTCGAAGGGCACGCTGTCGGCTCGCAGCGAGTCGTAGAGCACGGCGGAGCGGTTGGAGTCCACGCTGTACACCACCATCCTGCGCCGGGACACACGGGGTGAGGGGGTAAGGGGGGCTCTGCCAGGTCCAGCGGGGACAGCAGCGCTGCCCTGGCCAGCCCTGGACCTGGCTCCCAGCCCCTGGGACCTGCTCCCAGGAAGGGAGGCAGCGGGGGGACGCGGTGCCTGCTGGAGACGGGGACCCACAGGGCTGGGGGGGACCCAGCCTTTCCTCCTCGCAGCAGCACCTTCTCCCCAGCATGCCCAGCACACGGCATTTTGAAGAACTCATGCAAACAAAACTTCACCAAGCAGAAAAGCCTCTTTTACTGCACCATAAACAGGAGCTTTATCCCTTGGCTTTACTGCGCGCCATAAAGCTGCTTTACTGCCTGTTGCCAGACCAAATTCTAACGCTCTTTAAACATGCACATCGGTGCCATAAGCGTGTGCTTTCTGCTACGGGTGCTGATGGCCTGGGACCTGCAGCACCCTGCACGTGGTGAGGGCAGGGCACCTGCACGACCCCCCAGCACCAGGAGCACGTCCCCAGGACAGCAAGCAGCCCTTTTTGCTCAGAGACCTTGCCTCCTGTGTGCTTGAATGCCTCCACCAGGACTCTCCTCTCCTGCACCGGGGCCTCCCTCTGCCCCTTCCTCACCGCCTCTCCTCCCAGCACTGCCCCTGGGGCAGCCCTGGCACCAGGAGGGCAGGAGGTGGTGCTGAGCCCAGCCGTGGCTTCCAAGCTTTGGTGATATTTGGGCAGCACCCAAAACCCACCCCGCTCCTCGCCCTGAGCAGAACAAAGCTCGGCGCGGACCTCACCTCCCAGCACCTCACCTGTCCTTCTCGGTCAGCAGCAGCTTCTCGAAGTGCAGGTGCAGCTTCTGGCCCGGGGGGGCCCCGATGGTCCACACGCAGTACATGCTGCTCGACTGGTTGCCCGTGTAGCTGGGCGAGAGGACGCGGCCGATGGTGGCGTTGTGCACGGTGCCGCCGCAGGGTGCTGCCAACACAGAGCACGGGAGAGGTGAGGGCAGGGGCACGGGGACGTGAGCTTATCTATGGGGGGGCTTCTGCTCCGCAGAGGGGGGCTCGCACCTGAGCAGATGGGTTCTGGGCTGCTCCAGTGAGGCCGGGAGGCGTTGATGCACGTGAGCACCCTGGGGCCCTGCAGCTCGTAGCCCAGGTGGCAGTGAAAGTGGGCGATGCCCCCCGAGTGCAGGTCCATGACGGTGACCTCCCCGAAGTCGGGTCTCCGCGGAAAGCTGCAGCTCAGCATGAACACTGGAACGACACCGCACGGCTCCAGGCTGGGCTGCTCCGAGGTGCCCCATGGCCAGGGCTGGGCAGCGGGGGCGTGCTGGATGCGCCCGCGGTGCCACGGGCAGTGCCCGCTGCGGGGCCGGCTGCACCCCGCTGCTGCTTCCCACCTGTTACTGCTTCTGGGCAGACCCAGTTTCTATTTTAGAATAAATTTGCCTGAACGCATGCATTTTTTATGGTTTCTCAAGGAAAAAATAGACATTTAGTCAGAGTCTGTGCAGGAAGAGCAGCCGAATGGGGACAGCAAAGGGGCGAGGAGCACAACCGCCACGGCACATGTCAGACCCTCTGCCCAGGGCACCACGGAGGCTGCTGCTCGCTCCTGCCCCATGCACCAGCCTCGGGGGGCACAGCCCAGCACATTCCCACCCCACAGGGCCGAGGGGCTGTCGGGGGGCACCTACCCTGGTAGTGGAGCTGGAAGGTGCCCACCGCCTCGTCCTGGAAGGTGCGGAAGTAGACGGAGATGGTGTTGGTGGGGCTGCGGATCACCTGGCCCTCCACCAGCAGCGTCTGGTTGGCCAGCACCACCAGGCTGTCGTCGTCCACGCCGCGGATGGAGAGCACCTCTCCGTCCGACAGGTTCACGCTCTTCACCTGGGGGGAGCAGAGAGCTGTGAGGCTGCGGGGGCGAAGGTGTCCGGTCCGGGGGGCCAGGAGCACGGCCACGTCCCAGCCCCAGGCACACACAGCTCCCACGTGCCGTGTTGCTTGCTGTGCTGCTCGAGGTCGGATGCACTCCTGCAGCACAAGTGCCACCAGAGCAGGGCTCTGCTGTCGGGCCCAGGGTTTGCCTGCACTCACACCAGGAACCCTCCCCGGGGACCTGCACCTGCACCCGGAGCGGGCAGGGAGTCACAGCAAACGCACCTAATGAGCAGTCCCAAAAGGCTTTAATTATTATTTGGAAAAAGCTGAAGAAGAAACCCCACATTTGCATTTCACGTCCATTTAGCTCAATAAACGGGCTCATATTTCAGCAGAAAGATGCTCATCACATCGCTTGTTTCCTTAAGTGTGCGAGGACCGGGGCTCTATATTTAGCGCACGCCGCAGCCTCAGCCTGTAATCGCCCCCCCGGCGCTGTTGTGCCGGGAAGGCTTTGTTGCTGCTGCCCCCACCCCGTCTCCCCACCCCGCTGCATGCAGATGTGTGGCAGCACGGTGCCAGGGTGCTTCGGCGGCGTGTGGCAGGAGCTGCACGGAGCCGTCCCACGTGCAGCCCCCTCCGATCCGCGGGCAGAGCCAGGCTTCCTTGGCACCGAGCCTGCCTCCCTGCCCCTGAGCTCTGCACGGTGCCAGAACAGCCCCGGCCTCACCCCGCTGCCTTTGCTGGAGCTGGTGCTGCAGGATGGGGCTGAGCAGGGGCAGAGCCCAGCAGGACACACACAGCCCGGCAGAGGAGGGCAGCCCCGGAGCCGCCAGCCGCAGAGTTCCTCACCTCCAGGCTCTGTGCTGGGAGCGTGGCCTGCCTGGCACGCCGTGCGCACACCACACCTGGCTCAGATGTGCTCGCTAACGAGCGGGGGGAATTAACCACAGCCGAGGAGGAGTGATTTGGAGTTCGGGATCCAAGAGCAGCTCAGTGGCTGCGCGCCGCGCTATGACTTCCCTCCAGCTCTCGCTGGGGCAGTTTTGCTTCCTGAGTCTGGTCTGAATCACCGCACAGCCATTTCCAGGGTTTCTAACACGTTTTGTTCTGAAATCAAAGACAAACCTGCTCCCCAGCTAGCTTCCTCCGGCGGCGGCTGGCATCAGACAGGCTGCCTAGCACCGAGCTGCTCCGGCACATCGGGAAGCGGACGCTGAGGGTGCCAGCAGAGCACAGCAGCTGAGGACAGCCGGGCAGCTCGGCTCTGCCACCGCCTCCTTCCCTCCCTAAAACCGTTCTGCCCTTGGGGAGGGGGCACATTGGGCTGATGGAGCCCAGAGGAGCAGAGGAAGGCGCAGCGTCCCCCTGGGAACCACGGTGTCCCCAGCCCCTTTGTGGGCGCCACAGGGCGCAGGAACCGCTCCGCCACGCCAGGGTGTGGGGACATCACGGAGAGGGAGGTGGCAGTGCCGGGTCACGGGCACCCCCAGGGGACCCCTTCCTTTCCGGAGCAGCCGGCAGCTCCAGACGAAGGCAGTGGCCGTGCGCCAGGGACCGTCAGCCGCTGCGAGAGGCTCCATCTGCACGGCTTCCTGCCAGGGGCTGCGGAGGACAAGTTCCTGCTCTGATCGGAGACGGAGCCCGTGTCGGCTCCTGAAAAGTCTGCCGGGAAGCCAGGAGGGATCCTTAGCTCAGACTGTCAGGCTCGCTCACCCACTAGAAAAGCTCTTTAGGGAAATGCTATTTCCTGCCAAGAAAATTCAAGATTTAAAAAAAATAAATAAATAAATGCAATTTCACAAAATATTCTTGGAGCTGGCACCTCTGCCACTCGAGATGCTGCAGGGCCCTGGCCTGGGCAGGGCTGGAGCTCGGCGGGGCCCTGCAGGGTGCCGTGAGTGCTGCTGCAGTGCGGGGATGCTGCGGGTGCTGGGGGCACTGCCTGCAGCTCTGACACCCTGCGGGACACCCAGGCTTTGTGCCCGCTCGTCACCAAAGGCAGATCTCACCCGTACTCCAGAGGGATCAGGATGTGCCCCCAGGAAGCAGAGGGGCCTCATGCACTGCTCCCAGCGCAGCCGAGGGGCAGCACCAGGGATGTGGGGGCTGTCTCTGCTGGTGCTGCCCCCCAGCCAGGGATGGGTACCATCACCCCTAGTACCAGGCAGGAAACTGAGGCAGGGCCGGGGGGTGGTCCCCAGCCCCATCCCCTGCCGTTACCAGCACCGGCACGGCCCGAGCACGGCGTGAGCAGAGCTGCAGGCAGGCTGTGCCCAGGCAGCGCAGCCCCGCTTTCCTGATTTCATTTGTCTGGAAGCCTCAGAAGCAGCAGCAAAACAAAACGCGAGGCTCGGGGGGGTGGGGAGGCTAATTTTATGCTCCATTAAGATCTCAGCTTACAACGGGAGCAAGGTCAGGAGCGGTGTCACCCGATGGGTTATGGACAGCAGCGCGTTTACAGCGGCGCAGGCTGCCCCTGGCACCCTGAGGACTGGGGGAGGCAGGGTTACGGCCACGGGGATGTGGCTGAGACCTGCACGAGTGGCAGCGCGTGGCCCTGTGCCACTGCTGTCACCGCGCTGTGCCGCTGGGACCCGGGCGATGTCCCCATCGGGGCTTGACCCACGGCCACTGCCGAGCCACGAGGGCAGCCCCTTGCACGTGCCAGCCGAGGGGATGGCACGGAGCAGCTCGCTGGAGCCGCCGCTCTTTTTAACGCCCGCGCTTGGCTACACAGATGAAAAGTTAATGCATTTTAATTGGGTACAAATTGTGACATGGGGAGAACACAGGCACAACAAAAGGCGGCCGAGCAGAGCACAGAGCCTGAACCGACGGTGTCTGAAACGTGCCGAGGGTGCTTGGCGACCTCTCCTACCCCTCCGGGCTGCTCCCCAGCACCCCCCAGCCTCCTCCAGGCTTTTTTTGGGGGGCCCTTGCTCATGGAGTGCCACAGCCTGCCCCTGCATGTTCTGCCCTCCCCGTTTGCATGGCATGCAGTGCCTGCTACAGACGTGGTTTCACTGCCCGTGCCCGCAGCAGGGCAGGATTTTGTCCACGCGATGCTGGCTGGGGAGGGGATGTCGGCCGCGCTGCTTCGCCCCTTCCCACGAGGGCTGAGCGGCGTTTTGCAGATCCCCTGGCAGCATCTCACTGCTAAATTACTTGTGCGGCATTTTAGCGCCTGGATCACAGCTGACGCTCAGGATGTACCAGTTCCCTCGAACAGTTTATTTATTACACAGCCCAAGAAAACTATCTATTTTTTCTCCAGGACGGGCGCTTTTAGCAAGCACGGGAGCCCAGGCGGCTGTGCCTGGTCCTGCCCGCAGCCCGCTGAGCCCCTGCTGCCGTGGTGCAGGGGGGGGCGAGCCGTGCTGACCCCCAACCCCTTGACGCATTTCTCACCTGCAGCTCCACGCCGTAGCCCGTGTAGACGGTGACGTTGTAGGTGCACTCCAGGAAGCTGTGCAGGGGCAGCGGGGGGTAGTCAGTGGAGTCGATGTAGCCCTCGGGGTCGTAGAAGCTCACGCTGCAGCGGACTGGGGGGGGGACGCACGTCAGACACTGCCCCAGGGCCCATGCCCAGCAGCGTGCACCCACCCCACCTCTTTTTCAGTGGAAAACCACGGCTAAGGAAAAAAAACTTGTCACCGGAGGTGCTCAGGCACTTCTGCAGGGCAGCTTTTGGGGAAATCCACACCACCAAAGCGCAGAAGGGTCCAGGTGGCCCCAGGACCCCATGGGCAGAGCTGTCCCCCACCACTGCTGGACCCCCCCCAGTCCCCTTGGCACAGCTTCCCCGTGCCAGCTTACCCAGGGTGGGCTCCGTGGTGATGACGGTGGTGGTGATGATGGTGGAGGTGGTGGTTTCCTGGCTCTCCTCCAGCGTGGAGCCGTTCCCCTCGCTCTCGGCGCTGTCCGTGCGGTTAACAGCAGCACCCGTGGGAGCCGCGGTTGGGGCCGTGCTGGCATCACCGGGGCCATCGGGGAGGGGACGAGCGGCTGCTGGCGGCAGGGTGGATGGGGAGATCTGCAGCACGGGGCGGCTCGTGGGGTCCTGGCCCCCCCAGGGCAGCTCGGGAGGGTTCAACCCTGGTGTCCCCCCCGCAGCCGCTGCCTCTGCCGGCACGGGCGGCTCCTGGGAGGCGACGGGGAGCCTGGAACCCGGCACGCTCACAGCCTTGGGGGTCCCCGGCAGGGTGGGCTTGGGCTTCGGGTGCTTCCTGGCTGTGTTGGCTTGCTTTGGAGCCGGCTTTTTCTTGACAGTTTGTTTTGCATCAGCCCCGGGGGCGGCAGCGGGTGCGGGCGGGACGTGGCTCCGCGTGGGCAGCGTGGGTCCCTGTGCCGCCGGCTCCGCGCCGTCCTCAGCTGGGGGCAGCAGGTTGAGGGCTGCGCCCTGCCCCGGCCCCCCGCTGCCCCCCGCCTCCTCCGCCGGCTGCTCCGTGCCCGGGGGCTCAGGGCTCGCGGGGAGCTGCGCTGCCTCCGGCCTGCCGTCTGCAACAGAGGGGGGAAAAGTGGGAATTGGGCAGTGCTGGGCATGAAATCGCAGCTGTGCCCGCGGCACAAAATCAGCCCCCCAGAGAGCGGCGGCTGATTGAATGCCCGCTGCTCTCCCAAACGTGCTTATTACGGGGAAGCAATAATGAACCTGTGCTGATTCCCTGAAAGTTGGCTTTCTGCTGGGGCTCGGTGGCCTCATCGTGCCGTTTCAGAGCTGCAGTTTGGTCTCTTTATCTAGAGGTCAGCTGTTCAGAGAGGTTTGCTCGCTCACGCTGAGTTTGTTGCTCTGCCTCGCCTCTCTGAAAAGCCTTTATTTCTGCAATTGCCATCAGCAAATGCGGTTATTTCAGAGCCTGATTAGCCCGTGGCTCTTCCCTATTGTCTTCCCCCGCCGCTGCGTGATGGGGAGCAGACACGGTTACCTTCCCCCAGCTCCCCACACCAAGGCACCGTCCGGACCTGCGAGGCTGCTCCTTGGGCATGGGGGCAAAGCCACGTGCGGGAGGCGAGGGCAGGCAGAGCCGCGCACCACCACCCGGCCGGGGAGCTGACTGCCTGAAATGTGGAATTCTGTAGGTTTATGCACCACCGGTGGGTCTGGCTGGGCTGCAGCCCATGGTGTGAAATAAGCTCCAAGCACACCGCAGCCCTGCGAAGTGCTGCAGGGAGCGAGCAGGAGCCGAGCGGCGACATTTCCCATGGAAACAGCAGTTGCCAGGGGAGGCGCGCAACGCGGGCAGGCGATGGGGACGATGTGCGCGGGGACACGGGGGCAGCGAGGCTCCGGGGCCAAAAGGGGCAGCGAGTGCAAACCCAGGGAGGTCAAACCCCAGCAGCGGGGCCGCCTGGGGACGTGCAGCCTGGGGTGTAAGTGGGGGTGAAGGTTCTGCCCCCACAGCCCCGCTGTCCTCCAGGAAGGCACGGTGATGATCCTCTGGCTCACCCCGGGCATTTAATTGCAGCTGCTATTACAGAGTCTTCAAACAAAAGCACAGCACTTGTTGAAATTTAGCCTGATTTTCTGCATTTCAGGTTCTAGCAATTAGGGTAGGACCGGCATGAAAAGGAAGAAAGGAGCTTTTTGATGTGAGACCTGGAACTCGGGGACACTTCAGGGCTATTGCTGTGGGTGGGTGCAGTGTCCCCGGAGTTCAAGCACCGTTACCATCACCTGCTGACTGTAATGCCTCTGAACGTTTGTTTTTGGACGTGTTAGCGTTAGCACTGCTGGAGCTGTGCAGCACCAGCACCAGGATGGAGCGGGACAGCGCGGTCCTGCCGGCTGGTGGCAGTGCTGGCAGCGTGGAGCACCACGGGGCACCGTCAGCATCTCGTGGCAGCCGATGCCATGGGCACCAGGACAGCATCAGCAGAGCGTGAGGAAACCAGTGGGTGCCCATGAGCCTCAGCCCGGCTCTGGGCAGGGCTTGCCCACAGCGCTGCCCAGCCTGAGCTGCTCCTGCCCGTGCCACGATGCCTGGAGCACAAGCACCGCCAGCCTTGCTCCTCCCTGTGCGCCCCGAGGATTTCGCCCGGAGGACGCCTGACGGGGAGGAAAGTTGCAGGGACCTTAACCCCACCGCGGCGGTGACGCTGCAGAGCGCGCGGCGGAGCTGCTTGTTATGCTGTTCATGATCCTCCGGCTGCTCTGCAGCTCCCCCAGCCTGTTTGTTGCAGCCATCTGTTGCCTCTCATTACATATTTAAGTGCTGATCCTGGAAACACTCGGGCACCCGCTCTGCTTTCCGCAGAGGTGCGCGCTCACGCAGAGGTGACTTGCATGTGGAAAGCTCAGTCCCTGCTTTACGGGGACTTGCTGCATCGGGGCCTTCGCAGGGCTCGGGCTCACGCACTGCAAGGTGTCAGCACCCACCTGGCTGGACCAGGGACACCAGGCATTGTCACCTGCACACAGGCCAAGGAGAAAAGGGTCCAGCAGCAGCAATGGGGTGGCGGGGTCTGGCCCTGAACATCCCAGAGGTCGCTGCCACCTCCCTTTGCCACCAAGAAATCAGCCGCACCGCAGCCGGCCCCAGCCACCGAGAGCTTTCTCCCCGCTCCTGTTATGCTTTCCACGACTTAAAATATTAATTCCTTAATTAGCAGTGGTTCAGCAAATTCATTAGCCAATTCCCTTAGCACATTAGGAGACATTTCACACACGGCGTCTGCAGCCTCTGACTTGTGTCAGCTCCGAATCTCTCCCTGTCTCCCTGGGGGCTGGGTGCCACGGTCCCCACGCACGGTGCTGGGCCCTGCGCCCCCCCCTCACTGCTCCGTGCTCCCCTCCTCATCCCGCTATGGGCTGATCCTGGTGTCAGGGCGAGATGGGCACCCTGAGGCTGCTCTGCCAGCTCTGCCAGGCTCTCCTCTGCCTTCAGCTTCCCCTCCTGGCCCATGGATGGGACCTGCTGCTGGTGCCTGTCCTGGCCATGGCTCTGCCCGGCGGCTTGTGCTCGGCAGCGGGTTCTCCTTTATGGGACGGGGCTGTCTGACAAGGAAGAGGCAGCTGGCCCCAGGGCGCAGATCAAGGGGGCTGTTGGCAGGGGGACACGGTGGGACAGTTAGTGGGACAGTCGGGGTGTCCCTGCAGGATCCTGTGCCCTTGCAGTCGCGGCGCTAGCAGAAGCAGCAGGAAGCGTCCCCAGGTTATTCGCTGTGTGCTCTCCGATTCTTAATGGATGTCGCCGCTAAGCCGTATTTTATGCTCTCAGAAAGTTGACTAATTTCTTATTAGATCCTTTGCCAGGATGCATTTAAACAGTTCTGTCCTTAACAAAGCATGAAATAAAACACTCTGTGTAGCGGCGCTGTAATGAGGTACTTAACGGGCTTTAGTTTGTAAAGGGCAAATGCGTATTTCAGGGAGGCGAATGCGGGCCGGGCTGAAACAGGGGATGAAGATGTGGGGGGGGCCCTGGCATCCCCGATGAATTAGGGGATGAAATATTAAGCTTGCAACTTATGCAAGAAATCTGCTCTTCCCCGTGTGCTTTCAGTCTCTGCAGCCACCTGGGTGCTGCAGGATGCCCGTGCCCCTTGCCAGCTGGGGGGCCGGGCTGCGGAGGGGGGGGAGCAGCAGGAACCTGCCCGGCTGGCGAAATCCCTTCAGCTCTGCACAATCGATCCGGAGACACTGAGCTGGTGGAAGAGACATGATCGTGTTTGACCTTGATCTAATCTGCTAAACCAGCTCTGCAGAAAGCAGAGCTATCGCAGCGTACAAGGGTTTATGTTGTCGCTGTATCAGTAACGCCTCGGAGGTGGCTGGGGGCTGGGGGGGATGCTCGGAGCCCGGCGGGGTTTGCAGGCAGCCCCGGCAGCCTCCCTGCCCCGGGCACCCTGCTTGCAGGGCACCAGCCGCCTGCCCAGCCCAGGTGGTTTTGTCTCGTGCTTTTGAAGATGTTTCTTTTCCTGCTGCTCAGCAATAAACCTGCTTTCTGTGCACACGCAGCGACAGATTTTAGGTCGTGGCCTGGAATTTGCTTTGATGGCCCAAATGTGCGAACTGAGCGAAGTGTCACGCGTTAAGCAGAGCGGTGAATGAGACCGTGAGTCCCGGCGACTGAAAAAAAGCTAATTAAATGCCAGCCAAAGCTCTCCCCTCTGCCACGATTTCATTTACTACCAGCTCTCGCTCTCCATAAAAGTGAAGCAGCCCTTTCAGGGCTCCCTCAGCAAGAGCAGCCTGCGTGCTGTCCACAAACCCAGGACACAGCAATGCCCGTGTCCCAGCCGGGTTGGCAGTTCCATGTCCCGTGGCCGGTGATGGCACGCGCCTGTGCGCTGCTGGAGCCGCGGAGAGCGGGGAAATCTGATTGCTGCCAGGATCTCAGCTGGAGGGGCTTAGAGGAATTAGGGAACTGCAAATGCTTGATAAAAGGATGCTGAAATAATCATAAGGCACTCATTTTGCTGCTGTGCTCCTGAAAGAGCTAAACCGTGAGTAGCTGTATCGCCGGTTCCCATTACTAATACTGATGCTATCGCTGCCTGGCTGTGCGCGCCCCTTCCCAGCCTGCCGGAGGACTGCGGCTTGATTGCTCGAGTTCAGGAGCTGCCGTCCTCAAGGTTTTAGTGAGCTGATTATCCCAGAAGCCCTGAGAAGCTTACACGGATGCTATTAACAATGCTGCTCAGACCCCACGCTCTGTGCGCTGTGCCGAGGCGGATTGATGGGGCGCGCAGTCTGCAGGCAGCGCGTCCGCACCAGCGTCCTGCACGAGCCCAGCCCCAAGAGCAGTCCTGCACCCCAGTGCACCCCAGTACACTCCAGCACTCCCCAGTGCACCCCAGCACACCTCGGTACACCCCAGCCTCTGTGTGCCCCAGCCCCTGCAGCACTCCCTGGGAAGCAGCCGAACCCCCCTGGGGGGGTGGACTGCCAGGCTCTGTGGCTGGGGATGGAGGGGATCGTGGCTGCAGATCCCGGGGGGGAAAAGCCAGCCCTTGCCCAGCAGCAGCCCCTTCTGTGTTTTTCCTGATGGTTCCTTGGCTTCGCCCAGTAAGGACCATGCTCTGAGCACCGCCAGCACCGTTCTCACATGGACAAATTTCCTGCGCATTGCAATGTTCAGATGCACGCACTGCTGATTAAATCCCAAACTTCCTTATTCCACAGGTTCACGTAGGGCTGATCCATGTCTCACATGGAAGCAGGACATCAAGGAGAGTCCCCTGATGCAACCCTTTGCCCGTGTTGCTGGAGGGCAGCACGTGTGGGAAGGAGCACGTTGTGATCCTGGGGGCTGCCACCCCGTGCCCACCCCCAGTGAGCACCGCGGAGATTTCACCGTCACAAAGAAGAGAAAAAGACAGCTTGAGTGCGAAGCAGGGATCTGAAAAAAAGCAGGTTGGGTCCATCAAAACACGCCGGTGAGATGGCTTGGAAACGATTTGGTTTGGTTTCAAGTCTTAAAACATTTTTGCCTTAAATCTCGAAGAGCAGAAAAAGCTGAATCAAAACAGTCTTTCATTTTCAAAATGTCAAAACTGAGCGATGCCGCCTGGATATCCAACAGGAAATGTGGAACCTGCTCTCCCGCAGTTACTATTTCAGCAAATTAAGTTTTCCAGTAGAAAAAGAAGTTTCCTTAGCATCCTGACAGTTCAACTTATAAGCAAATAAAATAGTAGCAATCTAATCATCAGTGAGTCATACATGTGGGAGCAGAGAACTCAGCCCGAGGAGTATCTGCCCCTCGCATCGCGTGGTGCTGCTCCAGCGTCATGCGCAAAGGCTGCTTTGTGCGGCAGCGAGCCGGCGAGGAGGGACGGGAAGGCTTCGAGATGGGCTTCATCCAAATGTCCGTATCACAATCAGAGAAAATAGAAAATAATTCTCCTACGGCTTGAGCTATCGCCAAGAAATGAGCTGCGGCACAGCCGGGGCCTGGAGCGAGCCGCGGGGTGCCGGGGGTCAGGATCCACTGTGGTTATGGGGGGTCAGGACAACAAAACCCCGACCTGCAGCCCCCCGGGCAGGTGCTGAGGCTGCTGCAGCACCTCTGCTGCCCCACGGGTGCTGCCCCACAGCTCGGGGCTGTGCCGGCCCTGCTGGCTGCCGGACAGGGCCGTGGTTCCCCGGGGACCACCGCACACCACCAGGGCTCGGGTGGCCCTGGGGGGCATCGGAGCGGCTTTAAGTCAATGGCGAATTAGCCATGCACTGGGGCTTATTTATGCTCGTAGCACTGTGGTCTGAATATTTCATTTTAAAATTTACATCTGTGTCACTAGCAACGCTCACATAAGGTTGCCATGGAAACCCCTCATTACAGGCAGAGGATGCTGGCGGCGCGGGGCGGTGGCAGAGCGCCGCGGCCGGGGAGGGCAGGAGGACACGGGGCCCTCGCTTCCCTGCACCGCAGCAGCTCCGTGCTGTCCGTCTGTCCTGCAGGGAAAGCAGCACGTGGGGAGAGCAGGGCTCAGCAGGGTGCTGGGGTCCTCCCTGTCCACAGAGGCACTGGGCTTGCACCAGGGGCCGGGTCCCAACAGACACCACGTCCCCAGGACACCACGTCCCCACTGCGGGGAGCGAGCGGGGGCGAGGTGCTGGAGAGCTGCTGCTGGGGATGAGGGGGGCTGG
Organism: Anas acuta; assembly: GCF_963932015.1. Lineage (NCBI taxonomy): Eukaryota > Metazoa > Chordata > Aves > Anseriformes > Anatidae > Anas > Anas acuta. The sequence continues at coordinate 1,012,769 of NC_088995.1, forward strand.
AGGGGCACCGGCATTGCTCAGGTGTTCCCAGCAGGGATCAGGAGCAGCTGAAGGATGCTGCAGCCACACACAGGTTGGCAGCTGCAAGAAATCCCCTTCTGAAAGCTCTTGGCCTCAGCTCCGGGCTGAGAGGGGCCAAAAAGCCCCGAGGCCAGGCTGAGGGCGAGCAGGGGTTGTGGCAGGGGTTGTCCGGGGGGGAGACCCGGGACATTTTGGCAATGAAATGCTTGTCCAAAAACCCACTTTAAGGGAGGATCTGTACTGCTTGTGCCTGCCTTGCTTTAGCACAACAAATACACGAATTAAACTTGCAAACCTCTCCCCCCATGCTCCGGAGAAGCTTGTAACTGCTCTAACGATCCGCGGCCGCCTGACAGATGCCTGGAAATTATACACTTCTCCGAGCTATGAGGAAAATGGATTTTCCTCCCCAGTGCTGCTTCATGGAGCCGGAATCGATACGACTTTGACTCGCAGGCATTTGTTTTGGCCACGCCAGTTCCCGTGGCTCCGGGAGCACTTGGTGATGCAGTGGCTGCTGCCTGTGGTCCCCGTGTCCCCGTGGACCAGGCACGGGCACCCCTCTCCCGTGGTGGCAGGGTGGTGGCACGGAGAATTTCCCCTTCCTAGGGCCAGGCTTCACCCGGTGCAAGCAGAAGGCTCCCCACAGGGTCACCCTGCCCACCAAACCTCCATGCTCGGAGGTGTGCCCCAGCCTGGCCCCTTCCAGCCCCACCACCATGGGACGGGACCTACCCAGCCCCACACAGCCCCCCCGTGTCACTGCCCCCCGAGCCCCCAGGTTGCTCACACAGGGCAGGGGGCGAGGGCAGCACGATGTGGTTCCAGGGTGCTGGTTCCTCAGCGCCAGCCCGCAGGGAGGCAATGGAGCATTCTGGCAGCTTTTCAGGCTACAAATTGAACCGGGGGAAGAGAAGCTCCTTCTTTCTCAACTAATCATCCAGCCTAGTCATCTATATCAGGGTATAAAATTAAATGGGTTCCTAAAGAGAGAGTATATTTAGACACAAAAAGCCCATTCTAGTCAGCTATCTGAGACTAAAATAATTAATCTTCCATCACTATTAAGATGCGCTGTAGCAGATCTTGGGAAGTGAGTGCTGCGGTTAACCCTTGGGGAGCAGAGCCATGGTGCTCCTGGGACCCTCCTGAGCTGCCCCACACCGGGAAGGGTCCGTACAGCACAGCCAGCAGGGCTTTGCCCCAAAAAATGACCCCAAGGTGCTGCGAGCAGGGTGCCAGACAGGGGCTGTCTGCATGTCCCTCGGCATCCCCCTGCTCAGAGCACCCATGGTGCTGGGCTGTGGGCTGGTGGCCTCCTTCCCCTGTCCCCTGCTCCCCCCACCTTCACTCGTGTCCCCTGCGGCCCCGTCCTGGCCCTGGCACGCATGGCAGCGGGCACAGCAGCGCTGCACTGACAACTATCTGGGTTAGCTGAACCCGCCTGTGTCTGGGCACTGCCGGGAAACAATTACAAACACACAGCCCCAAAACATCTGGGACACAAAGTTTAGGCTTAATTATAACAGATCAGTATTTCTCCGCGTAGTTATAAATCATTCATGCTCTCGCTCCCAGGCGGTCACAGCCGTGGATTATCCGACTGTTCAAAATCTCCTGATTTTGTTCTACCTGTCTGGGGCGCGTTCGCTGCTTGGTTTGATTTGATTTCCACTCCAGAAAAGAAAATATGAAATGACAACGCAGCGTCAGGGGCTCAGGTGAGCAGAACCGCCCCGCGCTCCTCGCCGCGACATCGCAGCCTCGCAGAGGGCTCCTGCCGGAGCTGCCGGCACAGCTCCGTGCGCGGGGTACAGCCGAGCTGCCTTTGCCAGAGCTGCTTGGCAAGGCTTGTATTTCTTTCACAGCATGTAACAGGAATCCAAATGTGGATCCCGTCCAAGCTGCCGGGAGCAGAACAGACAGGCGGCAGCCTCGGGGGGCTCAGGTGGCTCAGGGGGCTGCTGGCTGCGCTGTGTGCCTGCCCGTGGGGCGCTCGGGGCACCCCGAGGGAGCTCTGCTGAGCAGGGCGGGCAGGGACTGGCCAGGGGAAGGCTGCAGGAGGGTGGCCCTGGGGTGCAGGGGCTTTTCTCACCCCCTGGCTGTGCCCACCTGCATGCCCCTGCCTCCCCAGGGACAAAGCTGGGCTCTGCTCCGGCACATTTGTGGGTGCCGCGGTGGCTCTGTGCCACTGCAGCGGGGTGCTTGCCCCCTCCTCCCCCTTACCTGCCCCTGGGGGCACAAACTTTCCCCAATAAATGCCGTTGTTTGCATTCCCTCCGCTGGCAGAGGCTGTGCAGAACCTCCCCGCCTGCTGGCTGTCCCTGCCTGCTGCCCTTGAAAAGACCCCTGGTGCACTCCTCCGAAATTACGCGGCTCTGGCGCCTAATGATTCCTGACAGATTGCGAACAGTCCCGCTGCTCGCAATCAGGAAGGCAGGAACAGTGTTGGGTTACTGATGGCTGTGGTTATCGCACTTATTGGCCTGCATCGATTACGGGGCTGCCGGAGCTCCGGAGGCTGCCAGCACCGGGGCAGAGCCCAGCACCCCCAGCCCCGTGCCGGTGCCAGGCCTGGCACAGCAGCGGCATCACCGGCACGAGGCGCAGGGACAGGGCACGTGCTGCTCCCAAACGCTGTTTGTCAGCTTGAAACCCCACGGGGCGACGTGATGCACTTTGTCAGAGTCACCTCCGTCGCTACTTGGCATTTTCCCTCAGAGGAAAGCAACAAAAGCATTCAGCTGCCAGTGCCTCGCCGTGTCACAGCAGGTTGGGTCTGGCCGCACCCATGTTTAGAAAAGGTTTGGCTAAAGAAATGTAAACTTCAATATTTTCATTTTGCTTTTTTTTTTTTTTTTTTTCCTGCAGAAATGGGTTCCTGCTGGAGGCAGAGCAGCAGCTCTGGGCTGGCAGGGGGGGCTTCACCCTGCCCTGACCCGCACTAGGACGGGGCCCCCAGCGTACCCATGGCCACCACGCCAGGCAGGCAGGCAGCTGCTGCTCCTCCCCACCTTCCTTCACTTCAGTGGCAGTGCCTTTTATAAAATTAATTGTCGGCTGTATCAGTCATTGGTGAGCTGTGTTTTAAGTATGGCCTGGCAGAACTAATTCCATTTCTGCGCTGTGTCTCGCTGGATGATGATAACCTATGTACGGCTTCTCCCACAGAGCCCAACGACGAGCCGCTGCACTTTATTTTAATTAATATGGATAGCAAAGATATTTCCATTAGCCGTCGCAGTGTCAGCCAAGAAGCAGGGTCCTCCTGCATGGTGGCAGAGTGGCCACCACGAGCCTTCAGGTGGCCCCGGTGCAAAGAGCCCCGCTGCAGCAGCCCATGGTGGCCTCCCGCTGGGTCCCCCACTTCCCAGGGACGACTCCGTGTCCCACCAGCCTGGCTTTTTGGGGAGGGGGCTGCCGCAAGCTCCGCACCCATAGACACCCGGGGAGTTTCCTACCAGCCTGGTATCGGTGACATTACCCGTCAGACCTTGGTAAAAATTAATCTAGCCATGCTGCTCGATAGGAACAGCCCCCGGGGCTGTGGGGGAGTGCGGAGGCAGCGGGGCTCCCTCGGTGCCCACCAGGTGAGTTCTGTGGGGCCAGCTTTGGGGCCAGGCAGCGAGCGTGCTCTGAAACAAAGGACTTCTCGGAGGCCCTCCTCCCTCCGATACAGGAGGACACGCAATTATAAGGCATGAGAGTAATTTCTGAGATTTGGAACAATTAAACCGGCTCCCTGGTATTTCTGACGAAAGCAGTCCCTTATTCCCCAAGGAAGTAAAAGCCTTCCTTGACCTCTGCTCTATTATTCCATTTGATTGATCTTAATTATAACAGAAAGGATAATGATAGCCTTTGTGGGGGTGCAAGTACAGCGGGAACAAAGATGACAAGCGCTTTGTTGAGAGCGCGAGCGCACCAGGGCATGGATGGCAGGCACGGCCGCTCGGAGCAGTCCCTGTGCCCTGCTGACGAGCCCCCCCTGCTAACGAGCCCCCCCTGCTAACGAGCCTCCTGGAGCTCAGCAGCTCCACGTGCCCCAGGAGCCAGCACCCACAACCAGCGCCTGGCCCTCAGCTCGTGGTGGGGGTCCCACCCAGGCGAGCAGTTCGGGGGGTGAGGGGTGGCACAGGAACGCATCTCCCTCCTTCCCCCCCAGCAGCTCCATACACAGGAAACAAAATACGTAACCAATTGCTTGTTTTGTTCATTAAGCACAGCTGGATTGATTTCAGTGCAGCAGCCCTTCTATGCTGGCCCTCAGGCTGCTCCCACAAGCCCTGCTTTGTGGATGCAGTGCCTGGGGTGCCAGGGGTGCAGCAGGAGCAGGGCTGGCCCCTGGGTCCCTGCAGGGGGGCTCCTCGGGGGCAGCTTTCCAGCTTGCAGCTTTTCTGCTCCCATCAACATGAGGATTTGGCAGGTGCCTGACACCGCGGTTGCTTTACTGCTCCTGCTCTGGGGGAGAACATCACCAAACAAGCCCAGCCGCAAGCGCTTTGATACCTGGATCAACGCGCAACTTCATCAGATGCTCCTCCCGTATTCCTGCACGACACCCACGTCCTATCGCTGGTGCTGGTGCGTGTTCCCCGGCTATATCGTTATTTTTGACACACCCTGCTGGCTGGGAAATGCAGTGAGAAAATACCTGACTCTGCTCTTCCCAGCAGGTAACAAATCAGCAAATTATAAAAAAGCAGTGTGTGGTCCAGCCTGAGTGCGTTTCTTTCCTACTACCACTATTGTTTATGCTCCTATGGGGTAACAGTTGTTTTTAATGTACCTTTGATGGCAGCATAGCATGATGAAGATTGATTTCACAGATGCATCTCTCTGTTTTTAAGGATTGTCTCTCTGATGTGTGATTGGGAATGCTGAAGGAATGACCAGCAGCTGCTGAAGTGGATCTGTGCCATCTCCACGTGGGGACAGCCCTCGGGTGCTGCTCTCCACGCTGGCAGCGCCGTGTTTAACCCAGGCAGCTGACACCAGGACCCGGACCCCCCCGTCTGCCCCTCGCAGGGCGCTCGGCATCTCCCCAGCCCTCACCCCATGGGGACGGTCGCATCCTGAACCCACAGCCGTGGGGGTGCCGGAGCCCAGGCAGTGGTCCTGGAGGGGCAGCGGGGCTGGGCGCAGCGGGACGGGGCTGGTGCTGGCTGTGCAGGTGGCAGCCAGCAACTGACTCCGTGGGAGCAGCAACCGGAGCAGGAGGAGCAGCAGTAGGTTCAACACAGGCTCATAACTTGTGCTTTCCGCCGGCAAATGCTCTGGACTGCAGCTGGGAACGGTGCCAGGGGGGCTCAGGAAGGAGCCTTTCAGAGCTGAATGTCTTTTTCAGAGCAGACTCTAACTCTGGGCTCATAATCCCGAATTCAAGCAGACTGTTGCCTTTGCTATTCTTTCAGGCTCTTTGTTTTGATCAAAGAGGCAATGCTGTATAATTTAAGAAAGACTTTGCTTGCGAGGCCGGTTTGATGCATGTGGAGCGGCAATGTGGAAAAATCCAGCCCTTGCCCATGGAAGCCAGCTTGGATAATTCGAGGCACTTGAGGAGATGTCATTTGCCGTGACTCAATTCGATTTGTGCGGCTGGGTGACACCGTACCCACACGGCCATGAATTGCAGCCCCCCTGCTCCGCACCCTGGTGCCGGAGCCAGGGCAGCTCCCATGGCATGACTCCAATGCATGGGGAGGGCTGGGGGCACGAAAATCTCTGCCTCTGGGGCAGGAGCAAGCAGCAGGAGGCTGGTGGCACCCAGCAGAGCTGCTCTGGTGGCACCAGGCAGGTCCCCGCCAGGAGACGTGGTGGCCTCTGCCCTCGATGCTGGGGAGCAGCTGCAGCGTGACGGGGGGGCTGCAGCCTGCCTCGTGCTGCAGACGCTCTAGAAAAGCCCCGGCTAGAGGGATGGGGACGCTTCTGAATGTAGATGCTGCAGAAGACGTTTTGCACTGGAAAAAACTGAAAGGATGCGCCTCTGGGGGAAGCGGGTAATCCTCCCATGTGTCACTGTCAGGAGAACATCAGGCTGTAGCTGTAAGGGCTCCTGTTTTGTTGCACCCTTCCCTCCCTACCTTTCCTAATGAATTCCAAGAAGGCTTCAATGCATTCTGAAATGGGAAGCGCCGCGCTATGTCCTTCACAGCCGCCGACACAATAAAGACAGCCATTTCACCGCTGCCAGGCACGGGCTCCTCTGTGGGCTGGAAACAAAAGCTGAAAAGGAGCCTTTATATTTTTTTGATTAGATAGCTTGAAAAGTTTGCTTTTAATTGAAACTGCCTCACTGATTTCATCTAAAAGTCAGCTGCAAACCCCCTTCTGGGAGAGCGGCTCCAGCTCCTCACCGCCGAGATGTCTGCACGGATCCTGTGCCGCCTCCTGCGGGAGGTGCAGCTCCGAGGGCCCGGGAGCAGCGCTAATCCTCGTCCTTCAGCATGTGGCACTCGCTTTGGAGACCCACAGCAGATTTCTCTCTCCACGCAGTGAGCAGTGCTATTGCCCATCGTGCTGGTGGATGGCACGGAGCCAGGGCTCTGCCTGCAGCATCCCGCTGAGCCCCTGTCCCCCCGCATCCATCAATGTACAACTGTGCCGGGGAGCATCGCCGTCAGTCCTGGGCTGCAGACACCTGCACAGGGCACCAACGCGCCCGTGGGACCTGCAGCACCCATGGGCACCTCGTGCCCACCGAAGGTGCTGCTCCTTGCGTCTCCTCTGCTTGCTCCGGGCGTGTGTGCGAAGAAACTACTTTGAATTCTTTTTCAAAGAACGAAGGAGGAAGAAAAATTATCAGGGGAAATTTATGTTGGGACAATCCTGAATACAAAGACAAATTGAAATATTTCCCTGTAACAGCGCGGGCTGGGGACCGAGTCTCGGATAAAAATAAAGTGGGATGCAACAACAGCACCTTTCCGATGGCATTAGCCCCATTCATCTCCCGCGCGGTGCCGCAGCCGTTTCGCTGGCAGCGTACAAAGGCATTAGGAGTTGCATTTTCCTTCGCTATTTCTCAACTATATTTATGCTGTGAGATGTTTGTGGAGGTACATTGTGTGCCTCGGGCAGAGGATTAATTCCAAACTGTCACCTCGCTTTTTGATGGGTTTGTAAATTCTGCTCTGTTGATTTGTGCGCTCAGTAAATTGATAAAATCCTCTTCCTACAACCTAACACGCCATGTAGAGCTCGCCGGGGCTTTAGACCCCACTAGTTAACGAGTTTATGTAAATATAGTGTCCAACAGCAATTTTAGGAGTGCTGCATGAATAAAAGGGGGAAAAACTGGGGCTGTGTCCAAGCGGAGATCAGAGCTCCCTGTTGCACTCAGGATGATGCTGACGTGCTGGGAGCTCTGGGAGGCCTTTAGGGATGGCACAGGAGAGGTCTTTCCAGTTAGGGACTCGGCATCTTGGCAAATGGAAGTTTATGGCTGTCAGGAATAGTCCGGTTTTTACTGAAATTGACTTTAAATCACCATCAGAAAACGCAAGCCCAATGCCTGTGCAGTGTCACGGAGCCCCAGTGTCGGGGGGACGAGCCGCAGGGCTGCAGGAGCGCGGTGCAGGGATATCAGAAATGATTTTCTCCTGTATTGTCCCCCAGCCACCGATCTGCTAGAGATGAAGGATCTCATCCACCAAATGTTGACACGCTCCATTAATCCACCCTAAAAAGTCAGATGGAGATTCTCCCTTGAATTTTAAATATTTCCAGCCATTCCGACTAGCTCTGAAATCACCCCGAATTGCCCCATTTCCTGAATGTTCTTTCGCAGCCCCCACGTTATTCCCGTTCCATTATGCCTGGATGCTCAGACTCACTTATTGCCTTTATCAGCTCGCCGCACTGCTCGCAGAACAACACCAGCCCCAACAGTGACTGCTGCGAGACCTTTGGGGAGCTCTCCTTGCCGCCCCCTCTCCATCCTCACCCTTGGGGGTCCTGCAGCAGATTCACCCCAGTGCCCCGATGTGCCCAGCCCCATGGCTGCCCCCAATCACGGCGGCACCGAGTGCTTCCCAGTGCCCTGACCATCCCCTCCTGGCCCAGGAGGTGCCCACGTGTGATGCGGGCAGACGTGGCAGCCCTTTCACTGCGCGGGTTGCACGGCTCCAGGATCAGCCCCGCACATTTTCCTTCTGTCACAGTTTGAGTTTTTGGATGCGTTCGCGTTTGGCACCGAATCTCCTTTCTAGACGAAAGCTTTGCATTTCCAATCACACCTCCAAGGCTGCCCGTCCTGGCCAGGCTGCCTGCACGCTCCCTCCTGCTGCCAGGAGCCAGCTTTCGGCTGCATAAGGCTCCGCTGAACCTTCCTTGCGCAGCCATCTGTCCGGCTCTCATCCTGCCCTTTTCCTTTCCATGCTCCTTGCTCTTCTGGAGAAGACGTGGGGCCAAGCCCCTGACCAGGGTTTGGACCGCCTGGCAAGATTCTTGCTTCTGCAAACCAGCACAACTCAGGCTCAGGCAGCACTCGGGTCCCATGGGGTCAGCTGCTGTCATGGCCCATAACCAGTGAAAGGAGGAGGAGGAGAAAAAAAAAAAAGAAAAAAAAGATTGCTGTGTCTGGGCTCTGCGCTGTCCCCTGCACGCTGAGTCCTGCTGCAGGCCAGGGTTTGGGCTGCCTGGCGAGATTCTGGCTTCTGCAAAGCAGCACAACTCCACCGGCTTCAGCGGCGTGATGCTAACGCACAGCAACACGCACGGAAGGATTTGCTACCCCACATCCACGTCAGTTCAGGAAGACGCTGGAGCAGAAATAGTCTCCTCTGGAAATAGCAGGAGGAGCGCTCCGCTCCCTTGCTGCGCCAGCCGCAGCCCCCCACACCTGAAAGTCCCCCGGTTTCGTGCTGATCGCCCTCACCCCATTCCCCAGGGCCCCTTGGAGGACCCCCCCCAGCAATTTGGGAGGGGTGCAGGCACCGACCGAGGCTGTGCAGCCGGTACAGAGCCCGGCAGGTGATGCCAGGGGGAGGTGAGCAGTGCCCATGGCAATGCCCGAAGTGAGCAGACGGACCGGGAGCTGCAGACCCTGGGGACAAGAGGCCAGCTGGGACCGGTGGGGAACACGAAGCAGGTCAGGGACTGGTGGCAAGAACCTCCTCTAATTGCTGAAATCCCCATGGATGAGGTCTGTGAGGGAACAGAGCTGGGCTGCCCATGGTCGCTGCATGGCTCAGGAGTTCGGTGTTTCCTCTCCACCCTCCCAGCGGCGCAGCTCCTGCAGCAGCCACTCCAGAGCAGCAGCAGCACGGGGGCAGCCCAGGAGCAGCGCTGCTGTCTGTAAGGTCAGCAGAAATGTGGGGCTCGGGGCTGGGGGGCTGGAGCTGCCCCAGCTCTGCTCCCAGCCCGGTGAGGCTGCAGGAGGCAGAGCACCACCGGGGCACAACGGGGCTGCTCCCCGGGGCCCTGCACCAACCCTAACAACCGGGCTATTAGCAAGCTGCAACACCAGGCAGGCATCTGGCAGCCTCTCCTGCAAATAAAGGACACTTTCGTTTAGCATCTCGGTGGAAAAGGGCTGCTGCGGGGGAGATTTCTCCCTCCTTTCATCCTGGTTGATGCAGGTTGGGGTGGACTCAGGGCTGCAGAGCGAGGAGCTGGGGGTTGGCACCGTACGGGTGTCCCCGGTGCTCCTGGTCCGTGCATCACCACGCGCTCATCAGCATGAAAACTGAGCCTGGGAAGCAGGCTCTTTTGGGAAGGGCCCTGGAAAGCCATGAGGTGGCTGTGAGCAGCAGCTGAACCGCAGGAACCTGAGTCAGAATGACACAAAATCCCCCCTGACCCCGCAGCAGCCTGCCCAGCACCACCCACCATCCCTGCCCTTCGCTTCTTCCTTCCCACCAGCTCCTCTCTCCAGGCTCAGTGAATATCTGAGCTCCCCACGCCACCAGGACCACGCGGTGAGAGCCTCAGCACCCCTTCCAGGGTGCTCCTGGCGTCCCCAGCACCACGTGCCCGGCAGCGCCAGCGCTACAGACACACAGCACTGGCTCAGCACTGAATTCAGCAATTTCATACTCCTGACAAGAGGGTAAATGCATCCTGATGGACTGGAAAATTGGAAAGCCGCTGCTCATGCTTTATTTTCTATAGGCATCTACCCGAACTCCCGCAAGATACATTTATTGGCAGGCTCCAGCTCCAGCCATGTAACTGCGTGTTATGCTAATTAAAATATAGCCTGTGTTTTGTAACAGGATTTCCTTGGAGCGTACTTTACTGTTCAGTAATCACTTTCAAATATTTGAAAAATCAAATCCCATCAAGTAAATAACTTTTGGATGGCTCACGGTAGGTTCCTTGTTTTCCAGAACCCCGCTGGAACTGGCAGTGCTCATCACCATGACAGAGGATGTAAAACACGCTGATCTGTGAGGCTGCTTGTAGTCTAGATCAAAAGCTGCATGGTATTTAATCATACGGAGCACATTTCATTAAAAAAAGAAAATCTGTTTGTACCAAAGGGGATAAAAAAGTGGCACGGAGCTCAGCTCTGTCCCTGATTATCCCCAGTGACCAGCTCTGGCCCTATAGGAGGAGGTGGCGTTGTCCCCCTATCCGTTTTTATCACCCATGGATGATATAAAGGCAGCGATGCCCTGCCACACCTCGTGTGCCCTGGCTCATCCGTATCTCAGTGTCTGTTAATTTCTGATCCCACAGCTGACTTACAGCCACAGCGGCTGGGTTGCACACCGATACGCTCCGCACTTCCCTTTTTACAGCGTTTGCTTTTACGAGACCTGTACGAGGCATTCTGCACGGCAGGTGAGCACACTGCTGCATGAACCTACAGACTGCATCTTCGGGCCCGAATACTTCCATCAAATTCCTCGCTCAATGAGAAATGCACAGAAAAAGCCATTTGTAACGCTGTAAAATCCACAGAGCGCACATTCCACATAGCATCTTTATGCATTCATGATGGCTAAAGCACTGGAGAAGTGGAGAGCTGAGCTATTAATTCAATTGCATTGCTGCCGATCCAGACCTTACCCGTTCTTTCTGTTCAGCAGCAGAGAAGAAAGAAGAGGCAGTTCGATGGCCGCTGACCCCTCCCCACGCCTCCCCTCCCTCTCTCCATGAGCGCCGTCGGCTCCTTCCTGCGATGGCACCGCTTGGGGTGCTGCCGGTTGCAGAGGGAGCACGGCACCAACTTGTTGCAGCCCGCGTTTGGTTTCTCACCACTGGACACGCCGATTTTTGGGATTCTCCCACGGCGCTGCCCTTGTCCTGTGGCCAGGAGCCGCGGTGCTGTGCCGCTGTGCCGCGACAGCCGTGCACCAACGGGCTGAAGGGGAGGAGGAGGACAAGCGGGGGGGGCCACAGAGGAGCCTGGTGCTCAGCACCCCCCTTCTGGTGCTTCTGCTCAGGATCCACGGGTTCTGCCGTGGTCCACGGGGGTTTCACTGCTCTGCTCCTGCCTCTGCATCACCAGCACCACCTGCACCGCTGTGCCGGGGGCTCCCCTGGGGGCCCCGCAGGATGAAGCAGCAGCATCCCTGGCCCACGGCCCCCCCCAAACCCCAAACCCCTGGCTGCACTGCCCGGGCTGCAGGTGGGCAGGGAGTGATGCTGCTGGGAGCTGCCTTTCCACCTCCTTGCTGTTGGCCGAGGTGACTCCACAAGTGCCGAGCACCAAAAAGCCACCGGCAGAGCGAGCGATGGGTGCGCAGCGTGTGGCACCGGTGGCTTCTTGAGAGAAGGAGCCGAAAGGTCAGGGAAGGAGGGCAAGGAACAGTCCCCCGGCAGGGTCTGGTGCTGCCCCCCACCCACTCACAGCACACAAAGGGTCCCGTTTGGAGCTGGGACCACAGCCCTGGCAGGCAGCAGGGCCCCCCCGGGCTGGCGCTGCCTGCGCAGAGCTGGGGCTTGCAGCGGTGACTCACGGAGCCTCGCAAGGGGTCAGCTCTTTATCAGCTCCCTCTCTGCCAGCACCGGAGGAGTTCAGTACGCCGCGTTCTCCTACCCTGAGATTGATGACAGATCGTGCTTGCCATGAGGGCCAAATCCTGCTCCCGAGAAGCCCGACTGCGTGCTGCTGCTCCCACCCGGAGCTGCCGAGGGGCAGGGGGCCTCCTGCCCCTGGCTGCTGTAAGGCTGGTAGTGCCCCCACTGCCCCCGGTTGGCACAGCCCGGACCCCTGGCCCCCCTGGGCCCCCCCTGGGTCCCCTGGGCAGCAGCTGCCCGGGCACAGCTCCCAGCACAGCTCACCAGCTGCCTGGGTGAGCGTGTTTGTAGCACGGCGGAGAAACAGGTCCTGTGTCCCCGGGCTGAAATAGGATGTGCACAGCCCCCGGGGCTGATTCCTCAGCAGTACGTGCACGGTCATACAGAGAGCACAAACACATCCAGGTGAGAGGGAAAATGCCACAGCCTACACTCATCTCTGGTTTGTTACCCAGAAAGAAGGACAGATTCGGTAAACAAGATCTGCGTGGAAGACAGGGTTTAAGATGGAAAAGTCAAAGTCTTTTAGTGCAATCTGGAGACGAGAACAGAAATGAAAGCAAGGCAGGAAGCATTGCACAGCCCTCAGGAGCTGCTCATCTTTGCTAAAACCACACCGCCAGCCCTGGAGGTCAGCCTGCCAGGCCCTGCACAAGCGCTGCAGCACAGACGGGCACCGGCCTCCCCAGTTCTCCCACTGCCCGACCCGCACTGGGAGCAGCACAAACCCCACCGCCCTGGCCCCGCAGCCTCCCCGGTACCAGCTCCCAGAGCTGGCAGCGGATTCGCAATCCGGAGGCTCCGTGCCAGTTTGCAGTGACTTTGTCAAGTCACCCGCACACGGGTCCCGGAGCCTATTCTTAGGTCTGGCACGGCGGCGGTGGGAGAGGCAGAGGGAGCCAGTTTGTGTGGAAACGTCAAGCACGTGGAAAGCACACGCAGCCCCGCGGGAAGCCACCACCACCCCACAGCCACCCCCTCCATGGGATGGGAACACCCACCGGGCACCCCGGGGGGGCTGGGACCCGGTGCCAGGGAGGGGGGCAGTGGGGACCCTCCTGGCGGGGGGGGAAGCAGGGGGGTCCTCCAAATCTCACACTGTGCTGCTGTGCCCTGGGCCCACTCCAAGAGACCACCCCGGGAGTGCCAACCCTGCACCCTGCCCTGCAGCTGCCCCTGGGGGGGTCCCGGCTCCCGGGGGGGTCCCAGCTCCCGGGGGGGGGTCCCGGCTCCCCAGGCATAGCCGCCGCCGAGGCCCGGCCCCCGGCTGCCCCCCCCGGGGCTCCCCGCGGCGTCCCGGGAGCTGTCCGCAGGCACCGTGCTGAGCCGCCGGGACGGGCCGGGGCCGGGGCCGTGCGCTCGCAGCCGTGCCCGAAGTTTCCTCCCGGCCGAGGAGCCGCAGAACCGCGGTGGGGGGGTCCCGGGGACCCCGGGTACTGGGGGTCCCGGCCTGTTCCAGCAGCCCCCTCCCCGCTTCCCCCGTCCCCACGCAAGCCCCGTGCCCGTCCCCGCGCACATCCCCGGGGGGGCGCAGGGCCCCGCACCCCGGCCGTGCTCCCCCCCCCCCAGCTCGGCCCGGTGCTTACCTGGGCGCGGGGCCGCGGGGCCGGCCAGCAGCAGGGCGAGCAGGCACAGCCCGCGGGGCCCCGGCATCGTGCGGCGGCGGCGGGCGCGGCGGAGCCTCCGCGCTGCTGCTGCTGCTGCTCCGAGCCGTGCCGAGCCGAGCCGAGCCGGGGGAGCGGCGGCCGGGGGCTGGGGGCTGGGGGCTGGGGGCTGGGGGCTGGGGGCTGGGGGCTGGGGGCTGCCGCCGCTGCCGGTGCCGGTGCGGGGGAGCGGGCGCGGCGGAGCGAGGAGCGGAGCGGATCCGAGCCGAGCCGAGCCGAGCGGCGGGGGAGGGCGCCGGCGGCCGCCCCGGCCCCCGCGCAGCGCCGTGCGCCTCGGCCCCGCCCGCGGCTCCCCGGCCCCCCCCCCCCCCGCCCGTCCTCCCCCGGCTCCCCCCGGCCCCGGCGCTCTGCCCCCTGCTCCCGGCTCCCCGCAGCCCCCCGCGGATCCCCCCGGCTGCGGGAGCCTCGGTGCCCCCCAGGCTGGGCAGCTCTCCCGCCCCCCCCCCCAGCCCGCAGGCTCCAGCTTTGCCTGCCCCAGCCTCGCTGCCCCTTGTCCCCAAGCCCCCCCCCCAGCACCCCGAGCCCCTCTCCCCGCCCTGCTGATGCCCAGCCTTGCCCCCTTCCCTCCCTCAAATGCTGGCTGTGGGGAGGGCAGTGGTGTTGGGGGGGTGATACGTGCCTCAGTGCCCCCCTTGGGAGCAGTGCTGGAAGCTGGGCTGGAAGGGGACAACGCAGCAGGGCAGTGGGCTTTGTGGAAGCAGAGCCCCCGTACGTGGGGCTGGCACCTTGGCCATAGCTGGGTACTGGCATCCCCTCAGCCCTGCAGCAAAATTAAAAAAACACAGAAAGTCCCCCCCGAGCACCCAGCCCCTGGGCGCTGCGACCTTGCTGCTCGCGGGCAGCATCAGGGGCTGGTGCTTTGGGGACACCCCTGCCCGCCCCATCCCACCCAGCCCCCGGCAGCGGGGGGAGCTGGGTGCTCTCCGCAGGCCTCTCCTGCGCCCGCTGGAGCTAGCGGTGTGATTCCACTGCCTTTGGGAGGAACGGAAAGGGAGGCTTCGTCCTCTTGAAGCCACAGATCCGGCCCCGAGATGTTTGTTTGCTGTAAGTCACCTTGCAGGGGGAGCCACCTCGTCCTCCCGGCCCCTTCTGCCTGTCCAACCCCCTGGGCAGCGCGGTGCCACGCAGAGCGCCACGCGTGCCTAGTGTCCCAGGATCAAGGCCAGCCTCTCCCCAGCGCATCTCCTTTGGTGCTGCTGCCATCAGACAAGCCCCGACTCCCTTTCGGAGAGCAATTACGCTGATTTGGTTACCTCAGCAACAACAATCCCAACCTGGCATCACCACCAATGCCAGCAGGCAGCGCACGTCCTGCCACGAAACCATCCCAAACCAGGGGCTGACCCCGCTGCCGCCCCCCGGGTTGCTTTGTGAGGTGCTGCTGGGGCCCGAGGGGCGCGGAGGGAGCAGGCTGCAGGGCAGGAGGGCTCTTTGCATTCCCTGTCACTCCCGGCTGCCACCAGCTGGGAGCACTTGGGCAGCCGGCGAGAGAAGGACAAAATAAGAACAGCCGAGAAATCACCGAGAGGTGCGGTATTTTATTTAACACTGGCATTTTCATACACAACATGGGATTCGCCTGCCCAGAGGTTTAATTTGGTATAACAACGCTATCCGCAGCAGAGCGAGAGCTGATCCCTCCCTGCTCCAGCCCCGGCCTCCCTCCCGACCCGCAGTTATTAAAGATAAAAGTTGTCGCTCGTTTAGCAGTTTTCCTTGAGTGATTTTTATTGTGTTCATTTGCTTTGGAGTAAACTCCTAAGATAGCCAGATAATAACATCAGCGCCATGGTAACAGAGAGGGGGAAAAAAAAGAGCAAATGGTGCATTTGTAATGCAAAACTGCCCACTAAGTGGCAAAAGTTGTTGGTGATGGAGAGCCAGCAGCGAGCTCCAGCCCCCCCGAGCAGCTCCCCAGGGCCGGGGGTCCCCTGCTGCCTCCCCTGGGACCTGGGGCCAGGAGCTGCCAGCGGCCGGGGGCAGCCCCAGAGGTGCAAGAAAAGCACAAATTGTTATTGCTCCTCTGGCAGTGCTCAGGGCTGGAAATGTTTCATGGTCAGGAAACTGGGAATTGGAAAAGAAATAAAGAGGAGCATCTCCTGAGGCCGTTTTAGTGGGCATCGCTCTAATTAGCACCGCGCTCATTGGCAGTTACCTCAGACCTTTGATTAACAGTGAAGAAAATCAATAAGCACACTAAAAATTCAGATAAGTTTCACAGCTAATTTTAATTTCACATTTTAATCGCGTATTAATGTCAATCTTAATTACCATAATTAAGTCAGATGTGACTTAGCAAGAGCAGCTTGGAGATAAGGCGCTACGAGAAGGACGGCGCCTGCCCGCGAGTGCCGCTCCGCAGCCTTTGGGATGTGGTGGATGAAGGTGTGGAGAGAGCCCCCCTGCCCCTGTCCCCAGCCTGGCCTGGCTCCTGCAGGCAGTGTCCCCAGCAGTGCCAACAGCAGCACGAGGCCTCCGACCTTCTCTGCCCCTGTTTTGGGCTGCCCATGTTCCCCAGGTTGCTTCCTCTCCTGGGTGCGCAGCAGCGCAGGGGGCTCAGCCCCACCATTTCGGCAGTGCCCATGCTCCGGCTGTCTCAGCTGGTGAGGTCTGTGGGAGCTGCACGGAGTCCAAACCGCTCGGAAAATCAATCTCTCATTTATTTTCATGATGGTGATGCAAGAGCCCGGCGATGCTGTGTTTGCTCTGCAGTTACACCTATCGATCGCCATCCCCCCAGCCTCCCCAGGCCTGGTGGGGCAGGAGCGGCGTGGCCGAGGGCAGGCTTTGTGCACCAAGGAGCCCTTGGACACGTCCGCCCTGCAGAAAGCTCCCCGCAGCCCTGCAGCATCTGCTTCGTGGTGGTTCGGGACCAAATGCAGCCATCAGAGCCCCACATACCCTCAGGCTGTCGTGGCTGTGCCACTGGCAGGGACGCGGTGGGCGCACGGCGTGGATGTGGCTGTGGCCCCGTGGCTCCTGCTGGCCGTGCTGAGCCCTGCGTACGGGAATGGGCATGGCACAGGGATGGGATCTGTGTGCCCTGGGTCAGGACAGACCTTGCTGCCTCCTGATCACAGCACAAACCGTGCCAGGTGCCCAGCCGGGAGGAACGCTGGCAGCCTGACCCACCGGGTTTGGAGCAGGAGCTGATGCTGAACCCCTTGGGCTGCCCCTGGTGATTTTATGGGCAGTGACACATCCCTGCGCTCCCGGCCCCAGCCCTGAAGGCAGTGCCTGCAAGGACAGCCAGGTCCTCCCGAGCCCAGGATGAAGCATCGCTGCTGGCTGCTGGGCGGCTGTGCCAGGGTGAGGAGGGAGGGAGCTGGGTGGGGGAGCAGAGAGCGAAGTGGGGAGCAGGGAGCAAACCCACAGAGGGGCTGGGCATGGGGCAGCTGTGATGTGTGCAGCAGATTCTCCCAGTTTGCTCAGAGCTCCACTTTCTGCTACCAGAAACCTCACTGGGGAACATCTCAAGGCTCCAGTGAGAGCTCGGGGCTGCTGCCTCCTGCAAAGAGGGCTCCAGTGCCAGGCTCTGCCCCCCCCCCAGAGCCCTTGCTGTGCGCATGGGGCCAGCCTCGTCCCTGCGGCTTCCTCGGGAAGCTTCCTCCTCCTCCGCTGCGTGGTGCCCAGGAGGGGCCTTCAATGGCAGGAGGAAGCAAAAAGTAACCTCGGCTGCAGATCTGGAAGCTGCTGTCTCCCATAACGACGCTGAATCGCGGCTCTGGGGAATGGTCTGCGGGCTCTGCTGACGGGGGGACATCTCTGGTGAGTGGCAATATTGTCCCCGGGCAGAAAAGGCCTTTGTCCCTCAGAACCAGCAGAGCCACTCCAGCCTTTGGCTTCGGAGTGGGCTGCATCCCTGCTCTGCCTTACAAACACGGGTGCTGAATGGGGGGTTTCAGCGCGAGGCCAGGCTCGGTTCCAGCCCCTTTTAGCGCGTGCCCGCGGGCACAGCTGGGGGCCCTTTCAGGAGGGAAGTCCTTGTTCCTCGTCGACAGAAGAAGACTTTGCCCGGCTCCAAAATAGGCTCTCTGTTGGTGCTCGGAGGGGGCTGAGAGGAACAAAGTGCCGTGGGGAAGGGGGCAGCGTGGCGGGGGGGACGGGGTGCCCGGCTGCTCTGCAGCCCCAGCAGCACCCCCACCCCTCACAGCCCCTCCGTGGGTGGCAGCGGGGACCTGGTGCTGCTGCGGCCCCACAGCCGTACCTCGCCCTGCGCCACCGTCCCTGCATGCCTGAAGGTTTCCGAGCTGCCATTTCATCTCTGGTCCCAGCAGGGCTTGAATGGAGCCCGAGCTCCAGGTCTGAGCTCTTCACTTCCCAGTCTCAAAGATCTCTCAGCACAGCTCCGCACCAACACCGTGCGTTCGTTTCAGACCCTGCCAGCCAGCCGAGAGCCAACCCCGTCCACCAGGGCGCAAAGAAAGCTGCCTGCTGCACGGCGCCCACCGACAGCAGATACCCGCTCCATTAGGGCTGTCCTGTCTGAGCCTCCCTCTCTCTATTTATTTAAAAATCGGTATTCATGCCAGGACGCCGCTGGTGTTTGCTCATTGCCTCCCATATAAATTGCAAGATAAGTTACTCTGCACCAGATACTGTTCCTGTCACAGAAAACGAAATCTGTAAATTCATGAGTGCACAGAATTGATGTTGTCCTATCCAGCATTTTTTTCTTTAAACAAATAGAAAGAAGTTTTGTTGGAAGTTTTTTTTTTGAACAGAGGCAAAACGCAGCAGGTCCGTGGTGCTGTGCTCTCAGCCTGCAAGAGGCGAGCCAACTCTTTGCCCCTGCGTTACTCTGCAATACTGCATCTAGCTGCTACTTCTTCCCAGGAGGATGTCCTGGGCTCCTCACTCGCCCTGGTGTCTCCCCAGGAGGCTCAGCACCATCGCTCAGCACCACCAGCAGGCAGGGGTGTGCTCAAGGTGCTGGGAGCAGCAGGGATGGGGATGGGATGGGATGGGATGGGATGGGATGGGATGGGATGGGATGGGATGGGATGGGATGGGATGGGATGGGATGAGATGGGATGGGATGGGATGGGTCCTGCCTGCTCGGCTCAGCCCTCAGCACTGAGCAGAGGACAGCATTCTCAATGCTGCTGCCCCAACTAATTTCCCCACAGGAATCCTAAAAGTGCCTTCTGAGAAGCTGGGCAGGCAGCAGCCCTCCGTGATGCCGGCTGTGCGTATCCCCCAGTGCCAGAGCGGGGGGACCCGGCCAGCTCTGACATGGCACCAGCTTTAGAAGCAGGTGAGTGAACAGTTTGGCAATGGAAATTAGAAGACACAGGGAAGTAAGGGAAACAGGGAAAAAGGAGGAAAGCACAGATGACATTTGGCACCAGTAACCATGGCATTATGAAAAACAGATTTTGTCAAACAGCTGATTGTGATCTTGGAAGAGATTGTAAATATGATGGAGGGAGGTACGCGAGGGGCTGTTACAGGTTGCAGCAGTGTATTTGATGTGGTATCAAGCCGTATCATCCTGGAAAGCAGCGAGACACAGCAGCAGAGCAGTGCTCTCCATGGGTTAAGAAGAGGCTCATTGACAGATCTCCAAAAACGGCAATGAGGAATCAGCTTCAAATGAAGGAATTATTAATGAATCCCTTAAGAGCTGGTGCTTAGCTCTGTCACTGCTTCACATTTTCGTTTGTGATCTGCAGGTAAATATAAAACCGCAGGTGATTACGCTTACAAGGAGGAGATTAGCAGGACAGAGAGCTTGGGCAGAGCCACGCAGCGTGGCCTGGGTCGCAGCGCAGGATGAATTATTCAAACCGGTGTGTTTCAGTGCCCAATGCTCTGTGCTAAACTCCTTCCTTTCACCTGTGCTCCTGAGGGTTTCAGCACGTTCTCAAGCCTCTCCTCTCCCAGTCAGCCCCAGCTCAAGCAGTGCAGGGACTCTGCCAGGCGCAGGGCCCTGTGGGGCTCTGGACGGGAGCTGCGCCCCAGGAGGTGCCCAGGCAGCAGAGTGCGGTGCCTGCAGAGCTGCTCCCATGGGGTCAGCCTGGGGGGCAGCACCCAGCATGGGGCACGATAGGGACAGCAGCTCCTGCAGCTCCTGCAGGTGCTGGGAACCTTATTCTCCAAAGGGATCCAGCAGTGGTGCCTTCCTGTTCCAACCAGGGCATCACACAGAGGCCGTGGCAACCTTTACGCACAGCCAGTTCCCACCGGGGCTGTGCCACAGGCTAGCGGAGATGTTCCTGCTCCTCCCACACCTCGGGCATCACGCCAGGAGCCAGCACCACGAGCATGGGGGCAGGATGGTGGCAGTGACCACTGCGAGCAGCTCACAGGGGCTGAGCCTTGCTGGGAGGCTGCAGCCACCTCCCAGCCCTGCCGTGGGGCAGTAGCAGTGGTCCTGGGTACCCTGCCCCATGGGTGCTCCCCGGTGCCCCAGGGCTGGTTTCTCAGTAAGGGATGTTTGCCCTCTTTGTGGGGGAAAAGGGGGATTTGTTCCAAAGCCCTTTTCATGAAAAAAATCCATACTGTTTTGCTTTGCTCTGACCCATCTCCCAAGCTGTGATGGTTTAATTGATTAGCTTGTAAGAGCAGCTGAGCCTGCGCTTTGCCGGTCGTGTTCCTGCAGCTCCCGCGGGTGGGAAGCCATTAACTGCCCCCGGGCTCCTCCCTCCACCCACCAAAAAGCTCCTTGGGCAGGAAGCTCTGTGGCTGATTTTGGAGAAAAACCCCTAAAACACGCCGTCCTCACATCACAGCTGGGTCAGCCCCCGCGATCCGCCCCGACGGGCGCGGGTCCCACGCATGGCACTGCTGTGGGTGCCCGCTGTGCTGGAACCTTACACGGGTACAGGTCTATTTATTACCAGAGATCTTAGCAAAATAATAACAGTTCACTTGCACAGAGCTATTATCACGGCTCGCTCTAACTTTGTGCTGCTCAGCGTGTCAGGATGATGAGGGGTTGGTACTAAACCTACCAGCAGCCACTAAGTGCTGCCGTATAAATGTCTCTTCTGAAATCACAGGACTTTAACTCGCTGGCACCTGTTTGGAGTCCTGTGGAGAGGGATGTGCTGAAGTGGCAGTGCCCAGTGCCGGCTGCCCCATACCGGGTATGGGATCTGGTTAGGGGACCCAAGCAGCTCTTCCCTCGGTGCCAGACCCGTGGCTCTGTGCCCGCTGCAGGGCTGGCAGGATGTGGCCATGGCTCCCTGCAGGGATTGCTCTGGGTGGCTCAGAGGGTGGCAGCGAGCCCTGCTCCGTGCCCGTGGTGGCTGCAGCACAGCGACGAGGCAGCTGGGGGACAAAGGCAGCGGGTCCCCAACCCACAGGGCCACCTGCACAGGGTGCCAACGCCTGGGGGATGCCGCGGGGATCCAGGCACGCAGCAGGGAGGTGCTGCAGGAGGACAGGCAGGCAGGCTGGAGACAACATGTGGGGGGCCCTGGCAGGGCTTCAGCATCGCAGCGTGTGTGCGTGTGCATTCGCACGCTGGGAGATGTTGCGCAAGCTGAAATGAGATTAGCTAATGTACTGCAAACACAAACCAGCTAGGAAGGAGATCTCGCTCGCCAGCAAATGCAAATCTTTATGCCTAGTTTACTGTGTAATGTTCCCCATTAACCCCGGTGCTCTGCCTGCTGGCAAGGAGAGGGGAGGGAGGCAGGAGGCTTTTGGTGAATGCTCGTGCAGCGAAAAGGTCCCTTGGCTGCGAGCACCCGGGGGGTGCCGCTGCTCTGGCCCAGCACCAGCAGCAGGTGAGCTCCGAAAGGAGCTGCCCTCGCTGCCTCTTCACAGCACCCCGGGGCCCGGGAGCCAGCAGCTGCCCCCAGTGCCTCCGTTACCACCAGTGTGCAGCCGCGTGCCTCCAGGTGATGCCCTCGGCTGGGCACAGACACTTGGCAGAGAGAAGCAGCGGCGATGGGAGCGGGCTCGTGGGGGGCTGCCTGGCTCTTAGCCCCTCCAGCAGTGGGCATGGCCCATCCGAGCTCCACGAGTTAACAGGATCGTGGGGGATTTCACATGGAAGAGGCCTCCTGACAGCCCACAAGTAGGTCTAATAATTTATTATAACTGCTTTTATGGCAGAGCATAAAAATCCAAAATAAGGCTGGGAATTGTACGAGTAACCCACACGGAGCTGAGTTTCTGCACAGCCGTAATTTTTGTAGGCTCCAGCGCCTTCCTCTGGAACCCGAGCACCCGGCTGTGCCCTGCCCCGTGCCCGCTGCAGGTTGTGCCCCAGCAGGTGAAGCTGTGCATCAGCAGTGATGCCCAAAGCCCACGATGTTAAATCAGAGATCCAGGCATTGCTGGTGAGGGCGTTGATTAATGGGGTTACTAATGGGGCCGGAGCAGATCTCAAGAGGTCCATCCAAGCTGAATTACTCCATGATTCAGAGGCTGCTCGAGGTCTCTGTGTCGGGTTTGGGGACCGCAGCCCAGGTCCCTTCCCTGCAGCTCCCCCGCTGCCCTCCTGCAGCCCCAGCCCACGCCGGTCCTGGCACCGTGCCCCTTGGAGGGAGATTGTCTGTCCCCAGAGGGTGACATTAAACGCAGAAGTAATTCCGTCTCCTCCGGCTCACCCTGAGCAGTCGTTACTGCAATTACCCTGAGTGCCACTGGATGATGCTTGGTAATTACAAGGCTCTTTCATCTGGGGATCTCCGAGCACTCACTGATCAATTCATTAAGCCCTGCAGCAGGCTGGAGCCGTGGTGCAGGACGCCACCGATCGATAGCTCTCTCCTGAGACGTGGGGCTCAGCCCCAGGGCTGGGGGCAGGAGAGGGCTGGGGGCCAGGGAGGGACAGCAGCAGCAGCCACAGCCGTGTGCCCCGGCACAGAGGGGATGCGTACAGAGGGGCAGCACCAGCCGGGGGGCAGGGGGGAGGTGGGCAGTGCCGCCCACATCGCCCTCACACCCCGAGAGGAGCTGCCTCCTTCGAAGCTCGGCTGCTCGGAGGAGCCCTGGCAGGAGCCTCACCATTAGCACCGGCCGTAAATCTCCTCCTAACAAGGAGCCTGGCTGGGCCCAGGCAAGATTTATAAATATGAATGCGATTGAAAGCAGCAATTCCCCTCAGAGCACGCAGGACCGCAGACAGCGTGTTCTCCTGCCTGAAAACACACGCTCGCATCAATTAGGGGCAGGAGGAGAACACTCCCCAGGAGGGGGGTGCTCGGGGGCCGGGGCAGACTCGGTATCCGTGCCGTGCCGTGGTGCTCGCCCTCCGGGCACCCCGACCCCGCAGCCTGCCCTGGCAGCCCCCACACGCGGCTGGGGGCCATGGGGATGGGGGCTGCTGGTGGAGAGGCTCTGCAGATGCCTCCCCCAGGGCTGGGGGTCTCTGGGGGGGAGGACGGCTGCCGGCTCCATCACCCTGGCAACCCCATCCCGCACCCGGCGGTAATTAAAAGGCCGGCTCTGCAGGGAAGGCGCAGGGCCAGGTGGATAACAGGCTCCTGGGCTCTCGGAGCCAGCTGAGGACAAGGCAGGCTGACAAACCCACAGAGCTTCTTCCTTCTCACTGCAATGACCTTTTCCTCCCAAAGCTGTCCTGTGATGAGCCCGATAACGGCAGGTTTCTCTCTCCTTAGGAGGATTTTCCATCGCACTGCTGCACTGTCAACTCCTCAGAAACACAGGCGTGAAAAATAAAATGAAATGGGTACGGGGCTGATCTCCACCGGGGGTGTCAAAGCCGTTTGACATCTTGGATCCAAATTCAAGAACTGCAGCCAGTCCTTGCTGGGGGAGCTGCACGTTGGACCTCTCCCATCCGCAGTCGTTGCCCAAAATCACCAGCTGCAGGCACAGGGGCTGCCTGGCCACCCCCAGAGCCGTGCTGCCCCCCCAGCCCGTGCCAGCCCCTCCAGCCCCAGCGGGGCCGGCACCAGGTCCGCAGGGAGCGCGGCACCGTGGTGGGTGCCCGGCTGGCAGCAGGACCGGTGTCGGTGGCACCGGCAGGACGCCGTGCGCTTGGCTCGGCCGTCCTTCCTTCCCAGGCAACCTTTCAGCCCAGATGGGAGCGCCATAAGGAGTTTTGTTTCCTTCCCAAAACACAGGGCGCACGCTCTGCCTGGCGAGGTGTCTGCGCGGGGCTGCTCTGCTTAGCGCAAGGCACCAGCTCCGTGCTCCCCTGCCCTGGGGGGCAGCTGGGGGGGAGCTGCCTGCCCTGCTGGGCTTTGGGCTCAGCTCAGCAGAGCTGCACCTTGATGCCTTCTGACTCTGTGGCATCGCATCCCTGTGCAAAAGGGCTGATGTGATCCGTGCCAAAAGGGTAGAGAAGGCGCAGGTGGGCTCTGCACTTTAAGCCCCCTGCTCTAAAAGCCAAGTTTTGCACCAACACCTTCAATATCCTTGTCCCTCCTGCTGGGCTGGAGCTGGTGTGCTGCCTCCGGCCCCACAGGACGCAGCGAGGAGCTGCCAGCCTGGTCTTCTCAGTGTTTAAAACCTGCCTTCACGTTCTCTGCTATGAAACACAGCCATGGTTTTTGCTTTACAAGTGTGATTGCCTATAACAGCATGAAATTACAGCCAGAACTGATCGGCCTGGCAGCAGATAAGGGAAGCTGTCAAGTGTGGCAGCGTGTTATTACACAGGGGGATCGGAAGGAGGGGGCTGCCAGCCCCAGGCGAACGGCTCCAGGCTGAGCGGCCGCGCCAGGAGAGGCCGGAGGGACCCGGCGGTGCTCCTGGGGGGCTGGCAGCGAGGGAGATGGGAGGGTCCGGAGGGGGCTGAGGACGATGTGTGCTTGGAAGGGCTCAGACACGGAGTGCACCTGCTGTAGAGGCACAGATCAGGTGCCCAGAAGAGCAGTGCTTGAACACAAGCACTACGTGCGCGCAGGCACCTCACGTGTCCCCACTGCATCCGAACTCGTGCAGCGCGTCCTGGCTGCTTGTGGTCACACACCAGGCAGGGTGTACGTGGGTGGGATGGGGTGGTCACTGGGCACGGTACTGCAAGGAATTGGGGCTGCACGTGCCATTTTCTGGCTCTGAGGATGAGGAGACAACGAGCTGCACCAGCCAAGGGGCTGAGCACGCAGCACCCAGCGTGCCGCTCCTGCAGCCACAGCGATTCCCCTCTCATGCTTCTTCAGAAATGACTTCTGGTGAAGGCTTCGCATTTGTTTCCTGTTCTGTACGTGTGGTGGCAGATTTGCAGTGTGCGTGCCCCTGCTTAGTGCTGCCTCTTCTGCTCCGGCAAAGCCCTCCAGCATCACCAGATCTCCCCTGGATGTGAAGGTCTCCACCGCCCTTGCAGAGCCCTGCAGCTCCGTGCCTGGGGAGGGCTCCTGCGAGGCTGCCCCTGCCTGCCCCGGCACGGCCGGGAGCTGCTGTGCGCTCAGCAGCAAGCACGCGCCAAACAAATCTCTTTGGGATTACTGAGCCCGTGTTTGAAGGCGGCGGTGGAGGGATCCTCGCATGCTGTCACAAATTGCTCTTTACGCACAGCCTTGTAGTGCCGCGCGGTCCCCGCGGCTGCTCTCGGTGCGGTGGCAGTGCCAGGCTCCCCGCTGGAGGATCCCGCTGGTGCCGACACGGCTCCGTGCAAGCTTCCTCCCGGCTCACTGCCGTGTCCCACAGCTCCCTAAAACCACTCATCCCTGGTGCTTCCTGTTTCTGTGAGCTCTTTTATACTCTAGAGAAAACGTCTCCGTTTACTCATCGCTGCTCTGGGTCCAGCCGCAGTGTGGGTGCTGCCCGGAGCTGGGTTACCAGAGCCCGAGGTCACTGCTGGTGGTGGGTGGCAGTGTGGTGTCTGCGGGGCTGAATCAAGCACGGAAGAGGAAAGTGGAAGGCTGTGACTAGACCAGGAGCAAGCCAGAACCCAAGGCAGTGCTGCCCACACAGCCCCCAAGATGCAGAATGGCAGCGGGGCGCACAGGGGGCTCCTGGGCTCGGTGTGGGGCAGGGTGAGGGAATGCCCCCTCGCCGTGCTGGGGAGCTGCCCGGGGTTACCTCATACCTGGGTGTTCAGCGTGTGTGTCTGATCGGCTGATGCCCCAACACACAAGCAGGAGGTATCATCTTGGTTTTCTCCTGGGATTACTTTTATTTTCTTGGCTCTCTGCAGGAATGGCTGTTGGAGGGGTAGGCAGGGCGAGCAGGATGCTGGGCCTGGAAGCAAAGTTAAAGGGAAGCAAGAGCCTGAGCAAGGAAAGGTTCTGGGGCAGTTAGGAGGAAGATTTTCCTGTCTCCAGCTGGCTGCTGGCTCGAGGACTGCATTAGCATTGACCTCAGGTATGTCGAGCAGCAGAAATTTCCTAACTCAGCACCAGATCGTGCCTGACTCTAAATCTTGCCTAGCACTGGGTGCATCAATAGCACCTGTCTCGCAGGAGTGTTTAGGGGCTAGATTAATCAATGTCTGCAGAAACACATTCATATCCAGAGATGGATGGTGCTCCCTCAGCACGAAGCACTATTGTGCTTGCTAATTGTGCGCTGTGTACAAACGTGGCATCTGGAAGCACCTCGGGCGGAACAAATGCTCTGCCGAGCAGGATCCCATCCCCTCTGCCCCGATCCCTGTGAGGGAAGGGGAAGCTCAGAGCCTGGGCAGGGGGAAAAAAAGGCTCACCAGCCCCTCAGCCGGGCAGCAGGGGTGCAGCAGTGCTGGGCAGCACCTCCCTGCCCTCCCTGCAGTGCTCCCCCAGGCAGCAGGTGGGTGCCCTGGGGTGGGCTGGGACCCTGGCGCTGTGCAGGGCACGTGAGTTGCAAATTCAAGTTCCTGCCACTTGCAGCAATTAATAATACAGGACAAAAGCAGGCTCTTCCCCTCTGCAGGCTCCTGCACTGCTTTGGCCTTGAGATGTTTTTTCTGCACGTGAGCAAGAGCCAAAATGAACACGGAATGGGAAGTGCCCTCTCCCAGGAGCTCTTCTCCAGGCTCCACTTGGTGTTATAATGATCCAATCCATCTCGGGAGGCTTCAAATACTTATTAATTAATGCGATGATTGGGTGATTTGGCCATCATTACAGCTGTCTTTCACGGGGCGAAAGAAAAGCATGTTTCTTCCTTGTTTTTCTAACGCCTGGCATTCTGCTGGCATGCTGCTCCTCCGCCACGGAACACAATGTGAAAGCAGGGTGACTCACAGTCAAGGATTTGTATTCAATATCAGTTCAGATTGCATTAGCTTTGCCTAATGCCTTAGCAATAAAGTGACTCTTCATTGTATAGCTGCAATTTATTTCAGCTCCTGGCTTGGAGAAGAACAAGCATCAGTCACGCCGCAGCACGTGTGCCCCGCACCGACCGCGCACGGGGCAGGGGGCTGGGATCTGGTGCCTCCACGGGGCGAGCCGGGGGCAGGACCGTGCCTGCTGTGGGTGCCCGGGGTGTGGAGTCACCCGAGACCCAAACCCTGCTCTCCTGGGAGCAGCAGAGCTGCAGGACCTGGGGGCTGATGGCAGTGAGAACGCAGCCTGAATGCCAGGCGCTGTTTTCTGCTGCTCGCCCTCTTTGTTCGATCTGGGTTACTTGGTAAATTAGGTGCCAGCCAGGAAAAATGCATTTTAATACAGTTCAAGGCACCATGATCCAGAGACAGAAAATATAGGCCATGCTTACAAGCTGGGAGGCCGTGTCCCAGAAAGCATCAGGTGTAAAAGTAGTTTTGAGGCTGTAGGAATGAAACACCCCAACGTGCGCCCATGGAGCTGCGCGGGGACCTGTGGTTGTGACACCCCCCGTGTGCTGGGGAAGCCTTTCCTGGGCCCTTTAACCCGACAAAAGCGTAAGGAGAGCTAATGACTGGAAGCTGGAGCCAGGCACACTTAAATGGGAACAGAGGAGACGTTTCTGATAGTGAGGGTAATTACCCCCTTGGAACAAACTCTCAAGGGGGAGTGGTGCTGTCTCCAGCTCCTGGAGCTTTCCAACTGAGATGGGAAGTTTCTCTCGAGAAGCTTTGCTCAAACACAACTGACTGGGCTCTGTCCAGCAGTAGGACAGGAAGAATCAAATCACCTGTGCTGGGCTGTTGTCCTGGGCCCTGCAGCATCCCTCTGGCCTTAAATTCAGTGCAGCCACGTTTGGATGAGTGTGGCTGAAGCCTTAGGGCCAGATCCTGTCCGTCTGCCCGGGGCTGCAGAGGCCGTGCTCGATCCAAAGCTGTCCCCGAGTGTTTGGGGTCAAACCGCTCAGACCCCTGTGTGAGCTGGGGCCGAGCTGGGCAGCAAAGTCAACCACGGAGCTGCTCCGCTGAGCTTAGTCCTGTAATTACGGCGTGATTAAATACAGCAGTAATTCCTTCCACACCTCCACACTCCTGCTTTGTTGCAGGCGAGCCCACGCAACAAATTCACGTTTAAATAATGGCTTTCCTTCCCAAGCTCCAGAGAGGAGTTTCCTGGCGATCTGTATCTGCCAGGTGAGCTCCTCGGTGTGATGCCAGCACGCGCTGCCTCGGAGATGGCCTGGTGCTTTTTGCACTTGAGCTGCAAGTTTTGCAAATAGAGGAACGCAGGGAATTTCAGCACCGATTTTCAAAGTTTTCCATCTCTGTTTATCAGCAGGTTCCAGCTGAGCGTGCCTTTTAATGAACAGCCTCTCCACGCAAAGGGCTGCGCTGTCTGCAGCCTTGGTATCAAGCAGGGCGCAGTGCCGTGCGAGCGCAGCGATGAAGAAAAGCCCCGGGACGTGGGGCTCGTCGTTTCCCGAGTCGCCAATCTCCTTGGTTACAGCAACTCCCCTCAACACACAACGCAACCACGCTGCCCGAGCTCAGGCTGCCAGCAGCAGCCCCTCAGCTGGAGAGCTGGGATCCCGGCTTTGTGGGGAGCTCCCCGCAGTCTGGCACCGCCTCGCAGGGCTCCGGGGACGCGTGGCAGCACGGGAAGGCTGCTGTGTGCCGGGGGGGCTCCTGCAGGTGCTCACAGCCGCTTTGCAGAGGCGTCGCTCAGCAGCTGCAGCGTTGGCACCGCTGTCGGGGCAGCACTGACGAGTGCGATCCCAATTACCGCGAGCTGCTGGGGCAGGGTGCTGAGCCACGACCACTCCACGCCGTGTCAGGGACGAGGACGGCTTTGTGCAGCTGGCTGCTCCTTCACGCCTCTGCAGAGCTGGCCCTGGGGGTCCCCAGAGGGACCCGACTGCCTCCCCTGCACACAGCCCGGCCGCAGCACCCCAAACTGCCAGCTCTGTGTTCCTAACCTCGCTTCTGCTTCTCCCCCCTTGGCTTCCTGGAGGGTGATGTCTCTGCCAGACAGCAGCGGCTCTGAGGAGGAGCCTCCAAACCCCCGGCTTTTGCTGCAAACAAAGGGCTCGTTTCCACGCGCTGCCTGTGCGGGGAGATTTCCCCAGCCAAACCTGCTGTGCTGTGCAGGAGCCCTGCAGGATCCTCATCTGCAGACTGGAGCAGGAGAGGAGGCAGAAGCAGCACCAGCCAGGAGGGATCTCGGCACAGAAGCCCAAAAGCAGAGCTCCTTCCCTCCAGCCTGCGCTGCTGGGCAGGGATTTAGGATAAGCCTGGCAGCAAGAGCAGCCAAGGGCCGTCCTGTGACAATTTCTTCAAGGTCTCAGCAGCAGCAGGAGGCTGCAGACCTGCAAAGTCAAAGTGGTCACCCCTGCACAGCTGCTGCTAATGCTCCTAATCGCTGTGAAATCCCGGGGATTTGCTGGCTGGGCACAGCCAGCGTGGTGCCTGTGGGGTCGGAGCAGCACCCATGCAGTCGGGGGGAGCCCTGTCCCGACCCCCACCCCGTGCTGCCCACCCCACCAGGGTGCAGGGCCGGCTGCTGCCCCCCTGCTGATCCATGCCCCATGATCGCTGATGGTCGCATCACTGCGGCCCAGCAGAAATATCAGCCTGCACAGAGGGCAGGAGGCTGTGGCCGTCAGGGATTTCTGTGCATGCTCCCCGGTTAATCTCTGTGAAAGTGAGAGCCAGGACTCGCCCTCACCCTCCCCTCCCACCCACTCCCCTGCCCCAGTGGTCCAGCTGTGTTAGCACCGGTTATGAAATCAGCTTGGGGCTGTGGAAACGTGGCTTGAGCGGCTCCCAGGGCACCCACACAGCGAGCAGGATCCACCTGGAGCCAGGACTTGTCCCTGCTGGCAGTGGCTGTGCCCATCTCATAGCCCAGGCAGGGACAGATCCCATGCTTGGAGGCCCGGCACCACCCCAGGGGCTGGACGGGGCAGCTGGGTTTTCCAGGAGCATTAGGAGAGGCGGTCGGTCCTGCGCAGGGTACCCAGGACCTCTGCTGGCTGCTGGCTGGAGGAAGGAGGGGGCATTTCTGGCAGGCCCTCCCCAGCAGCATCCCCCCCAGCAGCATCCCCCCCAGCAGCGAGGGCAGCAGCTCATCCCCCCCCCCATGTAGCCGCACGGGTGCGCGAGCTCCCCTCCGTGTCCCGCGTTCCCACTCGCCACGCTAATTATAATCACTACATAATTCCTGAGCAACCTCCCCGCTGCGCTGTATTATTCATCGGGAAGCAGACAGGCTCTCGCAGCCCAGACAAGCTGCTCTGTGGTATTAACAAGAAAAGGATTAATTGACTGTTGGGAGCTACCAAAGGCTTCATGGAGGATGCGCTGCCCCTCGCGCCTGGCACGGCACCAAGCAGGCGGGCAGAGGGCTTGATTTGCCTTAGCTCTTGCCCAGCACCTCCCCGTGCAGCACGCGGGGTGCTGTGCAAACCAGCCACTTCTCTGCTCTGTCTCCTGAGGCTGTGCAGCCTGGGCATGCTCTCGCTGAGCACCCCCAGTGCCCAAACCAGCAGCTCCCATCCCGTCCCCGCATCTCAGTGCGGCCACGGCAGCACCTGTGGCTGGGAAGCGAGTGCAGGTCCTGGGGTCCCCCAGCCCCTTCCTAAGAACAGCCCCGATGAGAGGGGAGAGCAGCAGGCTGGGGCACCATGCCCAGCTGGGTGACCCTTGGGGTGTCCCTCATCCCTCATCCCTTGTCCCTTGCCCCTTGTCCCTCGTTCCTCGTCCCCCGCTGCAGGGACAGGACGGCGCACAGCCGGCATGCGACAGACATCAGCCAGGCGAGCCGCTAGCTGGCCAAAGCCTCCTGTAGCTATGGTAATGAACCACCATAATTCACAATTATAATGTCAAATTTAAACCTAGGGCTTGAGCAAAAAGATAAAAATATCTCTTTGCTCGTGGGATCTCAATATTATTTGCTTAGCTATATTGGGAGCGAAACGCACTCTCCAGCATCAAGCAATCTCTCTGAGATTAAACACTTTCCTTCCATTTATGCACGTTTCACCCTTTTATAGTTTTATTAAAACGCTGGCTGCACTTTCAATTAAGTGAATCCCTTTTGTAATTGTAAGCACATTTCATATGAATAAATAATTAAATTTGTGGGGTGTTTTGGGCTCAAAACTGCAATTGGCAACGTTAATGCGAAACCACTTCAAGGGTGTACAGCTCAGCCCCGGCGGAGGGGAGGGCCGGCTCCATTCCGGGGCTGCTGAGCACCACTCTGCTGAGTGTGGGGGCTGCTGCCCCCCTGCCTGGCCAGGGGTCGGGGATGTCAGAGGGATGCCCTATGGCCAGGTGCCTCCCGTGGCTTCCCATCCCATGAACGCCCATCCTTGGGCGCTGTCACCAGCCATCCATCAGGTAATTGTGCTCCACACCTTCCATCTGAGGAGCCCAAAGCCCTCTGTAAATATTAATTAATTATCAAAGCTGCACAGCTTGCGCTCCGCGAAACTCGCAGTCATCTTTTCACTGAATTTCACACGAAAAAATCTGTCTGTTTTCTGCCATTCCTTCACCTCCAAATTTTGCTTTCCTGGAGCTTTCCATGAAGCACATGTCCACATTTTCAGCTCAGAGCCCCTTTGCCCTGGATGCTGACCTGTGCTCCCCCTGCCCAGGCTCCCTGACCTGCCCAGGTCCCTGGGGGGCTCCTGCACCCCCCCTGCACCCTCTCCTGCAGTGCCGTGCCCGCCAGCTCCGAGCAGACCCCACCTTGGCGAGAGGAGAGCTGGGGAACGTCTGCAGAGCAGAACAGTTTTGTCCTGTCGGATGGTAGCTGACAAAGCTCGTGCTGCTG
Source organism: Anas acuta (assembly GCF_963932015.1). Taxonomy (NCBI): domain Eukaryota; kingdom Metazoa; phylum Chordata; class Aves; order Anseriformes; family Anatidae; genus Anas; species Anas acuta. The sequence continues at coordinate 1,044,441 of NC_088995.1, forward strand.
GAAAGTAATCAAAGTGGACAGGTACCAAGCCCCGCGATCTCTGTCTTCCAGTAACAAGACTTTGAGCTATTTTTAATGTGACAGCAAAACACAGCAGAAGTGTGATCGTCTCCTCTCACAGCTGCAGGGCACAGCGATCTCCACGGGGCCATCTCCCAAGGCGCAGTTCTTCTTCCTCAGCCTCTCGAGCCAGCAGCCCCGCAGACGAGAACATTAATATTCATTTTAAAAAAACATTTTCGGCATCAACAGTTTGCCCCAGTTTTGGATTTTGCAGTTGTTCCTATAAGTGATGTCTGGGTGGATTGAATTTGTATCGCAATGCTGACGCTCCGCAATAGGAATGCAAATGAACCTGGGGGTAGTTATTTTCTTCTGCTGTTTTTCTTCTTCCCTTTAAAACCCTCCATCTCTTCCAGGGCCCCCTAATGCCAGGACATTACTCTGGAAAGGTTCCTATTGTGGAAACTTTTCTCACCAGCTGGTTCGCAATGCGCCGCACCAGCACAAGGACCTTTTGCTGTAATTAAGCTCTGGCTGTTCTTCCAGGGCTGCAACTCAGAGAAATACAGCACTTTCCACTCAGGCGAGCAGCTTGACAGCAAACCGTGGAAAAACAGCATGAGAACCATGGGCTGTGCTGGGAGCAGCGCCCCTCGGCTGTGCCACAAGCAGCACAAGGCCGGCAGGGTCCCCACTCGGGTCCCCACTTGGTTTAGCAGTGGGGAGCCCAGCGGTGGGGGCTGCCTCTGGCACTTCTTGCACTCACGCTTCTCGCACAGCTTTGTCGTGTTCCTTGGTGAGCAGCTGGTGGGTGTAGGACCTGCTTTCAGGCTGGATCCTGGCGCCAGCACTATCTGAAGCCCTGGGCATCCCTGCAGGGCGCAGGTCAGGGTGCTGCCACTCTGACCCCCAAAAACCTCCCCCAGAGCTGTGCAAGCATCCCTCACATCCCTCACCTCCTCCAGCCCCGGCCGTGGCTCCCTCTGCTCCTGGGTGCTGGAGGAGGGGCCATGCCCTGCTACCAGGCCTCACAGCACAGAGTAGTAAAGCAGCCACCACGTACATTCATTAGCACAGTACAAGTTATTAGAAGTGACCTCTAACTGCCTGGTGAAATGTAATTGTATTGAGTTTGCCTTGCAGCCCGCAGTGATTTTGCTCAACGAGCAAGGAGGCACATCAGTGAGCCGCTGGTAAACATTCTCTCTGGGTACCCAGGGGAACGTCCTGCATGGCACCACATTCAGAAAAATACAAATTAAAAAAAAAAAAAGAAAAGAAAAGAAAAAATCAATTATAACAATAGCAGAGTTCAGGCAAAATTGCCTTTAGTGAGAAGTGGAAAATGGAACGAAGATAATCACACTGTGTTTTTCCTAATGGAGCAGGCTTCTGATGACATACCAGGCACCTCCATAACGCACACAGCTCATCATTCACCCAAAGCACACAGCACATTCTGCACCTTTCAAGTTGAGACACACACAGACCAACCCAGCCCCAGCCCGAGGGAAATGCCCTCCTGCTTGTAGCCCAGCCAGCACGCACAGGGCAGCAGCATGCGAGCACGTGGCAGGGTTTAAATATTCCCCAAATGCCCCAAGCGCACCGGGCTGTGCCGGGAGCCCCTCTGGAGCTCCGTGCGCCGCTGCCACCAGCACTGCAGGAGGGGTTGGGCTGGCTCACGCTGATGCAGCAGCTCTAGCAGGGCTTCGGGCAGGGTGACAGCCAGCCCTAGCCCTGGCACAACAAAACCAGTCTGACAGATGGCCCCAAATCTGCCGGCAGCTCGGCCCCGACGCACGGAGCAAGGCGAGCAGCAGGGAGCCCTGCAGGGTGTGTGCGCCCTGCTGCCTCCAGACAGCCTCGTCCTGGGTGCTGGGGGGGTTCTGCAGGGACCGAGCCACCCTCAGAGCCCCACAGGGTGCAGGGACATCATCCATAGGGTGATGTGGAGACACCAACCCCATGCTGCTGGGTGGAAGGATGGCCACAGACACACCGCTTTGGAGGGCCCAGGCCACATTTGTTTCCCATCCAGCTGTGCCACAGCAACCCAGCCATGCCCCCACCTCATTGCAGGGTGAATTCCCAAGCCCGTTTGATGTTACCAGCAGATTGCTGCAAGGGATGGGGGCTTGGCTGCTGCCAGAGCTGCCGAGGAGTGAGGCCCTGGAGCGCAAGACCGGCCACAATGGCAGACATTTAGGGTAGAAAGAGGAGGTTTCCATGCCTGTTGAACTGCCTGCAGGAGGAATAACTTCAATTATATCTCCCTTTTGGAAGGGAGACGTTTAACGGGCAGAGAGGCTGTGTGCACGCAGCAGTTGGGTATTAGCTCAGCGCATCCAATGGGCGTGAAATTGAATCTGGTGGCACGCGGGTGGGAGGCGGCGCTGGGCGAGCTGGCAGCCGCCCGGCCGGGGGGATGCCCCCTGCCCCTCCTCGTGGCTCTTGGGGCCACCAGCGAGCAGGACAAGCCTGGCAGCCCCAAGTGTTCCCTTCCCAGGCCCCGTGGCCATGGCAAGGCGAGGAGATGCCTCTTGGTGATCACATTAAGAGTGTTAGGAATCAAAGCGGAGAGATTTCAGTGGGAGCAGGCTGCAGGCACGGGGAAAAGCAGCTTATTTGTTTGATCAGCAGCTTACACACTCTGCCCAGATATTAGCAAGTGTTAGAAATGTAGATCCCGACTTCCCTAAGAACATTAGAGGGGACCATGAAGCATCTCCCTGCACCCAGCGCCTGCTCCCTGCTGCCATGGCACAGAGGGGCACGCAGGGACTGGGGGCTCAGGGGGCAGGGAGAGGACGGAGACCGGGGGACCAGACCCAGCCAAGCTGGGTGCTGCATGGAGTGAGGCAGGAGCCCACCTATCTCCCTGTTCTGGTGCTCAGTTACCCACCGGGTATGGGAGGGTTGGGCTGAGGACAGTCTGACAGCAGGGGACCAGCCGGGTCCAGCACCCATCACCGCACCCATCGCTGCCGTCAGCAGCAGGATGGGTTTGGGCACTGCCAGTCCTGAAATACGAGCGTCTCACAAAGGAAGGAGCTCTTTGTGGAGCTCGTTTCCCTGATGGATGCTCGCAGGAAGCACACCCACTGGAAGCAAAGCGCGTGCTTTAATTATATTAATTAGAAACTTGGCGGCCTCTGCTGCTTGGCGCTGCTCTGGCTGCTGTGGAGCCATCTCCCCACGGCTGCCGTGCCGGGGGCTGGCGGTGCCCCCAGTGGGGCTGACAACAAGGCAGTCCCCGAGCCCAGGGGCAAAGAGGAGCCCTGCGCTGGGTGGCCCAAAGCAGCCCAGGGGGCTGAAATATAGGGGCAATGCAAACTGCTCCTGTCCTGCTGCGGGCCATAAACTGCTGTGCTGCTGCCCCTGGCTGCTCCGGCCATCGGTTTCTTGTCTCCTGTGCTATGGGAGCTGTGGCTGACGGGCGTTTTTACACCCCGTGCTGCACAGCGTGGTGTTTATTGCCGGCCGGAGCTGCCGGTCGCTCGCTCTCGCTGCCTCTCCTGCAGCAGGCGTCTCAAGGACAAACAATTCTCGGGACTCAGCCTGAAAGGCTCCCGTCCAAACATCATTTTTTCCCTGTGAAAGGATGTGTGCAGCCATTGCAAGTGACAGAGCAATTTCATTTGTGTCCTGCAAAGCGAAAGCAGAAGGAAAGAGAATAAAAAGACAAGGTCTGTATGTTACTGCACACAAACCCGCTTCCCTTCTGCACGTTTAAATAGGAAGAGCTCCACGTCCAGCACCCCGCCGCAGCAGCGTGCTGTGGTAATTCCAGACACAAAGCTCAGTGTCAAAGGACTCATCTGTGCAGCTTCCACCAATAATGAGCCGTTTATGCAGCTCTTTCAGATTATTCAGTTATTTGCATGTACCAATTTTAGATTACAAACTGCGAGCAGACACCTCAGCCACCCAATATTCCAGGTCAGACGTCACAGACGGGAGGCAGGACGGTGCCCACCAGGGCTGGACACCCCGGTGCTGGGTGCTCCTCACTTTGCAGTGGCTTTGGTGGCTGGTTCCTGCATGAATGCACTGGGCACCTCACGGGGGTTGCTGCAGCTCCTGGACCATGCCCAGGAGCGGGGGGCACTGGGCGGTGGCACTGCACGCACCCCATGCCCAGGAGCAGCAGGGAGATGGGAAGCAGCAGCTCCGAGTCCTTCATTTCAACAGTGTGAGCAGAGAGACCCTGAGGCTGCGGGGCTGCACCCAAATCCCCCAGACTGCTGGCACCGTGGCGCTGGCTGGGGGTGAGAAACTGCTCACAGCGCGCGCGAGGCTGAGTAAAGTGCTGACGTGAACCCGGAGACGGCGGCTTCACATTCATCTGTGACAAGGAAAGTGCTTCTTGCTGCAATGGCTTGGCTTAAATTAGAAAGAAATATGAGGAATCCAAAAGGCAAGGCAAAATGCTGAATCCTGCCCAATTCACCTTAAAAATGCTGCTCCAAGGGGCGCACGGGGCTGTGCACCCTGGTGTGAGCCTTCTAGCCAAGTGCTGATGGGGACAGTCATGCATTTACCCGTATCGTGCCACAAACACCTGACACATGAGGCTGTGGCTCGTCTAGGAAAGAGAAGGCTTGGGTCAAAGAAGCAAATCCTTTATTGTGTAAAAACCAAGCAGACACGGGAACGCAGCCTCCCTCCACAACAGGCACCACGTCGCTGTCCTTGGTGTTGGGGACGTGGGCAGGTGTCCCAGCGGGCAGGAGCTGGGGAACCTCGGCCGTGCCCAGCTTCAAATACGAATGGAATTATAAAAGCTTCAGATACAGTCTCAGCTTCTGGAAACTAAAAATAGAAGAAAAACTTACACAGGGAGTGAGATCCTGCAACGTGCTCTTCACCACGCAGCTCGGTTTGACCAGCCCTCATGCTCCGCTCTGCTGGCACTGCATTTCACACCCAGCCCCAAAAGCATCCTTTGGCTGTTTTGCTTAACTCTGAGCCGTGTACAGTGGGGTGAGACACCTCGGGCAGCCGAGCTACTGCAGGAGAAGAAAAGTACTTCTCCCCATGGCTGACCCTGAGTGCACCCGCAGTTACATGGAATAGACCGGGAGCACATAGAAACCAGAACGTAATTAAACCCAAAAGGGTCTCATCAGGTGTAAAACCATCTCCTGGCTTTTGGGGAGCCACTTTCATTCCCTGCTTAAATTACGTTTCCCATCTGATGCCCTTGCTAAGCGCGGGGCAGTGTCTGCCTGGTGGCAGCTCCTCGCTCGGGTAAGGGGCCGGTGAGTGCAGCTCGCTGCGCCAGGCTGCGCTGAGTGGGGCACTCATTATGCAAATGTTGCTTCCTGGAAAGAAATGCTTTATTAACACATGCTCCCTCCTTGTGTTGGCTTAGTCAATTTGGTCACAGCTTGACACCCAATAAGTTCATCTAAAGGCAACGGTTTTACAAAATGTTTTTCTAATCTATTTTAAACACTTAATTACAGTTGCGGTGCATTCATTAGGGACTTTGCTTTCAAACCTGGATTGCAGCAATAAATCCTGATTCGCCAAGTGTCAGTTGTAATCCAAAAATTGGATCCAAGTGGTTGTCACAGACAATTGCTAACTACAAGATGTGAGCCTGACAAAATCGAGCTGCCACCTCTGGGGGGGGGTGACCTTTGGTGTCGAGGCGAGGCAAATTTCAAGCTCAGCAGACGAGCACAGCCACAGGGCTGAGCGCCCAGACAGCAGGATGTGTCTGTGGGGTTGTGTGGCAGGAGCTAGGGGATGGTGTTTTTGGGAAGTCTGGGGGAGCACAGTGGACACCCCGTGGGGTTGGGGCAGCATGGGCTGGAGGGCAGCAGCTCAGGGGCAACCCTGCCATCGCTGCTCCATGCTCGGGGCACCCAGGGGCTGGGCACATCTCACAGATTCATGTGATTACCTCACTCTTTTCCAAGGTATTTCCTCATGATGCTGCTCACGTCATCCTCCTTCCCTTCTGCCTCCGCTCGGAGGCTCTCCACGTTGCTTTCGGTGGTGCCTTTGCCACTGCAGCCCTCCCCGTCCGGCCTCCGCGGCCGGCGCTTGATGCTGTCGGCGCTCCTGGAGGAGCGGACGGAGCCCGAGGAGGAGTCGGAGTCGGAGAGGGTGCCGGCGTCCCCCCCGGGGGCCAGGCCAGGCTGCACCGTGCTCCTGCTCCTGGAGGAGGCCGAGCCACCCGCGATGGCCTCGTCCTCGAAGCGGACGGTCAGGGGCCGGTGGCCGTCCCGTCTGTCCCTGCCGGGCTTGGCCAGGCTGCTCGTGGAGCGGGATTTCCGGATGGCCGGGAGGAATTCGTCCAGGTCGGGGCCAGTTCTCCTCTCGAAGCTGAGGGTGGGCATCTTCCAGCCACTGGGGTCATCCCCCTGCCCCTCGCCCAGCCCGGGGCTGGACCGTGCGCTCCGACAGCTCAGGGAGGCCCAGCCCGATGCCTCCCCTCCTTCCTCCGCCGATGGCTCCAGGCAGCTCCTCCACGGCCTCGTCCGGGGCGCCCCGAGTGGCTCCATCCCCGTGGCTGCCGAGCTGAGGCCACGGCCAGAGCTGCCCAGCGAGAGCAGAAGGGAATCACAGGAGCCGAATTTGGAGGCTCTTCTCAGCACCGGGGAGCGTGCCGGCTCCCCCGGCTCCGCCGGCTCCCAGGCCATGCTCCGCAGGCTGCTGGAGCGCAGGAGGCTGCTGCCGGCTCCGCCGCTTGCCCCGGGCTGATCCGTGCTCAAGTCCCCCGGGGACTCGGCCACCTCTGGCTGCACCCGGCAGCGCCGCAGGGCAGCGGCACCAGTGGTGCGGTAGATGGGGAGGGCAGGGGTGTCCTCCAGCTGCAGCGGGCCCTGCTCCCGCTCCGCTCCCCTTCTCCTGCGCAGCTCCCCCACATAGTCAGAGAGCGCGGCCGAGGCGCTGGGCAGCGGGGAGCGCGCACCCCTCGGCACCGGAGGAGATGCTGGGCTGGGGGTCCTCCCATCCAGGGCGGGCGAGAGCCCCCGCCGTGGCACCAGGGGGGACCTCGCTCCTGCTTTATCCCCTGGCTGCTTTGGGCCTGCCAGATCCTCTTCATTTGCGGGAGGCTTTCCGTATTCCCGTCTTCTAGCACCAAGCAAAGGACTCGCAGCTGTCCCCAGGTCCCCAGCATCAACAGACCTCGTGGTGCTCAGCGAAGAGCCCGGCCGGGTGGGTGCTGGCTCTGCCGTGTCTCTGCTCCCCCTAAACGACAGAGAGCCACGTGAGTTTAAGCAGCGTGGTTTCCACTATGCATAATGTCATTCAGCAAGGCCATGCGTGAGCGGCAAAAAGCTGACATTTGCACGGTAATCTCCAAATAAACTCTCATTGCAGCATCGAGAAGTTCAGCAGTGACCGAAGATTTTATCTTAAATAACTCTGAGCAAACCAAAGCAGCTGACTCCATGGCACAAAGTGTACGGCATCACCAACTTCAGCTCTGCCAAAGCAACAAACACCTCCAAAAATCCTTCCTTCCTGTCAGCTTATAGCAAAATAGAGGACTTCTTTTGTTTTTGCCCAAACCAAAGATTATTCTCAAATTCACAGAGCAGCCTGAATACCTCTTAATATTACCGTAGGTCATGTTGCACCAGTGCTCCTCGGGGAAGGAAAAACCACCAGGAAGTGCAGGAGCAGAACCAACGCCCAGCCCCAGGCAGAGCACAAGCCGAGGGACGAGCTCCTTCCACGTGGGGACGGAGCAGGGTTTGCTTTGCAAAGAGGGGCTCTGAGCATGAGCTGGGCAGGGGCTGGCAGAGCCCCTCTCCGCCCAGCAGCACTCCGCCCAGCAGCACAGATTTCCTCTCCAAGCAAATGCAGTTTTGGGGGAAAATCTGCTCTTTGAAGAGCAGCTGTCAGCAGTGAGCCTGATGGTGCGGGGCTGGAAGCTCACCCTGCAAGCAGTGGCACCACGAATGGCAGGAACCGCGGGGGTGCTGTGCCCCTGAAACACAGCCCTCACCCCGGCGGGCCCACGGGGTCGTAAGCAGGAGCGTGGTGCTACACTGGGGATGGCATCGGCTTGGCACATATGGCTCCGGCAGCCTGCACTGAGCGCAGACATCGAGCAGCAGAAAGGGCAACGCCACCGCCCACCACCACCACCTCATGACACGGCACGTCCCCAGGGAACGTCCCCACAGGCACCACGGGTGCTGAATTCCTTCTCCAGGAGACAGATCTTGGTGCCTGCAGGCTGTGAAAGGGCTATTTTGCACCAAGCCCGTCCCTGTCCTTGCAGACCTGATGCTCAGAGGTGGGGAGGGGGCTTCACTCACTGTCTTGGTGTCACCAGTGACACCGAGCCCCAGCTGTGACACTTTGCGCGCTCACCCCATCACCTACGTTGGCGTGAAGGGCTGAAGAAATGGATTTCCTGCCTGTGCCACTGCAGGGAAAGGCAAAGGGCTGCTTTGCCAGGGCACGTCTGAAATAAAGCCGACACTCTGCAGCGCTGCGCAGTGTGTAATTTTAGCTCAATGATAGCCAGTTACTATCTATAGGCTGCTCGCTCTCAGCCGCGTGCCGGTGAGACGGGGAGCGCGGGCGCCCACCAGCACCGCAGGTTGGCAGGGGCTGAGCCCGCTGCTGGGAGCCCCTCGGCACCGCCTGGCCCTCGCTCAGCCAGAAAGCACCCCGGGGGACCAGGACCTGGAAAGGCTTCCTGGGTCCAAGTGTGTCTGGCACCAAAAAGGAGAGAAAAAGACAGGGAAGGATGGGGTGAAGCAGCAGAACCTAAATGCAAACAGCTCTCCGGGAGGTGAGCAGGCTGCGATGTGCAGGATGTGTCAGGGTTTCCATCAGCAGGAGAAAAGCATCCTGCCCAGGGAAAGGCTCGCGTCGCCATGGGAACGGGGTGAGAGTGGATAATCCCAGCGACAACACGGGACAAGCTCAGCCCAGGCTCTGCTGACCCGTGAAATCATTTACACGCCGAGACAAACTCCGTGGCGGCCAAGGGGAAGGGACTGCAGCCACCGGAGGGGAACGGAGCCACTGCGGGTCCCCTCGGTCCCCAGCGCCTGCTGGGCTGCGTGCCCACAGCTCGCCAGTGGCCCCACACTGCTCAGGATATCCCACGTGGAGAGAATGAAGCACAGGGCTCATCTCCTGCAAGGAATGCAGCAGCCTCCAGGACTCACCGCGCTGCTGCGCCCAGTGCCACTGAAGCATCCAACTGAGTAATGGCTGGAGACATTTCGGTAACGCTGGTTTTTAGCATCCTAAATTGCATCCCACATAAATAACGGGTGTAAACCTTCCAAGAGAATATGGAAGTTGCTCCAGTCACCCCCCGTGTTTGCAAACAGTACCGCATGGCCGGCTTTCATAAATTAAACGGTCAGCTTCGATACCTTCCTTTGTTTTTTTAAGACCGAGATAAAAGTGAAGTGAGGAGGGAAGGAGCACTAATGGGCTGTGAACACCGCCAGCTCGCACTCGGCAATTTACTGTTCTGCTCAGCGTGACGGGCAGTTCCTTGTTTTACGGAGATCTTTGGAGCCTGCAGTGGAGCGAAGGCAGCGAGCAGGAGCCCTGCACCCAGCCCCAGCACCGGGCCAGGTCCCGGCACAAGGGGCCACCTCCACCCCGTGCTCAGACCCCTGCCCCCAGCAGAAGGGCTGAAGCTGAAGACCCCCCCCAGGCAGTGAAGCACCGTGCGAGGGGAAGCGCCGCAGGATTTCTCAGCTTTTGGCACTTTTCCTCTTTCTTTCCAGCACCCACAACACTCGAGTCCTTCCAGCAGAAGCTGTTAACGCTTCCCTCACAGGAAGCAGCGCTGCCAAAACCGGGGGGGTGCCACCAAAAAGTCCATCCTGGAGACCAGAATATCACGTTATTCTTCTCTCCAGGAGAACGTGGATGAGGCAGGGGGGCTGGGGGGCTGTTTTGCAGGGGCTGCCCGGCTTTGTGCCCACTGGAGACCCCCAAGCCCTGGGCACCCCCCCCTCAGTGCTTTGTCCCCAAGCTCCTGCCCTCAGCGTCCTGCTGCAGCCTCCACTGCTGCGTGCCCTGGGGCCTCAGGGGCACTGAAATTACACCTCGTTTTCTGTTAATTACCTTCTGCAAAATGAGGGGCACAAACGCAAGCCAGCCCCTTCCTGCAACAGCTCCCCTCCAGCCACGCATCCCAAACCAGGGGCTGATGTGCAACCAACGGCCCCTAGGGCTCAGGACAGCATCCCTGCATCCCCGGCCTTCACTGCCTCACGTGGTGCTCCCCAATTTTTTGGGGTGGTGGGGGATGCTGCGGGAGGTGGGATGGGTGAGCATGCTGCAAAGCAAACCCCGCTCGTCGCCCCGCTGCCGGGAAGGCGGCTTTCCTAAGGCTCGGGGCCCAATGCAGAGCTCTGAAGGCATCTGCGAGCCAAAAGGAACTCTGTAATATGCCATTCACACCAAAGCAAATGACATACAACAATAATTAGTGAAGATTACACAGCAATTAACATGATTACAATTATGGTAGTTGAAATAATTTATACAATAAAATCCGCACATGCACTGCAACACATGACCAGGGATAAAAGTGGAGCTCGGATGCTTTTCCTGGGAGCTCATAAATAAAGCCAAGACAACTCCATTTCAGGGAGAGAGAAGAAATTGGCCTAATTTCTGACAGAAGAGGATTTTCTCATCGCGCCGTCATCTACAGAGCAGCTCCCAGTTCTAATATAACCATTTGCTTTGACGCCGTATCGCTTCCAGACAAGCGTGGCACATCCCAGCAGCCGGGTACCTGGGGTCCAGGTTTCGGGGATGAGGACAGAAGGGGAAATGCCCAGAGCCCAGCAGCAGAGCTGCCACCTCTCCCTGGGCAATATCAGCCCCACAGAGCCCGAGCAGCCCCGTGGGGATAGCAGCAGTGCCAGGGCACACCAGGGCTGTGGGTGCTGCGGGGTGCGAGCACCTTTAGGGTCCTCCAGCTCCCCTGCCTGCACCTGGGGACCGGCTGCCACGACCTGCCTGGCGAGAGGCAGGATTAATGTATTAAGTTCTGGGTTTGCTTCCTAATAAAAAACGGAAGGTTTATCCGTCTCTGCTGTGTGTCATATTTATTGAGGCTTAGCTCTGCTGTCCAACATTTTGTACAAGCATTTAAATAGCAGAGAATTAAAGAAAACGTTAATCAAATCTCTCGTTTCTGTGCACGACGCTGACGATAATAGCCTTATATTCTTTCCTCTGGCTTTTGACAGCTGTTTGTTCAGGAAATATCCCATATGTACTACAGAGAAGCAAGTGCTAGGCAGATTCATTTTTCATTACTGGGTGCTTGTGTAAGACAAAGGAATCTTAATAAGGAAGAGCTCGTTTCGCTGATCTCGTTTTTATTACCTACCGGTCTCATCTTCTGTTTGTTTGCATTTCATACAGCCTCCTCTCTAATGTTTCCATCTTAGATTAGCGAAGCCAAACACAGCTCCCACACTGGGATTTGCAATTTGCCTTCTCACTAACCCCAGGACAGAGCCAGATTGTCACATTATTTCCAGGTCTAGGTACAAATTTCCTTTCTCAATGGCCGTGGTCGGCCCAGCAAGTTATTTTTATTAATCCCCAAGCCTACAAACCTGCCCTTTCATTATAAATCCAGTGCACTTTAGCTCAGAGACATGATATAAGCCCTAACTCCTGACTCACTGCCACGCACTTACAATCATGTTTGGGTCACTCGGACCAGCAGACCCCAAAAGGTGCTGGGGGACGGGGAGGAACCGCTGCTGGGGGGTGCTGGGGAGCTCCCAGTCACCTCGTGCCCTGCTCCCAGCCCTGCTCCAAGCCCTGCCTTCTCCCAGCACTGGGCAGGCTGCTCCAGCCTATGCAAGGTATCTGCTGCCAGGGGACTTGCTCTTCAGAAAATTAATTCTGGCAATAGTTAGCTATTTTACTGTACAAAGCCACGGCACGCAGCGAGGACAGACCTTTCCGGAATGAGAGCAGGGAGATTAATGATAATGTCTGCAACGAGCGGCAGCCAGAGAGCTGCATCCGCATGGATTTCCTACCCGTAAAGCACACACTGACACGGACCAGGTGGGCACCAGGAGGACACCAAGAGCCCTGGCAGTGGCTCCTGCCCAGCCCCTGCCACCACGCGTCCCTGCTGTGGCACAGCACGGAGCTGAGCCCCAGTGGTTTGGCCACGCGAGTGCTCGGGCCACTGTGCAGCTTGCTCAGAGCCCGGCAGCATCGCCACCAAAAATTAACATATTTCATATTAAAACTGTGTAAATGCAGAGACTGCTTCCTCGGTAGCGAAAAGTGAGCATATGGCGTACAAATCCTCAAATAGGCTGCATCGCCTCTTTAAATTATCTCTAGAGAATACATCAAGGGATATTTTACTGCTTGAAGCATGTTTTTGATGTAGTGGCTTTCATCTAGCGTTTCCCTGATCCTGGCGTGGCAGCGACTACCTTCCTTGATTTGATGCTGCGACCTCGAGCCCCGCGGTTCCCCCGCTCCCTCCTGCCCACCGCCGTGCTCCTCGCTGCGCCGTGGGACCTGCCGCACCAAACCGGGTTTGTTCCCCTCCCTTCTCCCTCCTCAGCCCCATACCCGCTGCACCAGGACACCCACAGAAGGGAGAACCCATGGCAGGACCCGTGTGCTGCCCGGCAGTGCCTCTGCCATCTCACGGCAGCCACCCGTGCTGCTCTCAGCCCTTGGGGCTCCTTCGCTGTCCCCCAAGCACCTTCACAATACACCAATACATGGACTTGAAAAATGATTGCAAATGTTGGTCACAGAGCCTTGCAAGCCCTAAGCCACCCAAAGCCTTTCTTCAGCTGAAGTGGCCCAACCGCAGGCTGTGTGCCATGCCATGTATTTTCCTCGCCGAGCAAGTATTAAAGAACTAATAACATAAGGCTCTTGCTAAACTGTTTGGGCTGATCCACCAGCAGTGTTTGCAAATTGATTTTTTTCCCCCTTAATATCCTTAAAGATATCTTAGCTGGAAGGGAAAATTACGGTGAAATCAACAGATGCCATCAGATGTGTGTGACCGTGAGGTTTATGGGGAGAGAAGATCAGTGCCAGCAGCCCTGGGGCCAGGCTGTGCTCTGCGTGGGGACAGAGCCGCAGGGGACACTGGTGTCACCAAGGGACCAGCACTGGGGCTCCAACACCCAGCCATGCTCCCACCAGCAGGGCTCTGCTGGCTGCACACCCCAGGCTCCGTGCCCATGCGCATGGCTCTGCAGGACGCTGCCCACCCCAAAACCCACCCTGGAGCTGCACCAGCCCAGCGAGCACCTAGAGCCCTGAGATCCCACACCTCGCCGCAGGGTGCTGGCTTCTCCTCCCCTCCCCACATTGCAATCCGCTGGAGCTGACACCCAGAGCCAGTGGTTTCCCCAGAGGAGAGCTGTGTGGGGCTCCCCCCAGGCCACCACTGCCCACCGTGCCCATGGCAGCCCCTTACCTCTGGCCCTGGGCGCTGCGGCTCCCGATGGACTGCGCCGAGAGGCTCCCGGCCACGCTGGCACCCGTCGGGGACGAGCAGCCCGCGGATGAGCCCAGCCAGGAGCGGATGCTTTCTGCAGGCTCCAGGCTCAGAATGGAGCCGACACTGGAGCAGGCGTCCCTGCGGGGAGAGGAGAGAGGAGAGGAGAGCCCTTGTTAGTGCCGGGAGGGGGTTGGGGGTCCCTGACCCCACTGGTCCCTGACTGCTCCAGCTGGGGGCTGGATGGAGCCCTTTGGGGTCTCTGTTTCCCTCCAAGGCTGCAGAGCAGCCTAACGTGCCCCACTGCAGCCCAGCAGGCGTGAGCAGAGCACCCACAGAGAGCGCAACCATCAGGGGCGCACAGGGCACATGGAGCTGGCACAGAAGCCACTCTGTCCACACAGGGTGGGAGCATGGGGCACACAGTGACACATGGTGGCACATGGTGGCACGTGGTGGCACACACAGCCATCATTGACAGCCCTGTGTGTGACCACGCCTGCAGCCAGCAGCTCCGAGGGCTCACTCACGTCTCCCTCCTGGAGCACAGCGTGTCCCGCGCCGTCTGCACGCTGCAAACAAAGGGCAGTAGGGTCAGGCACAGACCAAAACCTTTCCAGAGGAACCACGTCAGAGCTTGGTGCCAACGCGGGGGAGCAGGGCTGTGCGGAGCAGCAGGGTCACCAAGCCACCCCCCGGGCAGGGGACAAGCTTGGTGACAAGGGGACAATGTCATCGGCCTCAGGCTGGTGACATTGCAGAGACCCTGCCCAGGGCTCATGGCTGCAGGACGTGCCGTCAGGCATCGTGTGTGCTGCTGAAGGGTGAAGCAGAACCCATCGCTTTTCCCAAACGCAGCAGCTGAGGATGTCCCTGCCGGGAAGCGCTTCTCACCTCTGCAATGTGTCAATTGTATTGGAAATCTTTTTCTTTCCTTTTTTTTTTTTTTTTTTTTTTATGAAGGAGTGAATTTCTGAGCTCATGGTTTCTCGCTCACCCTTCCCCGGTTTAATCACTGCATAAAGAAAAATCTCTTCTCACAGCATGATGACAAGCACATCCCTGGCATTTTTTAAAAATGTATTTGTCTACTTTGTCTCCATTTATCAGGATGCCCCTTTAGCAGTGTAGCAGAGGGGAAAATTGGAGGGCTGTGGACACAACAGCTGAAAAATTCAATAGAATACTTTTCCCATTTTTTCCTAGTAAATTCTTCCACCTAATGTGCCCAGCTGCATTGATTCCTCCAGGCCCCCCAGCTTCTGTGGCTGAACAAAGCCAGGTTTTCCGATCAATAAATGCAGCAACAGAGCACCTGCTGCATGGACACCGCAGCCTGGGGACACCCACGGGCCCTGCCGAGCCCAGGAAGGGGAAGGCACAAACCAGGGCTGGTTTCGGCACTGCAGCAAGGGGCAGCGGGCACCTCTGTGCCTGCCTGGCACACCAGCCCTGCAGGGAACAGGGGGCTGCTCTGTGATCTGGGCCTTCTCCATCCTTTCTGCTTCTCTTAAGCTGGGCCACACGAGATGATTTCAAGGGTGACACTTTTTCATGTGACCCTTTATCAGTGCGAAGTGACTTGTTCCTAAACACGCTCTTAAGCCAAAACGCTGCCTCTCCTGCAGGGCTGCAGCCGCAGCCCCCCCAGCCTCACCCTGCTGTGCCCCCCCCAGCGCCAGCACCCCGCCTGGCCCCGCAGCCTCACCTCTCGGCGTCGCTCTCGTCGCTGGCGCGCAGCTCCTCCAGGGCCAGCTGCAGGTCGGCGATGCGCCGGATGGCGGTGCCCAGGTCTGCCTGCAGCCCCTGCCGTGCTGCCACCACCTCGGCCAGCTGCTGCTCCTGCGGGACAGCACGGGGTCAGTGCCAGCCCCGACCCTACATCCACCACCAGACCCAATTGCATTGCCATGGCGTGCCAAGCCTCCAACGCGCCCGTGCCATCTTGCACATGGGGACAGGCAAGCAAAGCTGAAGGGACACCCCCAAGGGACACCCCCACCACGTCACTGACCCTCACCCCCACAAGAGAAGGCTAAAGATGATGAGCAAACACTAACGAGCTTGGGGCAGAACGTAAGGAGCGCCCAACAGTTATTGTGCAGAAAGCTGTGGTTATGTCCACACGCGGGGCCCTTGGTTTTAGATGCGTATCACCCCAAATCTAAATGTAAGCCAAATATCTCAAATGGCCAAAGGTGATATCAAAAGGTAACACCTCCCCCTGCACAGAACATCCCAAAGGGCTGGGACGGGGAGCACCGGGTTCCGGGGACAGCTCGGGGGCAGAGACCGTGGGGGCACAGACTGCAGGAGGCTCCTGGGGCACCCCCTGCCCACACACACCACGCACCTGCTTAGAAACAAAGCCCTTTCCAGAGACGCTGCCGGTTTATAAGAAAGACAGAAGCTTCATTTATAATTCACACTGCAGGAGGAGATGCGGGGAAGCAGCACCGCAGGCCGGCAGCGCCCGCAGCCTCGTGGCGCACCAGGGATGCCCGACCCGGTGCTCGCCGCTGAGCTGCGGGGGCTGAGCTCCCCCCTTGGATCTGACTGCCAGGCTTTGCCGAGCGCAGCCACGAGGAAGTCTCGGTGCCGTTTTCGAAAACCATCACACGGCAGAGAGAAAAAGAGAGAGAGCGCAAGCTGCAAATTCAACTTGATTGAAGCTGCCAGCTGTAAAATTGCCATCTCGGTGGTGACAAGGTGAGAGATGATTTGCAGCGCAGGCTGCGACAGGCCACGGTGCAGGAGCCAGCAGACTGTCAGAGTAAATAATGCAAGCCCCGGTATCACCGCGCGCCCAGGCCCGAGGGGAAGAGCACTGCAGTTCATAAAAACATGCAAAGAAGGATCCCAGTTATGGTCGCGCAGCATCACAGTTGCTTCTGGAAAGGCACCAACATTGGGAAAAACCTGAAGGCTGCCAAGAAGCTTTCTGAAATTTGGTGCTTCCAAGCCTCGCGCTTCCCTCCCCGCTGATGCAGTGCAGGGGTGTGGAAGGCTGAGTTCAGCCACGGGAGCTGCTCCGAGGCAGTGGGGTTGGTCCTGCCCAGCAGGGACACCGCCGTGCCGGGGGCTCGGGAGGGGGCACACAGGGGAGAGGCTGGCCCCTGAGCAGAGCCAGCTCCACACAGAGCAAAACCCAAATTTTGGCTGGCGACGTGCCTGTGTTCAGCTATTTGCAACCGCAAGAGCCGGCAGTAAAACAACTGCTGGATAAAAAGCCCAAGTCTTCAGACACGCTGATAAGAGCCTCTATTGAACTAATTCCTCAGCTCCACGATACGGCTCCAATTAAACACAGTTCACTGCCTGCATTTAATTCCTCTCCTCCATTCTGCTGCTGTTAACCTGAGGCTGCCTGGCACGGGGGCAGCCCTGCACACGCCGTGCCCCCAGCCCCGCTCCTCGGCTGGTGAGGGGCAAAACCCCACAGCCCTGCGGCTCCTGCCCAGTGTGAACATAGGGCTGAGAATTCCTGCTCCTAAACCAGAGCAGGCAGGGCTCGAGCACAGTGGTGTTGCTAAAACAGACTCCTTGCAGCACCATCACCATCACCATCACCGTGGGTACAGGGGCTGAGCACACACAAAGGGAAGCACCATTCACAGACAGGGAATAATTTGGGACTGCTCCGCGTGCGCTTGCTGCTGAGGGACTTGTAGGGGTCTGTGCACGTGGATCTGCAGCGAGACTGCGTGGGGAGGAGAAACCACTGCATCTCCGTGCCCTGCCTTTCTGCAGGACTTCGCGAGAAGATGCTGGGGCTGGCAGGAGCCCACCAAGGGGCCGAGGCAGCGTGGGGGGGCTGTGACCCCAGGACCACATCCACAGCTGCCAGCACCCGCTGGGTGCCCAGCCCCGTGGCACCCACTGCTCACTGGTGCTCACCCCTACCCGCTGTAACACGCTGTCAGCTGCAGAAAAAGGACCTTTTAACCCTTTTTTCTTAAAATCAAGCACAAAGTAGCTGTACCCTATGATTGTCTCAAGGAAGGGAATAATTATGTCAATATAATTACATTTCAAATGCAAAAAATTATCTTCATTATACAAACCAAGAATAAACGCCCCAGCGTCAGGCCGCCGTTATCCCAGCCAGCTATCAGACACCTCTGCCATGTGTTGTTTCAATCTAAATGGAAATTCAGGAGGCATTGCACTTTTCATACAGCGACTGGCCTGAATGCTAACGTTCAGCAAGAGCCTCTGAGCGCCGCTGCCTTTTTGTCTCCTCTCAGCAGAAAAAGGAAAAGAAAGAAAAAAAAAGGGGAGAACACATTTACTGAGAAAATCCCAGCCTGCTCGCCAGCCTCTGACAAAGCCCTGGCACTGCCCGGGAGAGAAAGCGCAGGGAAACCGAGCGAAAGCTGCGGGGAGAGCTGGGGAGCTGAAAGGCAGCGTGTGGCTGATCCTGCCGGTGTTCATCGCTCACGGCCCCGTTATCCCAGCGCCCTGCTGCTGGTGGATGTGGATCCTGGGTGGGAGCAGTGCTGAGGAACACAAACAGGGCTGGGAGAGGAAGGGGAGCCATGGGCAGGGGCTGCACCTGGCTGGGCTGAAGGCTGGAGCAGCCCCCTGCTGCTGCCCAACTGGGGAGTAAGGTGGTGATTTCCCAATTCTATGAGATTTGGGACCTATTGGATTTTTTCCCTGACTCTTTATGAGATTTGGTCCCTGTTGACTCTCCGGCAGCCGCAGGGACCTAACCCTCTGACCCTCCTCACACCCCAGGCTTTGCTTTCATTGCGTCCCTGCACAAGGCTTTCCCAAACCTCCTTTCTCAAGGATTTCTTTTCCGTCTAATTTTGTCTCAGAGGCATTTGAAGGTAAGTTCAGAAGAGATAAGCAGCAACAGCAGTGAAATATTGATGGGGCCGTGAAGGATGCCGAGCCAGGCCCCAGCGAGCAGCAGGCGCCGTGGCCCCGCCGCCTGTGTTTGTGTTTGCGGTTTGGCTGTCACAACACAACCTCTGCGAGCTCCCACCCGCCCGAAGTGAAGTGTAATCTAATTAGCCCAATTTGGATGGCTGCTATCTGAATAACTTAGCGTACACCTGCAGCATTCATCAATCATTATTACTTTTAATTAAGCAATTAACTTGCAGCTTTTCAGAAAGTTTGATGCGACCAGATTTCCGCGGCTGCGGTCTCGAGCGGGACGGGGTGCATCCAGCACCCAGCCACCAGCAGCACCTGGAGGTGCTGTGAGCAGCCACGAGTGCTGATGATTTCCTGGACAATTTACTTCTTTAATGGCAAAACAGAAATCACCCACTCGCTGCACGGCACAGCTAATTAGCAGAGCTCTCGCTCCTCCATCACCCAGCCTCACCTCCAGGGGCCGGCTCCCTTTGATAATCTTCTCGTTGCACTTAGCCAAAGTGATCAGCACTTAAAGACAAGAGCAGCGCTGCGAGACCCCCGGTCTGGGGGCTGCTGGGGGCCCTGCTGAGAGCTCAGGGTTTGGCTGGGGCAGGCAGCGTTCTCGGCTGCTATCGCAAGCAGCTCCCATTTTCAGCTTCACTGGAAATGCCACAAACCAGCTAAAGGTTGCAAATAAAAAAATCATAAATATCAGGCTCTACTATGCTACACCACGCTGGATTGCGTGGTGGTAGCAGGGCTGCGATTACAAAGGGTATCTCCCATCAAAGGGACCATAAAAAGATTATTTACACTGTGAGTCTCACCTTCAAAAAATGAACCAAAACCCCGTGCGAAGAATATTTTAACACCTGTACTTTGATTTTCAGTAGAAGTAGTTAATTATTATGCTGATGAATTTCACAGCTTCATTAAAGACATCTCCTTTAAGAGGAGGATGGGGGCACCCCCCCAGCTCTGGTGCTGTCTCCAGAGCACTGAAGCCACCAGGCACCATGCCCGGCACCCGGCACCCCCCTGCCCAAATCCTGGCCGCAGCAAGGGCAGCTGGTGCCTGTGCCAGCCCCTGCCCCGTCCTTCCCTACACCACACAGGGCAGCTCACCAGGAGGCTCGTGTCAGGAAAAGCACAAATGCGTGTGCATTCGTGATGAGCAGAGAGCGCAGGGTTTGTTTTTACACTCCCCAGGACTTGGAAATCCATCCCCTGCCCCTTGCCACGGCTCAGGCTCTGCCAGCTGGGTGCAGCCGTGCACGCTCCGGGTCTCAGCACAGCAGCTGAGAGACCAGGAGCTGCTGCAGGCTCAGAGCCAGGCTGTGTAGGAAGAGGAGGTACAGCTCCACGGGAGAAATTCAGGACATGCAACCGAAGCAAAGACGGAGACAACCGGGGCCAAGTACTACCCCCTCGGTTAGACAACATGCAGCCCTCCCTGCGACGGCACAGGGCTTGGAAAGCATTCAAACCCCATTCTTCCTACAAAATTCATAAGGCAGAGCCATCTGCCTGGCAGCCAGCTCTCCAGCTCCCATCCCTGGGCTGTATTTTCCCTGCTGTCTGGGAATGTCGGGAGCACGAGGCAGCTTCTGCCTCCCAACTGCCCAAAGTGGGTCAAAAACGAGGGAGGAATGGGAACGGGAGTCCTGAGCCCAGCTGGAGGCGTGGGGGTGGTGGGACAGCAACAGTCCTTGTGGTAGTAGGATTTAACATACCTCCACCTCTGATAAATGCGAGCCATTAGAATAAAAACCTTACATACAGACATCAGCTCTTGGGACCTGGGAAGCCAGACCAGTTCCTAATCCCACCTGAGTAACGAACCGTCCCGCCGGGTGTTTCTCAAGCCCTGGCAGTGCCCGGCAAGTGCACAGCCTCACCACTGCTTATTTAAATAAAACAAAATCGTTAGGTGCAGACCACGACTTAAGTAATGTTAAGTGAATAATTCATGCGGTATCTATAATAGATGGGGGATTTAGCAGGAGCAGGGCTGTAAGTGGCTCTGTATGAACTATTGATGCTCCCTGCCTGGCACAGCTGCAATCACAGCTCTCTGTGGTGCTTACAGGAGTGCTGGTAGGAGCGGGGGCTGAGCAATGCCTCCACTGCTGGGAACGTTGTGGGGCCACCACAGCAGCCAGGGCTGGCCTGAGGCATCCCCAGGACCTCCTCTCCTGCTCCCTCCAATGCCGGTAACCCCAGTCGCCTGCCTGTCTGGATTCAGCCAGCCCCCATTTGCCCCTGAGCTTGTCTGTTTGTGCCATGCTCCTGGGAGCTCCCTCAGGCTCCCTGCAAACCTGGGGGACAGAAGCCTAAGATGACCGAGCATCTTGCTGCACCCAACATCCACATCCCCATGTAAAAGCATTCCAAAAGCCTCTAAAGACACATGCACAAATACAGGGGGTCTCCAGCACGCCGGGCTCAGGCTGGCAGAGCAGGGACAAAGCCTGGCTGTGGTGTGCGCAGCAATTCGCTCCAAAGCAGCGCTCCCTTCAGAACGGCTCGCAGCCTCGGGGGGAACTAAATGGCGAGCTCCCCTTGATTGTTAAATAAAAGATTATTGATAAAATAACTGCTTCTAATGCGGCTGTCTCGCTAGCAGAAATGCAATATCTTTCAATTACTGCTTGGAAGCAAGGCTTTCCTTTTGTTTACTGGAAAATACCAACATGAAAAGAGCTGCCGGGAGAGGAGCGTACAGCGAAGGTGAAGCTATTTCTGCAGCACTCCCGATCTGCCTGGGGCTTTGCGCAGGGAGAGCAGCCTCACTGCCTGTCCGTGGGCTCACTGCCTGTCCGTGGGCTCACTGCCTGTCCGTGGGCTCACTGTCTCCGTGCAGAGCAGCACAGCGGGGCTGGGCACCCCGAGGGGCACTGCCCCGTGCCGGGCGCTCTCCCCGTTGCAGCTCTCCCCCAGAAAAGCAGCAGGAGCTGGGCGCCTGCTCAGCATTTGCTAGAGATGAGCAGGAGAAGCAGTTTGCCTCCCGGAACAAAACAGAGAGCAGAGAGACTGCCCAGCCCTGCCTGCTCAGCTGGGGAGAAATGGAAAGCGAGGAGCCGCAGTGACAGCTTTGGTTCGATGCCTTGGGGCTGCAGGGGATGAGAAGCCATCCTCTGCTCCCACACTGAGCCCGGAGCTCACCAGCTCCACTCGCTGCAGCCCAGACCTGGTGTGCTCTGCACCCCTTGGAGGGTTGGGACCACCACTTCCACAGCTCCCTGACCTCCCAGGGGAGCAGGGCTGGGAGGACACCGCTCGCTCTGCAGCAGCACATGGAGACGTGCACGGCCCGGGTTTCCCTGAGCCCCCGTCCCAGAGCAGCCAAGTTGGGCAAGCCGTGGTCTGGGGGGTGCAGGAGGGCAGGGGGCCAAGGAGGGCCTGGCAAAGCAAAGGCTGCCTGAAACTGTGCATTTTTGGCAGGACAAAGGGGCCCGTGGGACAGCACCCCCTTACCAGTTCCACGCGCCGGCGGCTGGACTCCAGCTCCCTCTGCACCAGCTCGTTCATGTCCGCCTTCATCTCCTCCATCCTCCTCTGGTAGTACTTGGTGCTCTCCTTCTCCCGTGCCTCCGACTCGGCCGCCTTCTCCAGCTCCTCGCCCATCTTGATGATGCTGTCCCGCAAGCGCAGCACCAGCACCTGGGGAGGCAGCATGGGGTAGAGCCAGGGAGGTGCAGGTGGGGAGCCAGGAAGCTCTCCGAGAGCGCTCGGCGACGTGGGGAGCGCTCCCTGCCTGACCATGGTGCTGCTCTGGGGCACCGGAGCTGCTTCCTGCACCCCGAGTTTGTTTGGGCAGTGCAATCCAGGGAAGGAGTGACAGCAAAACCACCTCCTGTGGTGCCAGCACCCACACTGACTTATGGGCACAGTGAAATTTTTGGACAGAGCCTGATGCCCTGGGGTCTGCCTGGTGCTCAGGGCAGGGGGTTGCTATCAGGAGGGTGCTAGGATGGCATCTGGAGGCCGGGGCTGTATTCTCCTCTGCGTGTTTATAGCACGGGACCAGTGTTGCTTTTTAATAAACACCACGACAGGTATGAATAATGACAGCAGCATGAAACCTGCGGGCCCTCAGCAAGCACAGAGCGTGGGGCAGGATGAGCCAAGACCCCAGCTGTGAGCACCGCCGTCCCCTCGCCCCTTCCCAGTGCGGGTGTCACCGCGTCCACCTCTCGTGCTGAACCACGTCCCCGGGGCCCCGTGCCCGGCCGTACCTCGAAGCGCTTCATCTGCACAGCCTGGCAGTCCAGGCGGCTCTCCAGGTCGCGGATGTGGGCCTCCTGCCGGCTGATGACCGCGCGCTCGGCCGGGCGCTGCTCCAAGCGCGCTGCGCTCGCCTGCGCCGCCCGCAGCTGGGGGGACACGCGTCAAAACCGCCCCCGCCAGCACCGTGCCCGTCCCCTCCCCTCAACATTACCCACACCGAGACCTCTGCGGCCACCCCAGCTCCCCTCTAAATACAAAATGAATGCCTGGGACCTGGCGTGCGCGGCCAGGCGCGTCGGGAAAATATTGCCTGAAGCTCCCTGAAGGATTCCCTCGTGCTCGTACCGTGCAATAAATGCATGCCACTAGCATGTACTTTTGAAAGAAAAATGTTCCAGCAGGATGGCGCTCGTCTGGGTTTCTTTTGCTTTTCTCTTCTCAGCAAATTCTTTGAGGACAGCAGGCATAAAAATTCACAATTTATGTGCAAAGCTGCCTGCACTGAGTTTTTTCTCCAGCCGTTACACCGAGATCTCCCAGGCAAGCTGCCCTGCTTTTAGCAGCCCTGGAACAAGCTTGGTTCAGATTTTATATTTGACCTAGAACCAGGGGAATTTGTCATCTGTTATCTGGCCTATCTTTACAGCACAATACTCTCCGCCTCGGAGTGAGCGAGTGCTATCTCCGATTCCTGGGCAGCTTAGCCACGCTCCAATAAAGCACTTAACTTAATGGGATTACTCATGTGGTGAAAATTAATGCATGCGCTCCAGGACAGCGGGGCAGCCGCAGCGCTGAGGCAGAGCAGCACCCAACCATACCGCCCCAGGGAGGAGCTGAAGGTCCCCGTCCCAAGAGCCACGCAGGGGAAAACCTTCTCCACCCCCAGGCAGTGGCTGGCAGAGCCCTGCAGCCCCAGCACACGTGTGTGCCCCAGCCCCAGCGCTGCAGCAGGCAGGCAGTGGCTCCTGCACCTTGCAGCTCCCTAGGGCACACACAGGGCATTAGCAAGAGGAAACGGCCTGTTTTATGGAGGAGAAACAGCTTTGTGACACCTCGGTGGAGACTTGGTCTGACTGTGGCCATGGGGATGGCATCCCACTGCCTGGTGCCGTGCGGCTTGCTGGGCGCAGGGATCTCGCTGCTGAGCTCAGCGCAGGATGGCTGGGGAGGAATTACCTTCTCCTGGAGGCTCTGCTTTTCCTTCTTTGCGTCCTCCACC
Source organism: Anas acuta (assembly GCF_963932015.1). NCBI lineage: Eukaryota > Metazoa > Chordata > Aves > Anseriformes > Anatidae > Anas > Anas acuta. The sequence continues at coordinate 1,068,230 of NC_088995.1, forward strand.
TGCGTCTGTAGCTCCTGGATCTGTGCGATGTCTGTTGCAGACTGGGGGAAAAAAGAGCCTGGTGGTGGAAGCAGCCCCAGGGCCTGGAGCAGTGCACAGGCACCCGAGGTGTTGCAGGCACACTCATGCCACCTCCCTGCACAGCCCTGCCTGAATGCCTCTTCCCTCATTTTTCAGAACAAATACTGCAGGACAGGCCAGCACCCTCTTGTCTAGCCCATTTCTGCCCTCAAGGTGCTTCCAGACCCCGTTCCCCAGCTCCGTAGCAGCCCTGCAGGGTATCAGGTACCAGGCTGTGCACTCTCAGCCTCGCCAGCCTGACCCCACGGCTGCCCCCCCAGGAGCCTTGGGGTCCCTCAGCTCCGCTTACAACCCTTTGGGAGAGGCTGCCCGAGTCTGAGCATTATGCAGAGAGCCACAGGGCTGTCTGTCAGCACTTTTTAAGCTCTGCATGAGAAAATGGCAAAGAAAGAATAGAAAAACATCCAGAGAGCGATGCTCCAGGATGCTGCGGGATTTTCCCTGCCGGGGAGGGGGACGCTGCAGAGCCTCCCCCCCCAGCAGCTCCTACCTGTGCGATCAGGGCCTTGTGCTTCGCCATGAGCTCGTTCAGATCCTCCTGGTCCTCGTCGACACGCCGCAGGAGGTCGGCTCTCTCGTGCTGCAGCTGGGACAGCTGCTCGTCCGCCTGCGGGAGCGGAGCGGGGCCTCGGGTCGTGGGGGGGACCCACCTCAAAGCACGCCCCACTGGGGGGTCCATGACACCCCCTGCCCGGCTCCCCCAACCCAGTGGAGCTGCAGGGGGAGATGAGGGGACGCTGCGTGCTTTTACCCCTTTCATCCACCCATTTAGGGGCCCGGGGGCTGTTCACCAAGGAGGTTGGGTGATTTGGGGTTATTGCTACCAGGCATCCCGCAGGGCTGGGACCCTGCCCCACGCACCAGGGTCTTGTTTCTGCTGAGGGTCTCCAGCTCCGCGTGCAGGTTCTCCAGCTGCAGGGCTGTCGCCTGCTGGCACCTCTGGGCCTCCGCACACCTCGCCTCGCTCTCTTCCAGCTGTGACAGGGGGAGGTGATGATTGCACGAGCCCTCGGTGCGTGCCAAAACCCTGCCTGTTTGCACTGCACCCCCAGAGCGTGTCCCCTGCTCGCACATGCCAAAATTCAGCCTTTTAAAATCCGTGCTGCTGCTCAGATCGCCTGGTTCTGCTTTACAATGGAAACTTTCCCCAGGCAGCAGCCGCAGTGCTGCGAGAGGAGAGCTCCCCATGTGCCCAAGCACCCGGCCGCACGCAGGCGCCCTTCCTGCGGGTAGGGCACGCACTGCACACCCCCTCCGCCTTGGCGGGGTAGAGCTGGGATCATTAATTTGCAAAATGATGTGAATTACATGTAACTCCTGATTAGAGCAATTCACGATTGGGAGTTTTCAAATGGGCTTTTCACGTAGCATAAATTGCATTTGCAAATACAGATGAAATACCACAGTTATGAATGCGAACCTGCTCTCGGTTTTTATAGCTCAGCCATTAAAACTACAATGATCTTAAGTGGGCTGGAAACAGCTGGAAGATGCAGCATCATCCCCCAAACACACCGCTGAGACGGAGGAGCTTACGTGGGCTGTACCTGAACACGCAGTTCCCTGCCTTGCTCACTCAGGTTCCTTTTGTTTACCAGAAGGGAAATGCAAACCCAATGCCTGCTGCTCGTTTCCCCTGCCTGCTCCCCGTTTGTCCAGGGAACGCAGGGCTCAAGTGCAGCGGAGGACGCTGCCACAATTTTAAGCCATTTTCTCAGGGAATGTTTCACCTGTCTTTTGCTATTCCCTCCCTTAAAAATAAATAAATAAATAAACGGGGGGATTATGAAGTCCTGGAGCAACCCTCAGTTCACTTCCCTCAGCAGTCTGGGGCGAGACCCTTGGAGAAGGTAAGCAGGTAACTTGCTTCCTCAGAGCTGTCTGCAATGCGATGCTCCAGCACGGGGGCTTCGAGCAGCTGGAATCCTGCAGAGCAGCTGTGGGAAGTGGTCCCTGTGTCCCAGCTCAGCCCACTTGGTTGGGTTGCCCACGCAGGCCATGCACAGAGCTGCTCTTGCAAGGACACGCGGCGTGCGCCCTGCTCGCCCCCCCCCAGCTGAAGAACAGCTTTGTGTTTTGCATAAAGCTCAGGAGGCAGGGACTGAAATTACCCAAGCGACAGCTTCTAGGAGACATTGACAATCAGAGATTTCCAGGGAATGCTAGCTTGTGCCACAAAAGGAGCCCCGAGGCCAACAACAGCACCTGCCCCCAGCTCCCCTGCTGCAGGAATTTCATTCTCTCATTCACATCCTGCACACACGTGTCCTGCAGCACTCTGCCCTTGAGCTTGCCACGGGAAGACCAAAAACCACCAGCAGCATGGCCCTAAGTGCTTCAACGAACAGAAACATCTGAGATCGTGCCCTGTGTCACCACGTGGTGAGCACAGGGAAATCCCACAGCGTGGGACAGGAGGCGCATCGCAGCCCCCCGGCACCCCGAGCCCCCGATGCCGCCAGGCGCCCAGCTCACACAGCAGCTCCGCATCCAGGGCTTTCCCACATTTTTCCAGCTTTTCCCTGGACCTGGTCATTCCCCTGCCCCAATTCCACAAATGCTCCGGACAGTTTAATCAGAGAGAAACTCATCTCTGGGCCTCCCATTAAATACCAGCTTCTCTTTCACTTCATGCAATGGAATTTTCCCACTTGGGAAGAATAAACTGAAACTCTCCCCAAAATGCATAATGTATGAATGGAACAACATTAGTTTGTTGTGCTACGCCATCTGTTAAATACCTGCGTAAAATGGGTGCTTCAGACTTATTAAGAAACAATGCTCTACTTTCAGACCATATGGGTTTTGATTAACGGAAATGTAGCATTTTAGCGACATTTTCGTTCTTGCCGAGCTTTGTGGGCTGGTGGTAGGATGTATCGGATTCTGAGAACCTCATCATGAATGCCATTAGGAAGCATTTAGATGTAAGGGACGGCATAATCATGAGGCGCTGGTAATGCATGTGGAGCCTTGGCAGCATCACAGACACGAGAGGCTCCCAGCACCGAGGCTCTCCTCCACACTCCCCAAACGCACGAGGCATTGGGGCAGGTGCCACCAGGCGGTGACAGCACACAGCCTGCGAGGTGCCACAGCAGCAGACAGGATCCAGGTCCTGCAGGCGGTGGAGCCTGTGCGGGGCCAGCGATGCCCTGGGAGCAGGAGCTGGCAGCAGAAGGGTGCCCTCGGCACCAGGCAGCCCTGGCGCTGGGTGCTGCGCCGGGTCAGAGGGTGACAAATCGCCCAGCTGAGGGCACAGGGAAGGGCAAGGCAGGGGCTGAGCATCACCTCCGAATCTGGAGTGGGATTTGGGAAATACTGAGGGCTTTGTTGTTAAGTGGAGCGTTACAATGAGCAAAACAGCTCAATAGTGTCTGGGAGAGAACTTGTGAGTTCAAACAAGGGACGTGCCCTGGTCGTGGCCACCCCCTGCCCCGGCCGTCCCGGTCAGCGGCACAGGCGTGGGCACGGCAGCAGCCCCAGCGCCCAGCTCACCTTCCACGTCTCCCCGGTGCAGGTGGGAACAGCTGCAGCTCACAGCTGTTATTTATGCAGAACTATTATCTCAATTATATTTGTGTGTTGTTGGAATCGCTCATGCCTCCCGATTAGTTTGTTTCCAGGGGTAATGCACAATGGAGATTAATTGCTGTGCGGTTTCGGAGGACTGGCGGCAGTAGCTCAGCCCTGGCGCTCTGCACGTGCCAGCCTGCGGCCGGAGAGCGCCGCCTGCCCTGCCGTCACCGAGGGCATGAGGACTTCTGTGCCACCTCCTCCCGGGCTGCACCACAGCCGTGTGTCTGTCCGTCCTGCACAGGGCACAGCAGTGCCCCCCCTGCTCGCCCCAGCACGGGACCCGCGGTGTCCGCGCTTAAAGCCTGGCACGGGAGCCGCGGTCCCTGCTCTGGCAGCTTGTGCCTCCTTACAGCCATTTCTATGGCAACACGTCCTGCAAACAGGGCCCCCGGATCACGGTGTGAGAAGACAGAAAGCATGCTGAACAGAAGGTAATTAACAGGGCTGCCTAAGAAAAGGAAAAAATACTTAACCGCTGTTGGCTTAATTACAGAGCTGTGCTCCCTGCAAGGCGACCCTGGTGGCACAAGGGGCACTCCTCGCGGCAGCACGGAGCGTGCACAGTGCCATGGGTCACTGCTTGCCTGAGCTGCTGTGGTCCCCGAGATCTGCCCCAGCTTCACCTGGGTTGAGGTACAACAGTGACATCCCCAGAGGGGCCGGGGATGCGGTGAGCAAAAGCTCTGCACTGCTCGCCATGGGGGCGAGGGACAGCGCAGGGCAGCCCTGCCTAATGGCTGGGGCCACTTTGCTGCCTCTTTTCCATAGTGGATCTGGTGAAAGCCAGCAGGAGAGGTCGTGCTCACTCACACCTCCCAGCCCACCCCACCCACACACTCAGCTTGGCATTGGGACTGCATCCCCACGCGGTACGCAGGCTTTGGTCAAACACCACCTGCGGCACCGCGGGGACGTGCTCAGGGCACGGCAATGATCGGGTGCCCCGGTGCCTCTGGAATCCTCCCCGGTGCCTACCTGCCTGTGCAGCCGCTCCAGCTCGGCAGCGCTGGCGGCACCGGGCTCCGTGGGGGCAGCCAGCAGCAGCTGCGCGTCGGCCAGCAGCGCGCGCGTCCGCCGCAGGTCTCGCCGCAGCCGCTTCTCCACGTCGAGGTCGCGGTGGCCGATCTGGAGGGAGAGGAGCAGGCTGAGGGTGAGCCCTGCGGTGCCAGGGCTTCAGTCCCCAGCTAGAGCCACCCTCAGGCCTGCCCCACGTAATAAAACTTCCAAAAGCACCAGCTTGGGAACCAGGAGGGATTTGGGTAATCCATTTTGCAAGGTGATATTAAATATCTGCGTGTAAATGGGGCAGTTTTCCATCTTTATCAAATAATACTTCAATACAAGGAGGAAAATAAATTACGCAAACACAAGCACTGTCAGGTTACAGGAAAACACCACATTTTTTCTACCAGAAAGCTGTTCCTCTGAAGGCGTTTGCTTGCCCCATCCTCCAGGAGCTGCATGTCCCCAGAGCACCAGCGCCCTGTCCCCACAGCCACTGGGCACCAGGGCTCTTCATGTGGCCAGGCTGCGGTGGCAGCAGCCCAAAATGTGGCTGTGCTGGGAGCACAGCCAGCAGCAGGGTTACACCATGGCGGCTCCCCCCACCCCACAGCCCCAGCAGCCGTGGATCTGGAGGAGGAAGACCCCGGAGCGTGCTGAGAGCTGCTGCAGGGAAAGGTGAAAGTCCCTGCATGAGGGAAACAAAGGCAGAAAAAAAAAAAAACTGCAACTACGGGGAAAATGGTAGGTGGGAGAAACAATGACGAAGGCATGAGGAAGTCAGCCCACAGGGGAAGGGGAAAAAACCACCACATGCTGGTGGGGAAGGCTTCATCAGGAATTATTTACACCTCGCTAACGCAAAGCATCTGGAGCCTCCGTCAGCCGCGGAGGTGCGTAACCGATGCTGCAGCCTTCGGGGGGGGGGAGGCAGCGGCTCCTCGTGCGTGCATCTCCAGCAGTGCCAGCAGAAAATAACTGCTGGGTTATTTCCGAGGCTCATCGCCCGGCAATGCAGTGTCACTGCATCACTCGGAAGCCGTTTAAAGAAGGAAAGAAGGAAGCACCTTAAAAAAAAACACACACAAAAAAACAACCCTCCACGTTCCCCCCTCAAACAGAGAGCAACCATGGTTACGAGGATAAAAGAATCAGAAAAACACCAAACAAGCAAGGACATGGTTTCAGTGCTTGATTTCAGACTAATTGAAGTGTGGGAGCATTTTCCATTTACTCCGTTCCACAGCTCCTCTCGCTTCAGACCTGTTCTCCTATTTTATGTTCACTGGCTAAAATTAATTGTGCGGATTTGACCTTGCAGCCTGTTTCCGAGCTGGCTGGCATTTGCAGAAACCCGCAATCGTTGACATCTCCATTTCCTTAATTAGTTTTCTGGGACAGCTTTTTTTTTTTTTCCTTTTTTAATAAACTGCTCCGAAGCATACTGTCCGCTGTAAGTCAGGCAGTATTTATAATAACACTACGGCAGAGCAGATTTGCTTTTATCCCTGCCATCCCTATAGACCACATCTTGGACGCCGTTCAGCATCATTTTCTGCATAGCTCAGTGTCTGCTGCCATTGCAGGCGATGGATTTTGTGTCGTAAATGGGCACAGCAGGCACCCCAGCCTCTGCCTCGGCCTGCCACCATTCCAGCCTGCTGCTTTTTGAAGTTACAAGGCAGGGGTTTAATCCAACAGCTGCTTTCCAGGCGCTGGGTATATTCCACGTACACTCCATCAACACCCAGGGTTGCTCTTCCCTCTCCCCTTCCCTTTGCAGGACACGGGGGGGCTGCAGGGGCAGTGATGTGTGTGCCCCGAGCCCCACGCTCTGCTCCAGCTTCCCACTGCAGGGCTCTGCTTCCTCCTCGCCCAGCTCAGTTTTGTTCTCCCGAGCAAGAGAAACGCGCTGCACGGAGCAGCAGCAGCAATGTGCCCTGCTGCAGGATTTATTGCGGCACTTCCCAAAACATTTTACAAGCTCAGGATCAGTGGGACGTTACGGCCGGGCCCCGTCACACCGTGTGGTGTCTGTGGGGAGCACCCTGCTCATTTCAGCCCCCACATTCCCCCCTTTAATGAACGCCTGCAGGCGCCAGGCTCAGTGGCACCCAGCCCCCCTGTGCCAGTGGCCAGCAGACACATTTCATCACTCCAGCTCCACACAACCAGCTCCTCCTCTGCACGTCCAACGTGGCTCACGACGTGGCACAGAGAGGGGACACCAGCACGAAACCAGCTCCAGGTGGGGCAGGAGCAGCAAGAGGGCAGCACTGACCCTGTCCCCGTCCCTGTCCCCAAGCACTGCCTGTCCCCAGCCATGTCCCCACCCTGTCCCCAGACGTTTCCAGCCCGGCTGCTCAGCGATGCCAGGCGATGCCCAGGCTGGTAAATGCTGTTCCATGGAGCTGCGCTCGGTCCCTTGCTTTCTAATTTCTCGTGCAGCAGCTGTGTGCGCTTTTCCCATTACATTCACTTCAATCACTGCCACGGACACATTAGAAAGTGAAAAGGGATTTGTTCAACAAATGCGTCTGGGGCAGAATTCCTCTGCAAATAGCAGACTCTGATAAACTGTTTTTCTGGGCAGATGGAGCTGCTCCAGCGCTAGTTCTGCTTAGCTTGACTCTGGCGAAAGCAGCAGCCCGGCCTCGTCCTTACCTGCTCACACAGGGTGCCGACCAGCCCTTCCAGGTCCTGCTTCTCATGCAGCACCGTCTGCTTCTCCTCGTACTCCTGCTCCAACTGCATCTCCAGCTGGCGGAGCTGTGCGGGGAGAGGGCCCCAGGCTCGGTCAGAGCTGGCCGGGGGCCCTGCTCCAAAACAGCGTGCAGAAAGGGAACAGGAGCAGGGAACAGTGACTGCTCTCCAGAGGGTCTCAGCCATTTACTCGTTTGGAAAATAATAGTCAGGCCATGCAGGGGAAGGCAGGGGAAGGGTGAGTGACACCCTGTCAGCCCCGAGGGCTCCCCCTCTCCCTTAATGACGCTGGCAATAACTTGCCCCCTGCACAGGGCGATTAAAAGTCCGAGCGGAAGGGCAGAGGTGACCCCAGAGAGGAGCCCTGTGCAATGCACAGCCTGGAGCTCCAGCGAAAGCTGAAGAGGGGCAGGGGTAAGACAGGAACCCCAGCGAGGGCAGTGCCACACAGACCAGGGGCAATCACAGCCAGCCACAGCCCCACGCAGCAGCACGGCCCCGCCAGGCCTCGGGGCTGGTGACACCTCCGTGCTCACAGGAGCAGAGATCGCCTCATTTGCCTCCCGACTTGTTCTGCCCGCCTAAAATAGCACATGCAAAACCCCACGGACTGCTTCATTAAGCCTCAGCAACGTTAATTTGCTATCGACAGCCAGGTACGCCCCAGGCCTAATGGGAACTGGCTGCTGCCACGCAGCACGGCAGCCCCGAATCTGACACCCCGGGGATTTCGGAGAAATCAGAATGCGTGTTTGCGAGCCGCCGAACTAGCAGCTTGCTCAGACCTTGTCAAAAGGCTATTTTCTGTTCATTATCACAGAGCACAAAGCCCTGGCTGTCTGCAGGAGGTGCCCTTGGTGTGATGCTGGTGTTGCTCACGGGGAACGTGGCGCCTGCGTGCGCTGCATCCCACGGGGCCCTGCTCCATCCCCAGCATGGGGGGATCCCAGCTGGCCCAGCCCCTGGTTCTGCATCCTGGGCTGGTGCCGGGTTGGGAAAGCAGCAATCACTGCTCACCTGGGAGGAGGGAGCCCCCTGAGCCCCCCAGCACCGACCTACCCTCCTTTGGCAGGACTGCCGCACGTCCTCCAGCTCCTCGTCCTTGTCCTCCAGCTCCTTCTGGTGGATCTGCTTCATCCGCTCTATCTCCAGTTCCAGCCGCTGGTGGAGCTGAAAGGCCCAAAGGCGAGCACGCCCGTGGTCGCACCCCACTCCGGAGCTCCAGCTCGACCCACCCGTGTGGGGAGAAACATCCCCAGCACACCGAGCCCGGATAGGGGCCACGTTACCTGCTCCAGGTGATCGACGGCAGCTGTTTGCCTCTCCAGCTCCTTCTGCTGCTCGGCGGCGCTGGCCTCCAGGTCCCAGATCTGCTGCCGGAGCGCGGGCACGGCGCGGGCATCCGGGGCACCGGGGGCACTGAGCTCCTGCAGCCTGGTGGCCAGCTGTGCCGCCCGCTGCTCCAGGCTGGCCCCCTCCGCCTGCTTCTGCTGCTCGGGGGCAGAGCGGGGGTCAGCACGGGGGGGCTCAGCACACAGGGTGGGCTCACACTTGCACCACTCTCAAAACCCCGACCGCTTCCAGCTGCAGCATCAGGAACAGCCCAGCCAGCAGCGGGCAGCCCCGACCTCCCCAGCCCTCTGCGCAACCCCTTCCCTCTCCGTTTTGCTCCTGGTGCCGCTTTCCTCACCCCTGGGTTGCAACCTGTGCTGCCCGGGGTGGCCTCACAGCCCCCCAGCCCCATGGGATGAGGCTCGTGAGACATGACAGCCTCTCCTAGCAGAGGATAATGTTATTAAAGGCATCAGGTGCCTCCTATGTCTGTGCCAAAAGAGACCAGAGTCACGTTGCTGGCTTTGCCTCTGCTGTGATTGCAAAGAGGGTGGCCTTGTGAGCTGCTCCTGGACTGGGATGCGAAGCAAATGGGCCATCCCCTGCTTACCTCCAGGCTCTGCTGAAGCTTGCCCATCTCCCACCTGAGGGAGGAGTTCTCCTGGGTCACCTTCTCCCGGAGGCTCCTCTCAAACGCAGACTCCCCCAGGGCCTGGGCCAGCTGCAGGTCGAACCTGGGCGCAGAAGCGCACATCACCTCTGCGCGGTGCCACACCGCCCCCCACTACCCAACCTGGCCCTTCTGTGCTCCCCCCCATCCCCTTCCCACCGGCCTTACTTCTTCTGCCTCTTCTCCAGCTCGTGGTTGCGGCTCTGCTGGCTCTCGGCGAGCGCCCGCGCGTCCTCCAGCTCGCAGGCCAGCCGCCTGCAGCGCCGCCGCAGCTGCTGCGCCGCCACCTGAGCCGCCTTGCACGCCGCCTGTGCCTCGCCCAGCTGCAGGAGAGGTGTGTGAGTGGGTCCCGGGGCTGGCACCACGACCAGAGCTGGACCCGGACCCCCCCACCCCAAGGCACCTCTTCCCCAGGCAGCTGTTTTGGAATGAAATGCTCCCGTGCAGAAGGGGAGCTTCCCATAGGGGTTGGTTCACAAGGCAGGGAGATGCACAGAGCTCTCGCCAGCCAGGGAACGAGGTCATTAAGGAATGACTTTAAATAAGCAAAATCCTGCAGTAATGAAGCCTGTAATTCCAAACTAACTATCTGAAAGCAAATGGGATGTTTTGCTTTACCCGAGATCCTAAGGCTGGGCGGCTTCTCTCATTACTTTTTAATGTAGCATGAACAATTCTCATTTCTTTATTTTACCCCTATGGGATCCCAGGCACTGCCCAGGGAAGCACACTGCCTTTTTATCTCCTCACCACAATGCTCAGGAATTGCCATCTCTTCACATTAACAGCTCTTTGTGCGACAGGTCATGCAAGCACAACCCCATCCCGTACCCAGGAGCTGCATCAGCATCAGGACCCATGGCTCAGCCCCCCAACACCCAGCCCAGCAGCAGCCCTGCTCCGAGGCGCAACCCTGAGTGCCCCAAATTCCCCCCCAGAGATCTGGGGCTGGCCGGGCAGCACTTGCCTTTTGCTCGAGCCCCGTGCGGGCACTGTGCTCGGCACCCAGCCGCTCCTCCAGCTGTGCCAGCCGCTTCTGGAGGAAGGCGATCTCGGTCTGGGCGCAGTCAAAGCGCACGTGCCACGCGTCCTCTGCAAACACAGCCCCGGGTGCCACTGCTCAGGGCCGAGCGTGGCTCCCATGGGGCACAGACAGGGCTCCAAGAACTCTGCCTTCTGCACCCAGGGCTGCCACAACTCGTGTGGCATCCATCCCATCCCATCCCATCCCATCCCATCCCATCCCATCCCATCCCATCCCATCCCATCCCATCCCATCCCACCCCATCCCATCCCATCCCATCCCATCCCATCCCATCCCCACTGGGGTGGCAGCGCTGGCCCCCTGAAGCATGCATGGCCCCAGAGGGACGCCCTACCTCCTTCAGAGCCACTGATCTTCATCTCACGCAACTGCACCAGCTGCTGGGCCTCCTCCAGCTGCTTCTGCACTGACTCCAGTTTCTTCTGCACTTGGTCGTGTTTGTTCTGGGGAAGCCCGGGGAAGGAGGGAGCAGCTCAACCCGCTCCTGGGGCACTCGGGCAGAGCAAGGCTGTGCCGGGATCGTGGTGCTGGGGTCTCCTACCTGCAGCTCCTTCAGCTCCCGAGCACCCCGCAGCCTCTCTGCCCGCTCCCCGTCCAACACCTGGCAGGCAACATCGCCCTTGTGCCGCTCGTCCGACAGCTCCATGGTCAGGTCGATGATCTGGGGGGGCAACACGGCGCTGGACTGGGCAGCACCAGGCACACCGCCTGGGGGGCAGCTGCTGCCCACCGACCCGGCATCCTGACAGCTCTCACTTGGCTGCTGCCTCTCCTCTGGGGAGATGGGAGATGGGGAGATGGCGTGCACCCTGCCCAGTGCCACCCGTGTGAACCCAGCCCTACCATGGGATGAGGGAAGGGCAACAGCCAACAAAGTGTGCTCAGTGCTGCCTGCGTGGCTCACCAGATTTTTGCACTGTTCCAGCTGATTAATGTTAAATTTTGCTCGAAACAAAAAGCACACAAATAAAAGAGTGAATTATTAATCGGGAGGATGAGCTGCACTTTCTGCAAGCAGCTGTGAGCACGGCCTGCCCTGCTAGCCCAGCTCTGTGCGTCCATCCCTGAGAGGGGCAGGGCAGGGGGAAGCCCGCAGGCTTCAAATGCTTTTTTCCCCGCATCCAACAGCATTTTAAGGCATTTCACAATGCAGGCATGCTGCACGAGCTCTCCAGAGGTCCCCCAAGTTTAATTTGGGTACGTACACACAATAGGCTTGCTTTCCCTGGGGAGCTGGTGTTTTCTAGGTCTGCCACAAAGCATTAGCTTCCCATGGCAGCCCCAGCCCCAGGGGTGCAATTGCATCTCCAACGCAGAGCAACAGAGAAATCATCTTTAGCCGCTCCCCCTTGAAGAAGAGGGCACTCGGTGAGGGCTGTTCCTATTGCTGAGCAGAGCACTGCACCTCAGCTCAGACAAACAGGTAAATCCAAAGGGGACCGAGGCTGTTACACTGCAACTATCCTGAGCCACGCGGGATGTTTCTCCCGCACACTTTCCCCTTGTTACCAGCATTCGTCCCATTGAACAGAGCCACTTCTGGTGGCTGCAGAGGTCGCTGAGACTGCTGCCTGGAGAGCATAATGAGAACGTGATACATCTGGGCGTGATTTCCTATTCTAATTATAGCCTTTTGTCAGCAGAAGGGATGGCTTTTGCACGGCAGCTCCTCAGGTTCCGATGCCTGCGGCTGTGCCAGGTGCCGAGGGTTCCCCCGGGACACGCTGGGATGGGGCCCAGGGTGCAGCAGGGGGGTGGCAGCTCCTGGTCCCCTCCTGCACTGCTCCCCCCTGCTGCAGCCCCACAGCCCTCGGCTGCAGAAGCATTAAAAAAACAGCCCCTGAGCAACTTCTGCAGCCAAAAGGAGTGAGGAACGAGGAACGCTGCTGCGCCAGGAACAGCCACCCCACCTCCACCAGGAGCTGCTGGCTTCACACATGAACAAACACCTTTCACGTGTGGCTGGAAGAAATCCATGGCTCTGTAATGTTTTTGTCA